>NC_092036.1:27337338-27703588 GCF_003086295.3 Arachis hypogaea
AAAAATCGCAACTCAAAAGCGCAACACTCCGATCGATAACGTAACGAACAAGGATAACCAACGCGTGATTATATATACAAAGGAGTGTCAAAAACAGGAATATCAAGACTCAAGATCCGGCTGCGAAGATAACCGGTCCGAGAATAACAATATATACATATGATAAAATAAGGAAAACCCCAAAGGAAACCCAAAGGACACAAATACATAAAACCTATTCTCCAAAATCTCCCATAAGAGGAGTCATCACAGTTTGTATTATTTTAATGGAGATAAAAGTATCTAAGCAAAACATATAACCAAAAACATAGCCCCGAGAACAAAGGATCTTCGCAAATCTAGAAGTCTCCAGCATGCCTCAGCGGGAAACCTCACGTCCTGCATCTGAAAACCACAAAATCCGCATGGGTGAGAACCAGAGGTCCCCAGCATGGTAACAGCTTCCACATATATAATACATAATAATAGAGGAAAGCCGAAGGCAATCCTAGAACTTCCTCCAGATAATATCAAAGCTTATAAACAAGCTAAACCATAAAGGGCATCTGACTAAAGATCTTCAGTCTAACTAATACTTCCCTTTCCAATTCCTTCAACCTCCCAACCACCAGCAGGAGTATAATGTAGCAAACACAGTTATATCAAACAAATATACAAATAGGAGCAGTTAAGCATTTAGACAATTAGCAAGTATGCAGTCAAATAGGCAATCTCAAACAATTCATATAGTATGCATATGATGAATGCCTGTCCCTAGTGGCTGATGATATCATCTTGTCGGTTATAGAGCCAACCCGACAAGTCCTGGTCGCTAACCATTGGACTGTCCCTCTGTCATGCATCCCCAACTCGAGTTATACTCGTTATAAACTTGATCATAATCATGATCATATCCATCACCCTCACTGGTGAATATTTACGGGGGCGAGCTCATCCGGGTCTTTCACAGTGCCCGGCCACACTTATGACATAGGGTCAACAGAGTATCAAGTCTCAACCTGGAGCACGTGGTGGCTAGCCACTGCTACTACCCAGGGAAACTCGTATCTCAGATAGTGGAAGTGCAAATCACAATTATCAATAATTCAGCATAAACATGCATGAATTCTCATCCATGGATCAACATCCATATCAGCCATCCGGCTCACGGTTCATCCAGAACCAGCCAATATTCATATCATACACAGCCAGCTCACGGTTATCCATAACCAGCCAATCAGGCCGGCTCACGGTTAAATCCATAACCAGCCATTCATTAAAAATTAGCCTTTCGGCCATGGCATAACAAGCACTTCCACCACCATCCTCCCACATCTCACATAATCATCTTGATCCTCATTGATATTCATTTTCCCTTGCTTCACTCGCAAGTTACCACATTCACTAGCCCTTTTCTCATAGCTAGGCATATCATAATGATTTAAGATATAAATGGTGAGATCGGAGGCTTAGAAGTATGAGATTTGGCTTTTAAAACTCAAAAATCAACTTTGGGATGAAAACAGGCCGTACGCGCACTACGCGCACGCGTGGATGGCCTCAAAAACTCATCGACGCGTAAGCGTCATGCACGCTAACGCGTGGATTAAAATTTGCCAATCGACGCGCACGCGTCAACCACGCGTACGCGTGGGTTCTCGTGCCCCAGGCACAACACTGGCACAGTTCTGGCATAACTCTCTGGAAAATGGCTGGGCATTGGGTGCAGCACAATCGGCGCGCCCGCGCACATCACGCGCACGCGTGGATGGCGCTTTCGGAAGAACGGCGCGTACGCGCCAGTGCGCCACGCGCAAGGGGTCATTCTGCTAAAATTTTCTAAGTTAAAAGCTGCAGAATTCACAATTTAAACCCCAATCTTCCACGGACATAACTTCCTCATTTTAAATCATTTTTCATCCGTTCTTCGAACGGCATGGACATCCCGGATCAAGTTTCATTTCTAAACAGATTGGCACCAAACAGAGATCCGTAGTCCAAGTTATGTCCCACCAAAGTATGCCCAAAAACCATGTTTTCATAAAAACCACAAAGTGCCATTTCAAACAAGCCATTTCCAACTCTTTCAAAATCAATCAAAACATGCCATTTTCATCCCTTTTCTTTGAAATCAATCAAATATATCAATTCAACATCAAGCCTCCTCAACTCGCACATTGACATTTACCACAATTTACAAAAATCACTATCTCATCATTTTAACCCACTTCACCCAAGTGGCTCAAACTCAAACATATTGACATTCATATACTCTTCTCATGCCAATTCTCAACAGCACAATTCCAATAAATCATCATTGTACACAATCAATATCATACTCACCATCAACATGGTTCAACCCACAATTCAACCATAACAACCATTAAGCATATATCACAACATGCATATTCTCATACATCATACCACCAAGGCATCAATAATCATCATCACATATATGACCACATCATATATATCAACAATTCAACAACATCAACAATTCAATGCCTATCTTAGGGCCTCTAGCCTAAGTATTTCCTACCACATTACATATTAGATACGGGAAACCGAAACCATACCTTAGCCGATTTCCAAGCTCAGCTGGAGCACTTCCAAATCACTTATCCACAAGCTCTCAATCAACACCTCCAAGAACAGATTTTTCACCACCAAACCCTTTCCAAGCTTTTCAAAATCACAAATCAAGCTCCAATATTCACATATACACAACCTAAGCCACAATCATCATACCCATACACAACATCTCAATATCCAAACATCATAGAACAACAAAATTACACTAGGGTTGAGAATCTTACCACACACAAGGTCCAAGAGATAAGATTAACCTTCTCCTTCAAGAGAGTTGGGTCTATAACATCAAAGAGCCCAAATCTCAACATTTTTCTCATAAACTCGAAAATAAGGTGGAATTTCGAAGATCAAAACGTGCTTACTCAAGATTGATTGTATGGGTTTGTAGAGCTCTCCGCGGTGAACGCGGCCGCAACGGAGCGACAATCAGAGCTCAGATCAAAAGTATGGGTTGAAGATCAACCAAGGGAGAGAACTGAGAGAGTGTTTTCCCTCCATGGCCTCTTTTTTAGCGTAATTGAGTGTTGTGGGAGAGAGAGCTGAAAACTAGGGTTTTGGTTTAGTTATGTTGGGCCAAGGGCCCACTTTGGGTCCGGTTGGCCCGGTTTGGCCCGTTCGGTCCAATCTTGGTCCGAATTCTATAAAATTGGTACCAAAATTCTCGTCTCAATCTCCTCTATCACATTTAGCCATAAAAATCACATTTTGGGCTTTCTAGAATAAATTCTCATTTATAGGTTAATTAGCTGTTAATTAACCGGGTTTTACATTCTACCACCTAATTGGGAATTTTCCCACAAAATTCAAATGCAATTACCTGGGAATAAATGTGGATAATCCGTTCGCATCTCCGACTCAAGTTCCCAAGTGTGTTCCTCAACACCGCCTCGACTCCATGCCACTTTGACTAATGAAACCTCTTTTCCACGCAACCGTTTGATACTAGTATCATCAATTCTGACCGGAGCCACTGGAAGCGTCAAATCTTCCCTTAACTGAACCGACTCAGGTTCCAACACATGGCTAGCATCAGGAGTGTACTTCCGAAGCTGCGACACGTGAAACACGTCGTGCAGATTCGAGGGATGAGGTGGTAGAGCCATCCGATACGCCACCAGTCCAATCCTCTCCAGGATCTGAAATGGACCAATGTATCGAGGATTCAACTTCTTGCCTTAATCGCCCTACCTACTCCTGTAGTCAGAGTAACCTTAAGGAAAACATGATCTCCTTCCTCAAATTCTAAGGGCTTTCGCCTCTGATCGGCGTAACTCTTTTGACGACTCTACGCCATAAGCATCCTATCACGGATTTTCTTGACTTGTTCTGTAGTCGCAGCTATCATTTCCAGCCCTAACAAGCTTTTCTCTCCAGCTTCATACCAACATAGCGGAGATTGACATTTCCTCCCATACAAGGCCTCATACGGAGCCATTCCGATGCTCGCATGATAACTATTATTGTATGCAAACTCCACTAATGGCATATACCGATCCCAACTCACCGGTTGGTCCAAAACACAAGCTCTCAACATATCCTCCAGTGTTTGGATTGTCCTCTCGGATTAACCATCAGTTTGAGGATGGTAAGCCGTGCTCAAGCTTAAACGTGTTCCAAAAGCTTTCTGAAATGTACCCCAAAACCTTGAAGTGAAGCAAGGATCTCTATCAGAGATTATAGTAGCAGGTACACCATGAAGTCTCACAATCTCCTTTATGTATAACCGTGCTAGCTTCTCAAGGGTGTAAGTCATCCGAATGGGCAAAAAGTGAGCTGACTTCGTCAGTCGGTCCACAATCACCCAAATAGCATCAAAACCAGTCCTAGTCCTTGGCAATCCAGACACAAAATCCATTGCAATACTTTCCCACTTCCATTGTGGAATCTCTAAAGGTTGCAACATCCTGGAAGGTCTTTGATGTTCAATCTTTACCTTTTGACAAGTTAAGCACTTTGATACATATTCCGCCACATCATTCTTCATACCCGGCCACCAGAACATCGCCTTTAAATCATGGTACATCTTAGTACTCCCCGGGTGAATGGAGAATCCACTTTTGTGTGCCTCCTTTAAAATATCTTGCCTCAAAGTGCCAACATCCGGCACAATGATCCTACCCTTGAATCTCCATAACCCATCTTTTTCTTCTGACACCCTCCACTGTTTTCCTTGCTCAATGGCCGGTAACACCTGCCATAATGCTTCATCATTTTGATGAGCCTTTAGGAGTTCGGACTTAAAATCACTTGAGATCTTTAATCGGCTCAAACACAAAGTTCCGGATACTTCTCGAGCACCAATTTTCAGACTCTCAAATCCCTTGAGCAACTTCTCCTCTTGAAGCATCATCCAAGCCGTATATAACGACTTCCGACTTAATGCATCCGCCACTACGTTCACCTTTCCTGGATGGTAATGCAACTCAAAGTGGTAGTCCTTCAACAATTCCATCCACCTTCTCTGCCTCATATTAAGCTCTTTCTGATCAAAGAGGTACTTCAAGCTCTTATGATCAGAGAAAACTTGGAACTTAACCCCATAGAGGTAATGCCTCCACACCTTCAAGGCAAACACAACCGCAGCGAGTTCCAAATCGTGCGTAGGGTAATTCACTTCATGCGGTCTCAACTGTCGTGAGGCATACGCCACCACATTATGATACTGCATCAGCACGCACCCTAGACCCTTCAATGAGGCATCACAATACACCTCAAGTGGCTCATTCGGCTCGGGTAACACTAACACAGGTGCAGTGGTCAACTTTTTCTTCAATGTCTGAAAGCTCTCCTCGCACTCAGGAGTCCAAACAAACGGAGTTTCTTTGCGGGTTAACTTTGTCATTGGCAAAGCTATCTGTGAAAAGCCCTTGATAAATCTTCGGTAATAGCCAGCTAAACCCAGAAAACTCCTTATCTCTGTTACGGTGGTTAGTTGCTTCCAATCCATCACAGCCTCCACCTTGGTTAGATCTACGGCTATTCCCTTCTTACTCACCACATGGCCCAAAAACTTCACCTCACTCTTCCAAAACTCACACTTAGACAGTTTTGCATAGAGTTTCTTCTCCTTTAGAATCTGCAACACGGTCCTCAAGTGTTCCGCATGCTCTTCTTCAGTCTTGGAATAAATCAGTATGTCATCAATGAAGACAACAATGAATTTATCCAAAAACGGACGGAAAACTCTATTCATGTAGTCCATAAATACTGCAGGAGCGTTCGTCAACCCGAAAGACATTACAGTGTACTCGTAATGACCATAACGAGTCATGAAAGCGGTCTTAGGGATATCCTCACCCCTCACCCTTATCTGGTGATAACCGGATCGAAAATCGATCTTGGAGAAAACTCCAGCTCCTTGTAACTGATCCATGAGATCATCGATTCTCGGTAATGAGTACTTATTCTTTATTGTAACCTTGTTCAGCTGCCTGTAATCCACACAGAGCCGCATACTCCCATCCTTCTTCTTCGCCAGTAACACTGGAGCACCCCACGAGAAGACACTTGGTCGTATAAAATTCTTTCCCAACAAATCTTCTAACTGAGACTTTAGCTCGTTCATCTCTAACGGTGACATCCTATAAGGAGCACTTGAGATTGGTCCCGCCCCGGGCACCAATTCAATAGCAAAATCAACCTCTCGGTTAGGTGGAAACTCATCAATATCATCGGGAAACACTTCCGGAAACTCACACACAACCGGAATCTGTTCCAACCTTTGATCATCACCTGAAACGCCCGCGGTTAACAACATGATACCCTGACACTTGATTCCAGAACAATTTACTATCATCGAATTCAAGTAATAATTATTCACCACGACCGGCCCTTCTGTATCTTCCGGCATAAAGTACACCGACTTTGTAGAACAATCAAGTAGGACATGGTTCTTAGATAACCAGTCCAATCCCAAGATAAGATCAAGACCAATCATCGGTAAGCAGATTAAATTATGAACAAAATCACGCTGCTTGAACCTAAAGGAAACTTCCGGGCATCCTAGCCTAGTCACCATGGCTTCATGGGTAGCATTATATACTTTTAGGTCATAACCTAAGGTTACAATCTTCAATCCTAACTCATGGGCTTTCTCAAATGCAATGAATGAATGCGATGCTCCCGAATCAAATAAAGCATTTAAAATTTGACCAGCCATTTCACAGTTACCTCGAATAAGTGTCTCAGATCCCTCAGCACCTATAGCTGAAGTGGTGAACACCTGACCAGTCTGTTGTGCTTTCCCAGCACCTTGTTTCTATTTCTCCGGACAATTTGCGGCTTTATGCCCCGCCTTTCCACAAGTGTAGCACAAACCCCATCCGGCCTTGCATGGTGCTCCGGATGGTGACTTCCACACCTAGTACAAGCTTGATCATTCTGAGGCTGCTTCCCATACCTTTTTCCTTGGGAGTTGTTGTTGTTGTTGGGCCTCCTAAAAGAGCTTCCCCTCTTGAAAGACGGACCCCTAGGTGCAAAGCTCTTCCCCCGGTTCTGTGGGAATGATCCCTTTTGACTCCCTTTCTCAGCGGTTGCCCTCTTCACACACTCTTCAGCAACCCTACACTTGTTTACCAACTCGGAGAAAGTCCTAATCTCCATTGGTCCCACTGAACTAAAAATATCACTCCGGAGTCCTCCTTCATACTTGACACACTTCCATTCTTCATATTCCACCGGAGTCCCTTGGCACATACGAGAGAACCTGAACAGCTCCTCAAACTTGTCAGTATACTCTGATATGGACATAGTACCCTGCTTCAGCTGTAACAATTCAAGTTCCTTAGCCTTCCTAGCAGAAGTCGGAAGGTACTTCTTATAGAACTCTTCTTGGAAGACATTCCAAGTGATATAGTCATCACCCTGCTGCAGAAGACGTCAGATGCCTTGCCACCAATGCGACGCTTCACCTGTGAGCATATAGGTAGCAAACTCAACACGCTGTCCTTCAGGTACCACTTGTGCTTGCAGAGCTCGCTCTATAGCCTGAAACCATGTATCAGCCTCAGTTGGGCTAGTAGTCCCCTTGAACTTAGGCGGATTAACCTTCAAAAAGTTTGCCAGCGTCATCGGGCCCTGAACTCCACCTCCATCATTACCATGGTTGTTCATCTGTTGACCAAGAGACTCAGCAGTGGCTTGCATAGCAGCAGCCATGTTCTCCAGTGCAGTCATAAAGTTCACCGGGTCATTAGAGTTATTCTCCGGTGCACGAGCATTCGTACGACCTCTCGCACTACCTCTACCGCGTCCACGAGGCGCCATCTGGTTCCTATCCATACCAAATAATCGATATTAAGTTGATCAGTCTCAATATCGGAAGTCTAGTACTTCAAAGTCCCAAATGCATGCTCATGAACATTTATGCCAATTATATCAAGCAGATATACTAATAGCACATAACACACACACAGAGAATGCACAGAAGCATAGTCAGTCCATCCCTCAGGCTCTACAGGAACGAACTGCTCTCATACCATAATAACACCCTACCATACAGAGTCTTATGCTTAAGTCATAATTCAGAGATGGCAAGGTATTACGACCTCTAAAATAAAAATTTAGTACGTATAGTAGTATGAATGATTGATTATAACTAGGAGCCTGTGTAGAAAAAGAGGTAAACAAAAAATGCAACTCAAAAGCGCAACACTCCGATCGATAACGTAACGAACAAGGATAACCAACGCGTGATTATATATATACAAAGGAGTGTCAAAAACAGGAATATCAAGACTCAAAATCCGGCTGCGAAGATAACCGGTCCGAGAATAGCAATATATACATATGATAAAATAAGGAAAACCCCCAAAGGAAACCCAAAGGGACACAAATACATAAAACCTATTCTCCAAAATCTCCCATAAGAGGAGTCATCACAGTTTGTATTATTTAATGGAGATAAAAGTATCTAAGCAAAACATATAAACCAAAACATAGCCCCGAGAACAAAGGATCTTCGCAAATCTAGAAGTCTCCAGCATGCCTCAGCGGGAAACCTCACGTCCTGCATCTGAAAACCACAAAATCCGCATGGGTGAGAACCAGAGGTCCCCAGCATGGTAACAGCTTCCACATATATAATACATAATAATAGAGGAAAGCCGAAGGCAATCCTAGAACTTCCTCCAGATAATATCAAAGCTTATAAATAGGCTAAACCATAAAAGGCATCTGACTAAAGATACTTCAGTCTAACTAATACTTCCCTTTCCAATTCCTTCAGACCTTCCAACCACCAGCAGGAGTATAATGTAGCAAACACAGTTATATCAAACAAGAAGTATACAAATAGGAGCAATTAGGGCATTTAGACAATTAGCAAATAGTATGCAGTCAAATAGGCAATCTCAAACAATTCATATAGTATGCATATGATGAATGCCTGTCCCTAGTGGCTGATGATATCATCTTGTCGGTTATAGAGCCAACCCGACAAGTCCTGGTCGCTAACCATTGGACTGTCCCTCTGTCACGCATCCCCAACTCGAGTTATACTCGTTATAAACTTGATCATAATCATGATCTATATCCATCACCCTCACTGGTGAATATTTACGGGGGCGAGCTCATCCGGGTCTTTCACAGTGCCCGGCCACACTTATGACATAGGGTCAACAGAGTATCAAGTCTCAACCTGGAGCACGTGGTGGCTAGCCACTGCTACTACCCAAGGAAACTCGTATCTCAGATAGTGGAAGTGCAAATCACAATTTTCAATAATTCAGCATAAACATGCATGAATTCTCATCCATGGATCAACATCCATATCAGCCATCCAGCTCACGGTTCAGTCCAGAACCAGCCAATATTCATATCATACACAGCCATTCTGGCTCACGGTTAAATCCATAACCAGCCCATTGGCATCACGGTTAAATCCATAGCCAGCCATCTCATTAACAAATACAGCCTTTCGGCCCATGGCATAACAAGCACTTCCACCACCATCCTCCACATCTCACATAATCATCAATGATCCTCATTGATTATTCATTTTCCCTTGCTTCACTCGCAAGTTACCACATCCACTTGCTCCTTCTCTCATAGCTAGGCATATCGTAATGATTTAAGATATAAATGGTGAGATCGGAGGCTTAGAAGTATGAGATTTAGCTTTTAAAACTCAAAAATCAACTTTGGGATGAAAACAGGGCCACGCGTACGCGCACTCCACGCGCACGCAGGGATAGCCTCAAAAACTCATCGACGCGTAAGCGTCATGCACGCTAACGCGTGGATTGAAAACTAGTCAAACGACGCGCACGCGTCAACCACGCGTACGCGTGGGTACTCTCGTGCCCCAGGCACAAAACTGGCACAGTTCTGGCATAACTCTCTGGAAAATGGCTAGGCATTGGGTGCAGCACAATCGGCGCGCCCGCGCACATCACGCGCACGCGTGGATGGCACTTTCGGGAAGAACGGCGCGTACGCGCCAAGTGCGCCTACGCGCGAGGGGTCATTCTGCTAAAAATTTTCTAAGTTAAAAGCTGCAAAATTCACAGATTCAAACCCCTATCTTCCAATGGACATAACTTCCTCATTTTAAATCATTTTTCATCCGTTCTTCGAACGGCATGAACATCCCCGGATCAAATTTCATTTCTAAACAGATTTGGCACAAAACAGAGATCCGTAGTCCAAGTTATGTCCCACCAAAGTATGCCCAAAAACCATGTTTTTCATAAAAACCACAAAGTGCCATTTTCAAACAAGCCATTTCCAACTCTTTTCAAAATCAATCAAAACATGCCATTTTCATCCCTTTTCTTTGAAATCAATCAAATATATCAATTTCAACATCAAGCCTCCTCAACTCGCACATTGACACTTTACCACAATTTACAAAATCACTATCTCATCATTTTAACCCACTTCACCCAAGTGGCTCAAACTCAAACATATTGACATGTCATATACTCTTTCTCATGCCAATTCTCAACAGCACCAATTCCAATAAATCATCATTGTACACAATCAATATCATACTCACCATCAACATGGTTCAACCCACAATTCAACCATAACCAACCATTAAGCATATATCACAACATGCATATTTCTCATACATCATACCACCAAGGCATCAATAATCATCATCACATATATGACCACATCATATATATCAACAATTCAACAACATCAACAATTCAATGCCTATCTTAGGGCCTCTAGCCTAAGTATTTCCTACCACATTACATATTAGATACGGGAAACCGAAACCATACCTTAGCCGATTTCCCAAGCTCAGCTGGAGCACTTCCAAATCACTTATCCACAAGCTCTCAAGGCCTCAACACCTCCAAGAACAGATTTTTCACCACCAAACCCTTTCCAAGCTTTTCAAAATCACAAATCAAGCTCCAATATTCACATATACACAATCTAAGCCACAATCATCATACCCATACATAACATCTAAATACCCAAACATCATAGAACAACAAAATTATACTAGGGTTGAGAATCTTACCACACCCAAGGTCCAAGGAGACAAGATTAACCTTCTCCTTCAAGAGAGTTGGGTCCTATAACATCAAAGAGCCCAAAATCTCAACATTTTTGCTCATAAAACTCGAAAACAAGGCTGGAATTTCGATGAGCAAAACGTGGCTTATCTCAAGATTGATTGTATGGGTTTTGTGGAGCTCTCCGCGGTGAATGCGTGGCCGCAAACGGAGCGACAATCAGAGCTCTAGATCAAAAGTTATGGTGGTTTGAAGATCAACCAAGGGAGAGAACTTGAGAGAGTGTTCTTCCCTCCATGGCCTCTCTTTTTCAGCGTGAATTGAGTGTTGTGAGGAGAGAGAATGCTGAAAACTAGGGTTTTGGTTTAGTTATGTTGGGCCAAGGGCCCACTTTGGGTCCGGTTGGCCCGGTTTGGCCCGTTCGGTCCAATCTTGGTCCGAATTCTATAAAATTGGTACCAAAATTCTCGTCTCAATCTCCTCTATCACATTTAGCCATAAAAATCACATTTTGGGCTTCCTAGAATAAATTCTCATTTATAGGTTAATTAGTCGTTAATTAACTGGGTTTTACATTCTACCCACTTAATTGGGAATTTTGCCGACAAAATTCAAATGCAATTACCTGGGAATAAATGCGGATAATCCGTTCGCATCTCCGACTCAAGTTTCCAAGTGTGTTCCTCAACACCGCCTTGACTCCATGCCACTTTGACTAATGAAACCTCTTTTCCACGCAACCGTTTGATACTAGTATCATCAATTCTGACCGGAGCCACTGGAAGCGTCAAATCTTCCCTTAACTGAACCGACTCAGGTTCTAACACATGGCTAGCATCAGGAGTGTACTTCCGAAGCTGCAACACGTGAAACACGTCGTGCAGATTCGAGAGATGAGGTGGTAGAGCCATCCGATACGCCACCGGTCCAATCCTCTCCAGGATCTGAAATGGACCAATGTATCGAGGATTCAACTTCTTTGCCTTAATCGCCCTACCTACTCCTGTAGTCGGAGTAACCTTAAGGAAAACATGATCTCCTTCCTCAAATTCTAAGGGCTTTCGCCTCTGATCGGCGTAACTCTTTTGACGACTCTGTGCCGTAAGCATCCTATCACGGATTTTCTTGACTTGTTCTGTAGTCTCAGCTATTATTTCCGGCCCTAACAAGCTTTTCTCTCTAGCTTCATACCAACATAGCGGATATTGACATTTCCTCCCATACAAGGCCTCACACGGAGCCATTCCGATGCTCGCATGATAACTATTATTGTATGCAAACTCCACTAATGTCATATACCGATCCCAACTCACCGGTTGGTCCAAAACACAAGCTCTCAACATATCCTCCAGTGTTTGGATTGTCCTCTCGGATTGACCATCAGTTTGAGGATGGTAAGCCGTGCTCAAGCTTAAACGGGTTCCAAAAGCTTTCTGAAATGCACCCCAAAACCTTGAAGTGAAGCGAGGATCTCTATCAGAGATTATAGTAGCAGGTACACCATGAAGTCTCACAATCTCCTTTATGTATAACCGTGCTAGCTCCTCAAGGGTGTAAGTCATCCGAATGTGCAAAAAGTGAGCTGACTTCGTCAGTCGGTCCACAATCACCCAAATAGCATCAAAACCAGCCCTAGTCCTTGGCAATCCAGACACAAAATCCATTGCAATACTTTCCCACTTCCATTGTGGAATCTCTAAAGGTTGCAACATCCCAGAAGGTCTTTGATGTTCAATCTTTACCTTTTGACAAGTTAAGCACTTTGATACATATTCCGCCACATCATTCTTCATACCCGGCCACCAGAACATCGCCTTTAAATCATGGTACATCTTAGTACTCCCCGGGTGAATGGAGAATCCACTTTTGTGTGCCTCCTTTAAAATATCTTGCCTCAAAGTGCCAACATCTGGCACAATGATCCTACCCTTGAATCTCCATAACCCATCTTTTTCTTCCGACACCCTCCACTATTTTCCTTGCTCAATGGCCGGTAACACCTGCCATAATGCTTCATCATTTTGATGAGCCTTTAGGAGTTCGGACTTAAACTCACTTGAGATCTTTAATCGGCTCAAACACAAAGTTCCGGATACTTCTCGAGCACCAATTTTCAAACTCTCAAATCCCTTGAGCAACTTCTCCTCTTGAAGCATCATCCAAGCCGCATATAACGACTTCCGACTTAATGCATCCGCCACTACGTTCACCTTTCCTGGATGGTAATGCAACTCAAAGTGGTAGTCCTTCAACAATTCCATCCACCTTCTCTGCCTCATATTAAGCTCTTTCTGATCAAAGAGGTACTTCAAGCTCTTATGATCAGAGAAAACTTGGAACTTAACCCCATAGAGGTAATGCCTCCACACCTTCAAGGCAAACACAACCGCAGCGAGTTCCAAATCGTGCGTAGGGTAATTCACTTCATGCGGTCTCAACTGTCGTGAGGCATACGCCACCACATTATGATACTGCATCAACACGCACCCTAGACCCTTCAATGAGGCATCACAATACACCTCAAGTGGCTCATTCGGCTCGGGTAACACTAACATAGGTGCAGTGGTCAACTTTTTCTTCAATGTCTGAAAGCTCTCCTCGCACTCAGGAGTCCAAACAAACGGAGTTTCTTTGCGGGTTAACTTTGTCATTGGCAAAGCTATCTGTGAAAAGCCCTTGATAAATCTTCGGTAATAGCCAGCTAAACCCAGAAAACTCCTTATCTCTGTTACGGTGGTTGGTTGCTTCCAATCCATCACAGCCTCCACCTTGGTTGGATCTACGGCTATTCCCTTCTTACTCACCACATGGCCCAAAAACTTCACCTCACTCTTCCAAAACTCACACTTAGACAGTTTTGCATAGAGTTTTTTCTCCTTTAGAATCTACAACACGGTCCTCAAGTGTTCCGCATGCTCTTCTTCAGTCTTGGAATAAATCAGTATGTCATCAATGAAGACAACAACGAATTTATCCAAAAATGGACGGAAAACTCTATTCATGTAGTCCATAAATACTGCAGGAGCGTTCGTCAACCCGAACGACATTACAGTGTACTCGTAATGACCATAACGAGTCCTGAAAGCAGTCTTAGGGATATCCTCACCCCTCACCCTTATCTGGTGATAACCGGATCGCAAATTGATCTTGGAGAAAACTCCAGCTCCTTGTAACTGATCCATGAGATCATCAATTCTCGGTAATGGGTACTTATTCTTTATTGTAACCTTGTTCAGCTGCCAGTAATCCACACAGAGCCGCATACTCCCATCCTTCTTCTTCACCAGTAACACTGGAGCACCCCACGGGGAAACACTTCGTCGTATAAAATTCTTTCCCAACAAATCTTCTAACTGAGACTTTAGCTCGTTCATCTCTAACGGTGACATCCTATAAGGAGCACTTGAGATTGGTCCCGCCCCGGGCACCAATTCAATAGCAAACTTAACCTCTCGGTTAGGTGGAAACTCATCAATATCATCGGGAAACACTTCCGGAAACTCACACACAACCGGAATCTGTTCCAACCTTTGATCATCACCTGAAACGCCCGCGGTTAACAACATGATACCCTGACACTCGATTCCAGAACAATTCACATCATCGAATTCAAGTAATAATTATTCACCACGACCGGCCCTTCTGTATCTTCCGGCATAAAGTACACCGAATTTGTAGAACAATCAAGTAGGACATGGTTCTTAGATAACCAGTCCAATCCCAAGATAAGATCAAGACCGATCATCGGTAAGCAGATTAAATTATGAACAAAATCATGCTGCATGAACCTAAAGGAAACTTCCGGGCATCCTAGCCTAGTCACCATGGCTTCATGGGTAGCATTATATACTTTTAGGTCATAACCTAAGTTACAATCTTCAATCCTAACTTATGGGCTTTCTCAAATGCAATGAATGAATGCGATGCTCCCGAATCAAATAAAGCATTTAAAATTTGACCAGCCATTTCACAGTTACCTCGAATAAGTGTCTCAGATCCCTCAGCACCTATAGCTGAAGTGGTGAACACCCGACTAGTCTGTTGTGCTTTCCCAGCACCTTGTTTCTGTTTCTCCAGACAATTTGCGGCTTTATGCCCCGCCTTTCCACAAGTGTAGCACAAACCCCATCCGGCCTTGCATGGTGCTCCCGGATGGTGACTTCCACACCTAGTACAAGCTTGATCATTTTGAGGCTGCTTCCCATACCTTTTTCCTTGGGAGTTGTTGTTGTTGTTGGGCCTCCTAAAAGAGCTTTCCCTCTTGAAAGACGGACTTCTAGGTGCAAAGCTCTTCCCTCGGTTCTGTGGGAATGATCCCTTTTGACTCCCTTTCTCAGCGGTTGCCCTCTTCACACACTCTTCAGCAACCCTACACTTGTTTACCAACTCGGAGAAAGTCCTAATCTCCATTGGTCCCACTGAACTAAAAATATCACTCCGGAGTCCTCCTTCATACTTGACACACTTCCATTCTTCATATTCCACCGGAGTCCCTTGGCACATACGAGAGAACCTGAACAGCTTCTCAAACTTGTCAGTATACTCTGATATGGACATAGTACCCTGCTTCAGCTGTAACAATTCAAGTTCCTTACGTCCTAGCAGAAGTCGGAAAGTACTTCTTATAGAACTCTTCTTGGAAGACATTCCAAGTGATATAGTCATCACCCTGCTGCAGAAGACGTCGGATGCCTTGCCACCAATGCGACACTTCACCTGTGAGCATATAGGTAGCAAACTCAACACGCTGTCCTTCAGGTACCACTTGTGCTTGCAGAGCTCGCTCTATAGCCTGAAACCATGTATCAGCCTCAGTTGGGCTAGTAGTCCCCTTGAACTTAGGCGGATTAACCTTCAAAAAGTTTGCCAGCGTCATCGGGCCCTGAACTCCACCTCCATCATTACCATGGTTGTTCATCTGTTGACCAAGAGACTCAGCAGTGGCTTGCATAGCAGCAGCCATGTTCTCCAATGCAGTCATAAAGTTCACCGGGTCATTAGGGTTATTCTCCGGTGCACGAGCATTCGTACGACCTCTCGCACTACCTCTACCGCGTCCACGAGGCGCCATTTGGTTCCTATACATACCAAACAATCGATATTAAGTTGATCAGTCTCAATATCGGAAGTCTAGTACTTCAAAGTCCTAAATGCATGCTCATGAACGTTTATGCCAATTATATCAAGCAGATATACTAATAGCACATAACACACACACAAAGAATGCACAGAAGCATAGTCAGTCCATCCCTCAGGCTCTACAGGAACGAACTGCTCTGATACCATAATGTAACACCCTACCATACAGAGTCTTATGCTTAAGTCATAATTCAGAGATGGCAAGGTATTACAACCTCTAAAATAAAAATTTAGTACGTATAGTAGTATGAATGATTGATTATAACTAGGAGCCTGTGTAGAAAAAGAGGTAAACAAAAAATGCAACTCAAAAGCGCAACACTCCGATCGATAACGTAACGAACAAGGATAACCAACGCGTGATTATATATATACAAAGGAGTGTCAAAAACAGGAATATCAAGACTCAAAATCCGGCTGCGAAGATAACCGGTCCGAGCATAGCAATATATACATATGATAAAATAAGGAAAACCCCCAAAAGAAACCTAAAGGGACACAAATACATAAAACCTATTCTCCAAAATCTCCCATAAGAGGAGTCATCACAGTTTGTATTATTTAATGGAGATAAAAGTATCTAAGAAAAACATATAAACCAAAACATAGCCCCGAGAACAAAGGATCTTCGCAAATCTAGAAGTCTCCAGCATGCCTCAGCGGGAAACCTCACATCCTGCATCTGAAAACCACAAAATCCGCATGGGTGAGAACCAGAGGTCCCCAGCATGTTAACAGCTTCCACATATATAATACATAATAATAGAGGAAAGCCGAAGGAAATCCTAGAACTTCCTCCAGATAATATCAAAGCTTATAAACAGGCTAAACCATAAAAGGCAGTTGACTAAAGATACTTCAGTCTAACTAATACTTCCCTTTCCAATTCCTTCAGACCTTCCAACCACCAGCAGGAGTATAATGTAGCAAACACAATTATATCAAACAAGAAGTATACAAATAGGAGCAATTAGGGCATTTAGACAATTAGCAAATAGTATGCAGTCAAATAGGCAATCTCAAACAATTCATATAGTATGCATATGATGAATGCCTGTCCCTAGTGGCTGATGATATCATCTTGTCGGTTATAGAGCCAACCCGACAAGTCCTGGTCGCTAACCATTGGACTGTCCCTCTGTCACGCATCCCCAACTCGAGTTATACTCGTTATAAACTTAATCATAATCATGATCTATATCCATCACCCTCACTGGTGAATATTTACGGGGGCGAGCTCATCCGGGTCTTTCACAGTGCCCGGCCACACTTATGACATAGGGTCAACAGAGTATCAAGTCTCAACCTGGAGCACGTGGTGGCTCGCCACTGCTACTACACAGGGAAACTCGTATCTCAGATAGTGGAAGTGCAAATCACAATTTTCAATAATTCAGCATAAACATGCATGAATTCTCATCCATGGATCAACATCCATATCAGCCATCCGGCTCACGGTTTAGTCCTGAACCAGCCAATATTCATATCATAAACAGCGATTCCGGCTCACGGTTAAATCCATAACCAGCCCATTGGCATCACGGTTAAATCCATAACCAACCCATTGGCCTCACGGTTAAATCCATAACCAGCCATCTCATTAACAAATACAGCCTTTCGGCCCATGGCATAACAAGCACTTCCACCACCATCCTCCACATCTCACATAATCATCAATGATCCTCATTGATTATTCATTTTCCCTTGCTTCACTCGCAAGTTACCACATCCACTAGCTCCTTCTCTCATAGCTAGGCATATCATAATGATTTAAGATATA
This sequence comes from Arachis hypogaea, assembly GCF_003086295.3. NCBI lineage: Eukaryota > Viridiplantae > Streptophyta > Magnoliopsida > Fabales > Fabaceae > Arachis > Arachis hypogaea. The sequence goes on from NC_092036.1 coordinate 27,355,300, forward strand.
AATGGTGAGAACGGAGGCTTAGAAGTATGAGATTTGGCTTTTAAAACTCAAAAATCAACTTTGGGATGAAAACAGGGCCACGCGTACGTGCACTCCACGCGCACACGGGGATGGCCTCAAAAACTCATCGACGCGTAAGCGTCATGCACGCTAACACGTGGATTGAAAACTAGTCAAACGACGCGCACGCGTCAACCACGCGTACGCGTGGGTACTATCGTGCCCCAGGCACAAAACTGGCACAGTTCTGGCATAACTCTCTAGAAAATGGCTGGGCATTGGGTGCAGCACAATCGGCGCGCCCGCGCACATCACGCGCACGCGTGGATGGCGCTTTCGGGAAGAACGGCGCGTACGCGCCAAGTGCGCCTACGCGCGAGGGGTCATTCTCCTAAAATTTTTCTAAGTTAAAAGCTGCAGAATTCACAGATTCAAACCCCTATCTTCCAATGGACATAACTTCCTCATTTTAAATCATTTTTCATCCGTTCTTCGAACGGCATGGACATCCCGGATCAAATTTCATTTCTAAACAGATTTGGCACAAAACAGAGATCCGTAGTCCAAGTTATGTCCCACCAAAGTATGCCCAAAAACCATGTTTTTCATAAAAACCACAAAGTGCCATTTTCAAACAAGCCATTTCCAACTCTTTTCAAAATCAATCAAAACATGCCATTTTCATCCCTTTTCTTTGAAATCAATCAAAATATATCAATTTCAACATCAAGCCTCCTCAACTCGCACATTGACACTTTACCACAATTTACAAAATCACTATCTCATCATTTTAACCCACTTCACCCAAGTGGCTCAAACTCAAACATATTGACATGTCATATACTCTTTCTCATGCCAATTCTCAACAGCACCAATTCCAATAAATCATCATTGTACACAATCAATATCATACTCACCATCAACATGGTTCAACCCACAATTCAACCATAACCAACCATTAAGCATATATCACAACATGCATATTTCTCATACATCATACCACCAAGGCATCAATAATCATCATCACATATATGACCACATCATATATATCAACAATTCAACAACATCAACAATTCAAAGCCTATCTTAGGGCCTCTAGCCTAAGTATTTCCTACCACATTACATATTAGATACGGGAAACCGAAACCATACCTTAGCCGATTTCCCAAGCTCAACCGGAGCACTTCCAAATCACTTATCCACAAGCTCTCAAGGCCTCAACACCTCCAAGAACAGATTTTTCACCACCAAACCCTTTCCAAGCCTTTCAAAATCACCAATCAAGCTCCAATATTCACATATACACAACCTAAGCCACAATCATCATACCCATACACAACATCTCAATACCCAAACATCATAGAACAACAAAATTACACTAGGGTTGAGAATCTTACCACACCCAAGGTCCAAGGAGACAAGATTAACCTTCTCCTTCAAGAGAGTTGGGTCCTATAACATTAAAGAGCCCAAAATCTCAACATTTTTTCTCATAAAACTCGAAAATAAGGCTGGAATTTTGAAGAGCAAAACGTGGCTTACCTCAAGATTGATTGTATGGGTTTTGTAGAGCTCTCCGCGGTGAACGCGTGGCCGCAAACGAAGCGACAATCAGAGCTCTAGATCAAAAGTGATGGTGGTTTGAAGATCAACCAAGGGAGAGAACTTGAGAGAGTGTTCTTCACTCCATGGCCTCTCTTTTTCAGCGTGAATTGAGTGTTGTGAGGAGAGAGAATGCTGAAAACTAGGGTTTTGGTTTAGTTATGTTGGGCCAAGGGCCCACTTTGGGTCCGGTTGGCCCGGTTTGGCCCGTTCGGTCCAATCTTGTCTGAATTCTATAAAATTGGTACCAAAATTCTCGTCTCAATCTCCTCTATCACATTTAGCCATAAAAATCACATTTTGGGCTTTCTAGAATAAATTCTCATTTATAGGTTAATTAGCTGTTAATTTACCGGGTTTTACATATCTCCCGTCCTCTCAGTGAAAATGGTCCAAATGCTCTGTCACAGCACGGCTAATCATCTGTCGATTCTTGATCATGTCGGAATAGGATCCATTGATCCTTTTGCATCTGTCACTACGCCCAACACTTGCGAGTTTGAAGCTCGTCACAGTCATTCAATCCTTGAATCCTACTCGGAATACCACAGACAAGGTTTAGAATTTCCGGATTCTCAAGAATGCTGCCCAATGGATTCTAGCTTATACCACGAAAATTCTGATTAAGGAATCAAAGAGATACACACTCTAGCTCTCGCTTGTAGAACGGAAGTGGTTGTCAGGCACGCGTTCATAAGGACGGATGATGATGAGTGTCACAGATCATCACATCCATCAGGTTGAAGTGCAGCGAATATCTTAGAATAAGAATAAGCTTGAATTGAATAGAAGAACAATAGTAATTGCATTAATTCTCGAGGTACAGCAGAGCTCCACACCTTAATCTATGGTGTGTAGAAACTCCACCGTTGAAAATACATAAGAACAAGGTTCAGGCATGGCCGAATAGCCAGCCCCCAAATGTGATTAGTAGTCTCCAAAAATGATCGAAGGAAAGCTAAAAATGTCTAATACAATAGTAAAAAGTTCTACTTATACTAAACTAGTTACTAGGGTTTACAGAAATAAGTCTAAATGTAGAAATTCACTTTCGGGGCCCACTTTGGTGTGTGATTGGGCTGAGCTTGAGCTTTACATGTGCAGAGGCTTCTCTTCAGGTTAAACTTCAAGTTGTAACGTGTTTTTGGTGTTTAACTCTGGTTTGTGACGTGTTTCTGGCGTTTTACTCCAGAATGCAGCATGGAACTGGCGTTCAACGCCAGTTTGCGTCGTCTAAATTCGAATAAAGTGTGGACTATTATATATTTCTGGAAAGCCCTGGATGTCTACTTTCCAACGCAGTTGAGTGCGCGCCATTTGGAGTTCTGTAGCTCTAGAAAAATTATTTCGAGTGCAGGAAGGTCAGAATCCAACAGCATCAGCAGTCCTTTGTCAGCCTCCTATCAGATTTTTGCTCAGGTCCCTCAATTTCAGCCAGAAAATACCTGAAATCATAGAAAAACACACAAACTCATAGTAAAGTCTAGAAATATGAATTTTGCATAAAAACTAATAAAAACATCCCTAAAAGTAGCTAGTTCCTACTAAAAACTACCTAAAAATAATGCCAAAAAGCGTATAAATTATCCGCTCATCAATGATGCAAACGCATCACCTTCCAAAATCTCTCTTCATGCACATAGGTTCTAGCTAATTCTTTCTCTAAGAGATCATTCAGGTTTTTGTCTACCATTGTTGGATTTTCTTTTAGCACCGCAAGTGAGGTTTCTATATTCTCCATGTCTTTTCTTTAAGTGGTTGCTCCCATAGCTTGCCATATTTTTTCAACTTCTAGAATAATTGAAACATGGGTGAACCTTGTATGCTCTCTTGCTAAGTTTCTCCAATAATTTGATTAATTTCTTCCAAACCGTACTATCTCTCTTGATTCCAGAAGTGTATTTTCTTTCTTTGACCACCTTCACTTGAGAACACAAACGGGGTCTATATGATCACTACCATTGTCCTCTAAATGGGTAATTGTAGCAGTGGGATATTCCTCTTGCAAAAATAGCGAGATCAGTCCTCTATCTAACCTTTCTCTGACTACTCTCTGTTGGTAACTCCTATTTTACTTTGTGAATTTTGATCCATTGTAACCATATCAACTAGTAAATCTCTATTAACAAAATCCAAGAAATTCTGAATTAATTGTGGAGATTTTTCTCTGCCTCCATCCTTTTCATGCGTTGCTAGGATTGCATTAAAATCCCCAATTATGAAATATTTGTGCCCTAATGAATCGATAAGCTCCAGCAATTCCTCATATTGCCTATTCTAATTTTGCTCAATGTTGTTTAGATGCACGCCACCTATCTCGCAAGTAATTTGTTTCTATTGTTCTGTGACAGAAAAGTGAATAAAATATTGTTCACCTCTCTAACCTCTACTTTGATTTCTTCCTTTCATGCAACAGCTAGTCCCCCCGCTGTCCCCACCGGTTTGACACAAAAACATTCATTATAACCATATTCATTCAACTAGTTTGTCACAAACAAGGTGGGTTTTCTAGTTTCACCTAAAAAAAACTACCTCAGAAGAATGGGAAATCCAAATCCCTTTGATGTTGTGAACTACTAGGGGTTTTCCCAAACCCCGGCAGTTCCATGCCACCAGCTTTATATCTCTGTGGGTGCCTTTGAAAGGTTGGCACTTGCATCCGCTTTAGTTTCCTGTTTTTCTCCCACTTCTTCTCTCATGTCCTCCATCCTTTCCTTCAAATACTCCGTGGTTCGTTTAACACTAGCCACCTGCCTAGTATTCTCACCTATCCTGCCATTTTTTGCAAGATGTTTTAATTTTTGTCTTTTGTTATTGTGCTTTGCCACCACCTTATTGCTTCCTATTTGAAATCTTCTGGATCCTCCAATCTGCTGAGAATATGTTAATGCTTCAAATGTGAAAAAACAAGTTGGATTAGTGGACGTGAGTTGGTGTTGTGGGAGATTTGGGTTGTTGGGTTCATAATGAGCGTGGTGATAAGGTTAGGATGAGAAAATTGAGTTGTGTTGATCAGCTTGGTGTGCTGGTTGTGGTAAGTCAAATTGACTTGTGGTTGCTAGTTTGTCTTGGAATGAGGGTTATAGTTGAATTATGATTGGGTTATTGTTGTCACTTTGTCTTGGAGTGTTTGGGCGAGATGTGTTAAGTGTAATGTTCTGGGGTTGGGACAGTGCAGTTGTAGAGGTTTTGTTGTAGTAATTTGGAGTTGGGTATAGAAGATGGAGAGTGTGATTTTGGTTTGGAATGATATTGGTTTGGCCTCTAACACAAAGTTGTGAAAAGTATTTCAAAAGGGGTGTGATTAACTCCTCCCTTATAACAGATGTGGGCTTCTTTTTGTGTGATTAACTCCTCCCTCATTCCTTCCCAAATTTGGGTTATTATTCTCCTTTGAATCATGCACTTTCCATCGCATTTGATCCTCCTTCAAATTTGCACTCCATTTCAATTCTAGCTGTTGTTGATCTTGCAAATCCTTTAGGAATTTATTGCACTTTCTGAACTCATGACTAATAAAGTCACAGTAGCTACAATAAAGACCCAAGCATTCATATCTCAACAGAATTTCATGTGTAGTGCAGTTAGGGCTAGCCACCTTGATCGATTGCTTAAGAGTTTTAGTGACATTAAGATTAATTCTTGCCTTCATTATCTGACATTTTCCTCCTCTTACTTTAATAGCCATTACCTCCAAGACCCTCCCAATCTTTCCTCCGATCTTCTTTGCAGCTTCAGAAGTTTTGCAGAATTCAGGTAATCCCCAAAGTTGAAACCATGTGGGAATGATGGTGTAATCTTCATTAATTATATTCATATTTACCTTCTATCTCTTTAGATGAATAGCATATTATTTAAATAACCACAGCGAACCCTTCTCTAATCGAATCACATCAGCTTCATTATCGCAAAAAATTGATAGATATTATTCCCATGGTATTTGATTATCAACCCGTCCGAGTGATTTCAAATCACATCAAAGGCTGCCTCCAGTGTTCCCAAACTAAAATCTCTGTCCGCCATTAATCTTCCTACCAAAATTTTGTTGCAGTTTTCAATTCCTCTTTGGATGTCCTCCTCTTCTAATATCACTACCTCCTCCCCCTTAGTCCTTGGTGGTAGGGGTGGGAAAAAAATCCAAATTTTGGATTTTAATCCAAATCCAAACCAAACCATTTAAAAAAAACCAGTTTTAAACCAAAAAAATCCAAACCAAATTATATTTATTTTATAATTTGGTTTTTGATCCAATCCATTTAAATGGTTTTAAATCCGGATCCAGATCCAGATCCAAATTAAGATCCAAACCTTAAAAAAACCCTAATTTTAGATTTCTGATTCGGTGAACTCTCCTCTTCTACTCCTTCGCCTCTTCTCCTTCGACCGGGGAGTCTCCACTCTCCACCGCAGCCGGCACCGGAGCAGGCAACTGGCACCGACACCGTCTCATTCAATGTTGAACGGGTCTCACCTCTGTTTCTCTTCTTCTGCCTTTGGTCTTCTCCGCTGTCATCTTCAGTTCTTCACCGTCGTTGAGTCATTGTATCAAGCTTTCATTGAACTTGGGTGTAGTAAGTCTCCATTTTAATATCAAGCTTTCATTGTTATACTAATTAGTAGAGTTGAATATCAAGCTTTAAGTCTCCATTACTTTCTGGGAATTTCAGGTTGTCGTGTCTAATTTTGTAATTGATTGCATTGTAGATTTTATTTTTTCACTCAGGAGCACAACAAAGTTAGTAAAACTGAACCAGAACAAGCAGTTCCAGCACAAGCAGAACAAGCAGTAGCCCCTGTTCTAGTTCTCTATTCCAGGTTTTTGTCCATTTTCCATTTTATTTTATTAAGTTTGATTAATTTTCAGGTTCTTGGTGATTTAAGACCAAGAGAATTATACGAAAAGAAATCAGCTACTAAGAATAAGGGTTAGGGTAGTTAGAAGCTCAATCATATGATATATAAACTGAAATTATGAAGCTGTATTGGTTGAGTTTGTGTTGCTGAATTTGTGCTTGATTATGTTGTGGCGAATGTTTAATTGATCTTCTGAATATGTGATTTTATATTGTGATGATTGAATGCAAATGTTATAAGGAAAATTGGTTTGTCAATTTGATAAGTGGTGCTGATGTGGATTAGCCACATGTATTTGGAGATGCTAATCAACAGAGTGGATTTTGGCCTAACACGTTTTTCCATTGAAACAAACAAACAAAGAAATTCAAGTGTTATAAGTGTGGGTTCCTTTGCTGGAGTTGGATCTTTTCATGTTTAAAATAAGTATGATTTGGCATATGCATATTTTTATATGAGATGATTGCTCTTAAAAAATAAAATATTAAACTTCTATGACAGTAGAAATATGATTGCAAGCATATGATAAATCATTAACATGTTATCTTTTGACTTGGACTTGTTATCTTCACATGTCGAATCGCTTTGGTCTGTGGCATAATCTTCCTTTTTGTTGTTATCTTCCACTGTCATATTGCTTAGATCTGTGGCATAATCTTTCTTTTCTTCCTTTGTTGTCTCAACATCTTTCATGATAGCTAAGTTATCACCACTTCTCTTCTTTTAAGGTGTATAGTGTTCCTCTGGCTTCACATCCTTCAATTTTTTTGAAATATTCTCAAGATTATTGCTAGCTTTAGTGAAGTTTGATTGGATACTATTTTCTTGCATTCTGACATTCCTGTTAAGAAACTTAACTCTCTTCATTTCCTCCTCCAATTCCTTCAGCAACTTCTTGGTTTTTTCTGAATCATCTAACAGCATTTCCTTGTCCTCTTCCAGACTTTTTATGAGATTCCTTAACATTTTGGAATGCTGCATTAGCTTCTTCAGAAGATTGCAATTGTTCTTCTTGCAATTTAGTCAATTTCACTTTGCATGAATTCAGAGCCGTGGTTGCCATCAAAATTCGCGCATCATTATCTTCTATGACAGTAGAAATATTTTAATATTATAAATCACAAGCATATGATAAATCATAATATGACCGAGTTTGAATTATTTTTGTTGTTTTGGCATCTCTTTTTCGATTTAAATATGATTGCAACAGAGTTGACTCCTGCTGAATATTGACATTAGCTGAATGATAATACAAATGAAAATAAGAAATGAATTATAAAACCAGTTTTATATGTAAAACTATATTTAAAATCGGTTTATAAGTAAAACCGGATTTAAATTATAAAACCGGTTTAAAATCGATTTTTATTTTTTCAAATCGGTTTAGAAACGATTTCTCCTTTCAATTCAATTTTAGTTTAATTTTATGAACCATAAAACTGGTTCTAAAATGGATCTAGTTTGGATTTACAAAAATCCAAACCATGCCTACCCCTACCGGTGGATCAGGTGCTTGAGGTAAATTCCTTCTCTTCGTTGCCATCGTTCAGTACCGCGTGCACTATGTCTCTGAGATCACAGACCAGGTCACAGAATGTGTTCTAGTCACGTACCAATAAACAATTTTGAATTCAACACTCAAATGAGTCACAAGCTCTGATAGAGATCAAAATCCTAACAGAGCACACTAACCTTAGGAGGCTACTCTAGTGATGGTTCTGTTCAATAAGTAAGGATTTTAAATGTTACTAATTTAGCTTTATAAGTTTAATTTGGTGCTAATTGAGCCGTCTATTGTGCAGATTTTCTTACTAAAATTTAGTCTGTTTAATATGATGGCCAAAATTTTACAAAGAGAACCGAAATTAATGAAATATATACTTTTAAAAATTTTATATAAAATTAAAATGTCATTTTTATCGATTCAACCATAACTGTTGAATTAAATTAAATTGTAACTGATTATTATTTATATGCAATTTGAATAGAAAATAGAGTATATATTCAAATAAGTCCTTAAGAAATTTTGGTTTTTCGTCTCCAAATATTTTTTTATTATATTGAGATTCTTGAACTTTATAAAAGTAAGACATATAAATTCCTATCTTAATCAGATATGTTATTTTTATTTGGACAAATTGCTCCTTAAGGTTACGTTTGGTTCTAAGAACAAGATAAGATAAAATACTGAAAACAAGACACAAATGACAGAGATAAATTAGTGTCTTCTATTTTTTTAGTGATAAATTAAAACAAATTAGAAAAATCTAATTTCTTCTTATTTTCGTCATTCAAAAAGTTTGAGAAAAAATTATAATAATAAAAAATATAACTATAAAAAATTAACAAAAATAATGAAAAAAAAATAAAAAATAAATTGAATTTCTTGTTAATATATTTGTGTTCTTTTTATTAGGATGAACACAAAATATAATAATTTAATATCTTTGGAAACAATATTTTTGTCTAGATCTCATTTGCCAACTATAATTTTATGTTTTTGTATTCCTGTTTTAGTGTCATATATGTAAACAAATGTAACACAAAAATATGAAAAAAGGATTTATATATCTTATTTTTACAAAATCCAATATCTCAATGTATTAAAATTTTGTTAGGAACAAAAAAATTTGATGTGAAATTTTTTAGAAACTTTTTGAATATATATTTTAGAAAATATTAAAATGTGATAAAATGGTTGACTTTTACATATATTTAATAAATCTGTGAATATTAGTTTTTAGTCTATGAAAAACAAATTATCAAACAATATTGTATTAATGTAAAAATTTTATAAATTAAATATGATCTATAACATATGATATCCAATGATACAACGAGATGTGAATCCGTATAATGTCCCACTTCATATAATATATAAACATACTATTTTCTCTCTATTTATTTATTAGTAGCTTTGGCTTAAATTAGGTGTATATGATTGTCATGTTATAAAAGTGGAACCTCGGATCAGCTGGGTGGAAAAGGGAAAAAAGAGATCCTTGATGGTATGACCGTATGGAAGAGCTGAATTTTGGTACCTTCGCTTCCACATGTCCATACCTGAAACCCCTCCACCAAACAAGAAAAGAAGAATAATCATGAAATTTTTTTTAATTGATTAAGTCCCTCTAGCCAAGTTACGAATAAAGATAAAGACGGTGCAACTATTAATTCTGTTCTTATTTTAATCGGAGAAAGAAAAATATAAAGTCACACATAACATAAATATATATTTATTATTGGTCAAATATATATATACACATATAAATTAATCTTCCATAATAACAGGGTCAAGAGAGTGGAAAAAGCAGACTCAGCTGTTCATGAAATACTAAAGTTTATGACTTTTAAACCACTTTCCATTGATTCTGGTTATTTTATTTTATTTTTAAATAATGTGGTGCACCACCCATGCCGACGTTACAGAACCCTCATCCAGATGTACAAATTAACCCATTCTATATATCTCCACCACTACAATTTATTTATTGATCCGATTAAAGTGTAGGTGTATATATATGTCTTATCTTTATGTGCTTGTAAATTTTAATTCGAATTTAGTGATACTGAATGTTATTTGCGATAGTATAAGCAATACATCCAAGGAATTATATATTGTTTAGTTCAATTTTGTAAACATTTTATCAGAGAACAGTGAAATTAACATAACCCTTCGATTATCTAAACTTATAAAATCTGGAAGGGTGTACGTATGGATTTTATTAATACGTATAATGCAGAAACTAGGGTGCCTTTACAAACAGAATTACAATGGAAAAAATGAACAAATAAGCTATATCAGAGTGTAATGAAGGAATGGAACTATAAGAGTATGATTGATGAGTGTGATATGTATATGTCCAGCAAGTACCTGAAAGAAGATAGAGAAAGAACGTAAGAGAAGCAGAGAGTAGAAGAGAATTATGCAGAGAAAGAAGAATTCAGGGAGGAGAATCTAGTTACCAATTCAGCCACCAAACAAAGTCCGATCCTCCCTTCACCTATTAGTGTCCTTCCTCTTTTGCTTCACTTAGGCCCCAAAATATGTGGATCAATTGCCACCTGTCCCTATGATGTAACTAACTTCTCTTAACTCTCAATTGATGTATTGACGCCTCTCTAATGTCTCATTCCCTCAATATTGCTTTGCTCTACGTCAACCCCCTTTACATTACCCTCTCCATTAAAAACAACCTTGTTCTCAAGGTTGAGATTTGGAAATGCAGCTCGCAAGTCCTCCAATAATAGTTCCCAAGTCTTCTCTGTTACTGGTCCTATCCCCAATTGCACCTCAACTTGCTAAATTTCTTTACCATTCCGCAAAAGAGTTTTGCTCCTGGTAACAACATGTGGTGCCAATATCAGATTTGCTACTGACGTTTGTAGAGGTAAGGGGAGATATTGTTGTTGCAAGTCACCTCTAAATTTCCTGAGAACAGAGATGTGGAATATGTTGTGTATTCTCGCCTTTGCTGGCAGCTCCAACTAAAGCTGGTTATACGGGTCATGATTCGTGGATCAACTCATTTAATTCGCAATCTGCATTACTTAAATTTATAATTTTTTTATTTGCAATATTAATAGAGTTTTTAAATGCATTATTTAATTTATGGGCTAAATAGATTGAACCCGCCGTATAGGAAGACCAACTCATTAACCCATTTTAAGTATATGTAATATTAACAAAAATGTATTTATACGGACTAAAAGCTATTAACCCATATAAAATTTATTTTTTCCACCTTAGTGTTTACTCTTTGAGTCCTTAGTTAAATCTAAAATTGGTATAAATATTAATTTATTTTTGTGCAAAATTTGTGCCTTCTTCTATGACCCATTCATTTGCCAATTTTTTAGTCATAACTCATGAATTTAATAATAATAATAAAAAAAAAAGAGAAATACAAAAACAAAATTTGTTGTTTGGACTGGTCCGCAAAATAGCGGACCAACGCAATGCAGATATGGACCTCTTTCAAAGCAGTCCATACATATTATGAGCTAGTCCGGTTCGATCCATTAATATTTAGTCTGTTGTGGTCTGAGTTTAACGGACCGGTCTGACCCGTATACCCACCTCTAACTCTAACCTAATTGTCATTTTACTGAGATTCTTGATAATCTTAAAGGGTCTAAAGTATTTCATTTTCAGTTTCTATGATTTTTTTAAAATTCATGGAATATTGGCAATATGACTGTAATTTCACCAGCACTAATTTTCTTTCATTAAGATTGAGATTTTCTTAATTTCAATCTGCAGATTTCTTCAAAAAATATTGTGACCTGCTCACATTGCTTTTTAATTGCTATAGCAATTTATCCCTCTTAATCAACATCTCTTACAACGACAACACATTATCAAGATAGATTTCATATTTAACTAGGATTCGCTGATTCTTTTCATATAGTGCTTTATAAAGAGTCATCTTAGTGTTATTGTGTTCAGACGTATTGTACCAATATTGAGACCATGGTAACATAAAAAATAGCTTTTCAAGTTATTGTAATAGAAATACCTCAAGTACAATTTCAGAGTCTTATTCAATAGCCAATGTTATTCCATGTGCCTTAAACAATTGCTGCCAGAAACTACTAATGAAGTCGTGTAGTTTAACAACATTTAGGAGGAATGCCACAACCACCATTTTTCTATTGAAGTCGTGCTTCAGGGGCATAAAATGGGACAACTTTTTAACCTATTAATCACAACAATGATCACTGAATACCATTGGATGGTGGGATTGATGCACTCGCATATTTAGTTATTTTCTTTTTATAATTTCTTTCAATTAGCTAAGAATTCGTGTTAGATAAACAATAATTTATGGTTAAAAGAACATTACTTTTGAGTTAGTTGAATTAATTTGATTATAGAAAAAAGTGAAAGGGAATGTGAAAAGATCAAGGAGAAAAAGAGAAGCAAAAGCACAAACAAAGATTAAGAGATGCAAAGAAGGTGTCATGCGTATTCAGGGCAGAGGCAAAATCATTTCAACAACAACCCTCACCACAATAATTTCAACCGTCAGTACCATTCCTCACAACCCCCACAACCATCATAAGAATACCAAATTTCACATAAGCTTTCTCATATGAAAATTGTCTTAGAAAAACTCTCCCAAAATATCTTCGATTCTGTTCAAATTATTCAAAATTTCATGCAGTCTAAAGCTTCTATTAGAAACTTGAAAATACAAGTGAGACAAATTGCTCAACAATTAGCAAAATCTACAAATATTTTTTTAGTGAAACAATTTTAAATATTTTTTTAGTGAAACAATTTTAAACCCAAGAAAAAAATGCAAGACTGTTACTTTGAGAAGTAAAAAAATGGTGGATAATAAAGTAACAAGTAATGACAAGAAACTTGAGGAAGACAAATCATGTGAAGAAGAAAAAGAGGTGACCACCCATCAAGAGGCACACATCCCTACACCTCAATTTCAAGTTTTTCAAGAAAAATTAACAAGGAAGACAGATGTGCCAGAATACAACCCATGAATCTCATACCCTTAAAAGCTCTAGGGGGAGAACAAGAAAAAATAATACTCTAAATTCTTGAAAATATTCAAGACATTACAGATCAATGTTCTATTTCTAGAAGCACTTGAACTAATGCCACTATATGTTAAATTTATGAAGGATTTGTTGTCTAAGAAAAGATCTTTAAAGGGAGGCCAAACAGTGGTCATAACTAGGGAGTATAGTGCAATTATTCAAAAAAATTTGCCAAGTAAGAAGAAAAATCTTGGGAGTTTCCAAATTTCATGCACCATTGGAAGCACAACCTTTGAAAGAGCATTATGAGATCTAGGGATAAGCATCAATTTGATGTCTCTCTCTGTGATAAAGAAGCTACACATTCAAGAGTTGAAACTCACAAAGATAGCTCTTTAACTGGCGGACAAATTAATAAAGTAAGCACATGAGGTGGTCGAGAATGTCTTGATTAAGGTAGAAAAGTTTTTTCTCCCAGCAGATTTTGTTATCCTTGATATGGAAGAGGATGAGAATTCCTCCATCATTCTAGGGAGATATTTTCTAGCTATTGGTAGAGCTTTGATTGATGTTAAAAAGGGTGAATTGATGTTGAGGATGCATGATGAGCACTTAATTTACCATGTCTTTATAACCATGCACCATTCAATTGAGAAGGAGAATTATACGAAGGTTGAGTCTTTTGATCCAAATATGAAGGGAGCTCCGACTAAAGTAACTCTAAAAGCTCCACCTCCAGGTTTGAAAGAAAAAGAAGAAATAGAAGTGGTGCAAAAAAAACTCCCTGATGAAGCTAAGAAAAAATTGCAACCCAAGCCAACTCTGAAATCAACAAAATTTTTCCTAACATCAAACTTATGTTTAATGTTAGGCGTGCATCATCAAATAGGGAAGAATATTCCAAGAAGCAAGTGCCTAGGGGATGGAGAAGGAAGAAGATCGATACAAGTGATTTCTCCCCTAGCCAGCAAGTGATACAATTTTCTTCTCCACCATAGATATGGCCATACAAGTCCAAAAAATGGTATGGACCTTACACTGTAAACAAGATCCTATATCTGGAACACATTAAACTCATAAATGAAGACAGTGAGAGGACATTCATAGTGAGAAAAGAGGCATTGGAGCACTATGGTCAACCTTCACCTTAGCAAGAACCAACCATCTTAAGTTAGTGACATTAAATAAGAGTTTGTTGGGAGGCAACCCAACGTTAGGTAATCTCTTTTCATCTTTCTTTTTGCTTTGTTTCATGTTGCATATGTCTTTCATGGATTAAAGGTTTGGTATTGCTACACCAACATGATGCTTGCATTTTATTGGGTACTTGGCCTAGCCTCTCATTGATTGTGTCACACTAAGTTTGGTATTCTCACACCAAATTTGGTGTTGCCACACTTCACCCATGCAAGGTACATCCTTCATGCAAACACATTAGCCACTAATTTGTATTATTTTATTTTGTCTTTACTTTCGTTTTGTTTTTAATTTTGTTTCTTTTATTTGAATAAGTTTTAACATCACTTAATTGCTTCCACTAGATATACATGATTATTTCTATTTTCATCACCACTATTTTTCTTTGTTGCTTGAGGGCAAGCAACCATTCTAAGTTTGGTGTTGGAAGCTATATTCTTTATAGCCTAAAAGGTGATGAGGATGATGATAGGAAAGATGGTGACGGAGGCAACAACAATGAATGAGGTGGTCAAGTTCTTTTATAGTTGTTTTACCTTTTATTTCTTTTATTTCTTTCTATTCTGTTTGTCTATTCTTTTCTTTTATATTATTTTTCTGTTTTTGTGTTTTCTTATCTCTTGTTATGTCCGCAAAACTTACTACCTGTAATGTCCTCCTAAATACTCTAATCGGATGAAAAAGAGCTCTTTAGATGGAAGAAAGTTGAATCTAATGAATAAAGTGCTCTTATAAAAAATGGTGGTATACTACTTGTGATTGTCATAGATTGAGCAAAATGGTTGATAATCTTGTATGATGGAGAAGAATGATTCTCTATGAGCATGAGGCCTAAAAAGGTATTATAAGACCTTTGAGAAAATAAAAAATTCCTTGAATTGAAAAAGAAAGAAAAATAAAGAGAGAAAAGAAACAACAAAGAAAAGAACAGAGAAAGAAAAAGAACTAAAAAGGTCAAAAGAAAGATCAAAAGTTGCCAAACTCTGAGCATCAATGGTTAAAAAGCCCAGTTATGTGTTTGTGGTGTTGATTGTCCAAGGATACGGCTCAGGTGATTAGATTCGAGGGATGCTTCATTACCCGGTAACTTGAGCCAATTGGTCTGGGATTATCGATCGAAAACTCACCATCAAGAGTTTTCTTGAGAAAAAACTTTTAGAAATCCAAAGAGGTTTTGGACATTGATGGCTGAGAATTTAAAGTCTTTAACTATATGCTTGTGATGTAAACTTATCAAGGAGTGGCTTGGATAACTAGATCTGAGGGGTGCCTTATCACCCGGTAACTTAGGCCAGCCGCCCTGGGATTATCGATTGAACACCCACAATCAAGAGTTGCCTTGAAAATGAAGCATTTAGAGTTGTCAAACATAAAAGCTCTCTGATATATAAATAAAAGATTCAAGGATCAATCAGAGCTTAAAAGAAGGGTCTAAACCATCCGAGCCTTAGCTCTTAGGGATCCTTCACTCCCAAAAATGTACGATACATTAAGAAGGAAGAGAATCCTTTATAATCATATGGTCTGCTACACCCCACTCTCAAGAAGGACATAAACTTCAAGTATGATTCAATTCCCCTTCGTCTAATGCAATTCATTTCTTTTTTTTTTTATCTTTTACTTGAGGACAAGCAAAGTATTAAGTTTGGTGAAGGGGGATTAAAATAGAAATGTATTTCAACTTGAGGTATGTTCTAAAGAAAAAATGAGCGCAATTTAATTTCAACTACATAGACTCAATTATTTAAGTGTATGCGTATGGCTAGAGGATCTAAGCAGAAATTGCTCGTTGTCATAAATGGAGCTTCTACTATTGAGATGCAATTGGCCGAGGAGAAGAATGAATTCATACCAAGTAAAAAAAGTGAATTAGAGTCTTTTATTAGTTCTAATATTTTTCAAGACGTTGAAATTCTTCTGCCTGATCCTTCAAACACCAAAGGAAGTGAAAAACGACTTAAGTGAAAAAGAGAAGGAAATTGAACAACAAAAAAGAACAAAATTTTGCAAGGCCTGCAAACAATATGCAAACCATGATAGTCACAATTTCCCTACTAAGACTTCTTCCTAAATTTTGGTAATCAATTATGTCATTTAGTTTTAATTTAATATAATTTCTTGTCATACTTCACTTTCTAATTTCATTATTATTTTTTCTCTATTTTGCAGCAATCAAAGATATAAAGTTTTGTTACTATAACTATGTGTTTGGAGATTATTGTTGATTTGATGGATTATAAATGAGTTATTGTTTTAGTTTGTGTGTGATGTATGTCTTAATTTGTGTGTTGACATATTTTTATATGGTTAAGTACGATTTCGGTCCTTAACGTAGAGGATGAAAATTTATTTTGTCCCTGACCTTTTTTTCGCTACAAAATAGTCCCGAAGGTTTAACTTAGTTTTAAAATCGTCCTTCAAACGAAAATGCCCATCCCCTCTTCTTTCACAAAATTAACCAGAAGCAGAAGCACAAAGACACATCAAACGCAGAAACAAAAGCAGGCAGAAGCAGAAAACAGAAACAAAAAATAGAAGCAGAATAACAACAATCAAACAACAACAACCACCAGAACAACAACAATAATAACAATGGATAATGGAATCAGAGCAACAACAAAAGCATAACCAGAAGCAGAAACAAAAACAGAAACAGGCAGCAACCAAAGAATCAACAACAACAATGGAATAAAAAGAATAAACAAAAGTAACTAGAAGCATCAACGGCAATAACTACAATGAAATAAATAGAAGCAAAACACCTTCCTTTAAATCTGAAAAATTAAAGAAAAAAAGGAATAAAAAATTGAAACAGCACTGCAAGGGAAGGACTGCGGCGATGGTGGTGGAGGAGGAGCTGCGGCGGTGGACTCGAATCGCGAGGGGAGGAGAGATACGGTGGTGGTGGCGGATGGCGTGGAAAGGGTTGCGGCAGTGGCGACGACACCACGAATTGTGACGAGAACGCTGATGCGGTGGTGGCAGACTGCAGATCGCGACGAGGAGGGCGCTATGGTGGTTGGCGACGCTGCGAATCGCGACGAGAGCAGGGGTGTGGCGACGAAAATGGCTCCATTCCTCTCTTCTCTTTCTCTCTCCTTCTGCTCTCTCCTCTCTTGTCGTTAGTATGAGTATGTGCTGACGACGAAAGGAGTAGCAACCTTCCCCCTTCCCCTCTTCCCGGAAACAACACCCCTCTCCCCCCAACAAAGCGTGAACTCCTCTCCCTTTTTCCATTTTTTTATTTTATATTTTTTTAATTAGGGATAATTTGGTAATAAAAATAAAAAAATTTAGTAAAAAGGTCGATTTTAAAACTATGTTAAATCTTTAGGATCATTTTGTAATGAAAAAAAGGTCGAAGAAAAAATAAATTTTCAACCTCTACATTAGAAACCAAAATTGTACTCAACCCTTTTTTATGCTTTTAAGTATTATACTTATGAGATATCTTTTGAATGACTTGCTAATAATTTATAATTTGTGATCATCCTTAATAGAAATGCCAAAGAGGATGTATCATGAATCATTGAATTAGTATTTATATGATTTATAAACTTGTTATTTATATTATTTTATGTGATTCTCATTACTAATTAGTGTTTATCTAGAATTTTTATGAAGTTAAAAATTAATTTAAACTTGTAACTTCTCGTTATATCATTATTCCTAATTTACCATGCCATAAAACTCAATCATACAATAAAATTATATTTACTTATATATTATTTATTTATGGACCAATCAACTTGTTTTATTAATAGATAAACTTATTTTGTTTCATAACTTATATATTGAATTATATATTAAATAAATTAAATAATATATATTTATATATTTATATAATATATAATGACTATTTTTAATAAATACATAATATTTTTATGAAAATATTTTAATAAAAATTCATGTATAATTATTTTTATATAAATTAATAATTAATAATTATTAAATAATTTAATATATTTAAAAATTTATCAACTATAAACTTTTAATTATTAATTTTATACAAACACAATTACATGCAATCTTTTACTACATATTTTCATGTGAATAACTATAATATCAAAATCTGTACACATAGTATTTGTAAACAAGAAATTATTACAAATATATTAAAAAAAGGACGCATCAATGAATAAATAGAGATATATCCTAACAAATTAGCATTATCACTCCTACGGAATATGTATCGTGCATTTTACGCTCTTTGATAGAATTAAAGATAGATCTACTTCATGGTGGGGAAGCAATTTTAGAACCAATTTTTTAAAAATAAATTATGTTTGTCAATTTTTTAAAAAATAATAAATATAATTTTATAATTAAAGTAATTCTTCATTCTTAGTTAAAGAATAATAAAATAAACTATTTATTACAATATTTATTTCATAACTAAATAATTTTTCATATATTAAATTATATCTTAAAATTAATTATTCTTTCTCTAATTTTAAAGATATAAATGATCACTTATCTCTAATTTCAAACACATTAATTATATATTAAATTTTATAGTCTAATTTTAGTTATTTATTTAAATTTAATAATTATAATTAAATTCTTTTATTTTTTATATAAAAATATTTTTTTTTATTAGATACCACCTCGATCTATATATATATAAATTGCATCCCCAAACGGTAAAACTGGTAGAATAAATGTTTTGATTCAAATTGCATGACCGATTTATGAATCGGTATATAATAGATAATTGATGCATGATCGAGCTATGAGTCGGTTTGTAAGTATGTGATCCAAAGTAGTTTGATTCACATGATTGATTGAGTTTGGATGTCCACAATTGAAAGTAGTTGGTTGTATATGATTAATTGAATTTTGCTTGACCACATTTCGAAGTGGTTTGATGATAATAGCCGAACTATATATCTTTGCTATGTGATCGATGATATCTCAATTGGTTTGATTGAATTTTGAGATCAGAATCTCAGCCGATGTAATTGGAATCTATTTAATATGAAGGTATACTTGATTTGTTGTAACTTACAACAATAAAGCACAATTGATAAGAATCTGATAATGACATTAAAGGCTATTTGATTGAATTTGAATAATGATGAGGTCAAAGTCCATTTAAAACAGAAATTAAAATAAAAAAAAAATAAATTGAATAACCGAAATCTTGATCGGCATTGGTAATTATAAGATAATAAGCATGAAGACATATTTTAAAGAGATGAAAAGAAATGTTATTGATAAATTTTCGTGGTAAAGATGCAGGTAAGAATGTTTCATTAAAATCTTTTGTTGATTGAAAAATATTTTTGATGAAGGCAGGTTGGTTCGAAGTAGTAAAAAGGTTGAAGACTTGAGCAGTTTTCGAAAGGATACATGCGTAAGTATTAGATGGAGGTATTCGATACGGATTTGATATCAAAATCCTTTATTAAATCGAATAAGTCAAATCGAACCAGGTACTCGAATCAGCTAATCGAATAAGTTATTTGAATGAGTGGATTGAGCAGTTGTGGTAGTGGAGAAGTTAAAGACTTTTATCACGCGAGAAAATCATGCCTAACATTTGTAGGCAAAGAGGCGGGAACAGTTATCAAGAAATATGCATTAAAGGCTATGATTTCGTAATAATTGTAATTAATTGTGAGTTACCGAAAGTAGATTATAAATACTAGGAAGTTTTAGGGAATAAAGGTTGGAACTTTAATTTAGAAAAACACTCAAGCACACTCACATCCCAGGGAATTCCTGAGTCTGCGATCGAGTAACTTTTCTGTAGGGTTCCTTCCATGTTTTCATTCTTTCAATTTATCTTTCTGTAAACTTTATTTTTCAAGTAAATTTATCTTTCAAGTATTCTTTATCTTCATTGTTCAATTTACATTCCCACATTTTAGATTTTCATGTCAAAGCCCTTTGACCCAGTCGAAGGCATTTTATTGCTTTCTTTCAATTTCAACGCAAACTTTTCCATTTTTAGTATATTTCTTTTTCAAAAACTTTATTTTTTCATTTCCTTCTTTGACTTGTAAATTTTAATTTATTTTATTCCCAATTCCTGTCTAATCGAAGACACTTTGATGCACTTTTAGAAAACTGATACCTGCAAAGAGGAGTAGATTTTGCTCCTAGACCACTAGATATCGAACCACCATCAATTTGCTAAAAATCGACAAAATAAATTGGCACACCTGGTGGGACAGTTTTTAAAATTGAAGTATGTCAAAGAAGTATTTTCCAGTGTCATTTGGTGCATGCGATTACGAAGTGGAAAGATCATTCACATGGCTGATGAGTTATCAAATGTGAATGGTGATTCATCCATCAATGATAGCATACAGTATCTATGCAACAGGCTGACGTGAGTTCACGTTCGGAAAGTGCAATTGGAACTGAAAGCATAGCAGTTACAAATGTTCAAACTAGAAATTTAAGACGTAACACTCGTCTGCGTGGTACTTTGCCACCATTCCAACCTCCATTAACCGCTGGTTGGCCTCCTTATGGTTTGCCTCCTGGTTATACCCCACCAGTGGGTGGTTTTGTTCCACCTATTTGTTTTGGAAACACGAGAGGAGTGAATAACCTTCAAAATCCATAACAGCATTCCGAGTATTCTCGAGATTATAATGTGGGCTCTACTTCGAATGCTGCTAATTAAATGGCAGTATATCGACAACAAGTAGAGAAGAGTCATCATGACTTAGTTAATTTATTGACTCAACAAATGACCATAATTTTGAACCCTATGATGGCTGATCATGAATCAAAATTCGAACGTCTTGCTAGACAAGTCGAACAAATTGCTCGAATTGTTGATTATGATAAGGGTGAAGGGCATAATGCCAGAGAAAATAATGAAGGATTTGGGAATGGATTTTAAAATGAAAATAACATTTCTAATGAAGAAAATCCTCATGTAGTTTCTCATGGGTAAAATGCAGATGAAATTCTGGCCAAGTTACATGTTAATCATGGCGGTGAACGTTACCAGGTCATCAAAATTGTGGAAGAAGTACTGAATCGAGTTGGTCTGAACGTTGGTTTTATGAACCGGCCACACTTTGTGTCTGCTTTTTCTCAAGTTGTTCAAATGGCTGAAGTGCCAAGAAGGGTAAAAAAATCCAAAGATAGTCACAAAGTTTGCCGAAAAAGTTGGAGAATCAACTACTGAACATGTTGCTCGGTATTTGGTTGAGATTGGAAATTTAGCCAATGATGAAAATTTGAAAATGAAGTTTTTTCCTTCTTAATGAAGAATGCATTCACTTGGTTTTCGAATCTCAGACCAAATTTGATGGCAACATGGAATCAATTAGAAACTGCTTTTCACGTTCAGTTCTATCGAGGGGAAATGAATGTGGCAGTTACTGATCTAGTGGCTTTAAAACATGAAGATGATGAACCATTGATGATTATTTGATACATTTCAATAACGCTAGGAGTAGGTGCTATGTGTCATTAGCTGAGAGTGAGATAGTGAAAATAGCAACAATGTGGCTAGGGTTTTACATGCACAGAAAGCTGCTTAATGTGTATATCCCTTATTTAGCCCATTTGGCTGAAAAGGTTCGTCAGTCCGAACTCATGAAAAAGGAGAAAGCGAAATATAGGAGTGAACAAAGATCGAAGAGTAAACCCTTTACTCGAAAAGAAAAAGTTGCCTATGTGACTATGGAGTCCTCGGAGGAGGAACTCAATTTCGAAACAGAAGTTGATTTGGCCGAACTTAAGAAAGGCCCTCCATATGTTTGTTCTTTACTCAAAACGCTTCCTAGTAATGAAAATTCGAATGATTCAAAACTAAAGAGTGAAAAGAAATATAGTTTTGATATTTCAAAATCTGATTAGATTTTCGATGTGTTGCTTAAAGATAAACAATTAATTTTACCTGAGGGTAGAACTTTACTTTCGGTGAAAGATTTAAAAGGGAAACCTTATTACAAGTTTCCCCAAGAAACAAGTCATTTGACTAACAGTTGTGTTCGTTTCAGGGACTTAATTAAGGAAGCAATAATGGAAGGGCAGTTGAAATTTGATGATGGCAAGAAGGAAATGAAGGTTGATGTTGATCCCTTTGATGTTGATGCCAGCTTTGTCGAGCCATGCTTTGGAGTGAACATGGTTGGCATGTCCTATGATTTTGATGTGACTCTTAATGACTTTGAGTCACAAGTGAGATTAGTGTATCCCCGGGCAGGGAATGGTTTGTTGGACTTCCTAGTTCAACAAAAGATTAAAGACTGGGACGTATCTCTGTGTCCCTGGTGTAATGATGTCTTTGATGCCGAAGCAGCGGCAATCTTCGAAAAGGAGAGAATGAAGAAAGAATTGGCTCATAGAGAAGAACAAGCGCGCTAGAGACCGCCAATTCGGTGCATAGAGCATCAGAATTCTAGGACTCCTCAACAAAGTGTGGCTGCACCTTTAAGCTAGTCTCAGGCTATAGGTGTTCAATGGATTAGGAACTGCCAGGAGTTCTAGAAAAGGGACGCTCTGTATCGACGCAACCCCCCAATGGGGACATCAGGGACCTCCTCGAAATCAGTATCCCTATTATCGTGGCAGAGCCAGAAGATATCCTAGAGACAGAGGAGGCAAGAGAAATTTCAATCAGAATAAAAAGTCTCAGGTGGAAGTAAGCAAGGGGGCAACGCCCACTATGCATTCTCAAATTGCCTTTCCTTTTGATGGAGAGACTTGTCAAAAGGAATTCCATCTCTTGCAAAGTTGGAAAAAGGCAAGGCAATAGCCCAATCTTCAGAAGTTGATAAAGACAAAGAAGTTGATATTGATGAAGAATATTTTGAAAAAGGGGATGATTGGAACGATTTTGATCATTCCAACAGAGTATCTCGGTGAGTATGAAGGTGACCTAGAGGTAGATTATGACATGGAAGATGAGGAAGCTTTTTCCTTCATTTGAATTGAGGATGAGCCGGGGTATTTCCTTCAGCCTACTGAAAAATAGATGTCTCATCTCTGCCCACTCCATATAATTACCACTTTGATTGGGATCAAGGTAAACAAAGTCTTGATTGATGGTGGGGCAGCAATCAGCCTTCTGCCTGAGAGGATGTTAATGAAAGTGGGAATCATCCTGATGATTTGGTCCCCGCAAATATTGGTGTGACGGACTTTAGTGGGACTTCGACTCCGGCAAAAGGGTTGGTCACTTTGGCTATAAAGGTTGGTTCATCCGAACGAAACACTGTGTTTGTGGTGGTTCCATCCAAGGCGAGTTATAATGCTTTGCTAGGGCGAGATTGGATCCATGGTGTGGGGGCAGTACCTTCTACTATGCATCAGAGTGTTCTTCTGTGGACGAAGGATGGCAAGCCTAAAATCATCAAGGCAGATTCAAATTTATATGTCGAACAACTGCATGTCAATTTTAGAATGTACAATCCTAAGTTAAAACCTCTGAATGTTGACTGAACACTGAATTCTTATAATTGTGAAGGTTGTTACTTGTCCTCGGAGGGCTTATCGGTGAAGTTGCGTTACCCAGAGTTGGTATTTGCTCCAACTGGTTAGGACTGTCTGTCTTGAAGATCCTTTGAAGATTGCTCTATGGACCGGGTTGAAGAGGTTTCTGACTACTTGGTAACTTTGCATAATTATTTAAATAATTTCCTTTCTGTAAAGAATAAAGATTATTCTTCTAATGAAGTAGAATCACATAGGGTTAGTAGTTTTTCTAGTTATAATTGTACCGACTCGATGTATTCAATCAAGTTTAGTCATATTTCTACTGCTTTATGTAATGAAAATAATGTTGCAAGCCAGACTGCCGATTTGATAGTAGAGGCTCATTGTGTAGAAAATCAAAGCAATATTAATTTGATAAATAATCAAGTTCCATTTATTTCTAATGATATTATTGATTTCACATTTGATTGCATCTATGATTTAGAACCGCTGAGTTTGAAAAGCATTCAGTAAAAGATGATGAACTTTATAAAGGTTTTGAATCTCAGGATCCCTTGGAAGAAATTAATTTGGGAACTTCTGATAATGTTTGAATTACTTATATTTGTAAGGGTCTTGCTGATCCATTTTGAACTGAACTTTTCCATCTTTTACATGAGTTTAAAGATTATTTTTCTTGGGATTATCATGAGATGCCTGATCTCGATTGTTCACTTGTGGAACATCGATTAGCTTTGAAACCAAATGCTAGACCTGTGAAGCAAACTCCACGATGTTTTGCTCCAGAAATCAATGAAAAGATTAAAGAAGAAATAGAATGCTTGATTAAAGTGAAATTTATTCGAACTGCACATTATGTTGAGTGGGTTTCGAATATAGTTCCTATGATGAAGAAAAATGGGAAGTTAAGAGTGTGTATCGATTTTCAAGATTTGAATAATGCTACTCCAAAAGATGAATATTTTATGCCAATGGCAGATATGCTGATTGATTCTGCAGCGGGAAATGAAATTCTTAGTTTTATGGATAGGTATTCAGGATATAACCAAATCTTCATTACAGAAGATGACGTGTCCAAAACTACTTTTCGTTGTCCTGGGGGATTAGGCACTTGTGAGTGGGTGGTTATGCCTTTTGGTTTGAAAAATGTTGGTGCAACATAACAGCGAGCAATGAATGCTATTTTCTATGAGTTTATTGGAAAATTTATGGAGGTTTATATCGATTACGTTATGGTCAAATCGATTTCAATGAGTCAACACATCGACCACTTGAGAAAAGCGTTTGTTACCATGAGGAAGAAGGGATTAAAAATGAATCCTTTAAAATGTTCTTTTGGCATTTCGGCTGGAAAGTTTTTAGGTTTTGTTGTTCATAAATAAGGAATTACGATTGATAAAAATAAGGCAGATGCAATACTGGCATTATCTGCACCAAAATCGAAAAAGGAAGTGCAATCCTTTTTAGGCAAGGTGAATTATCTTCGAAGGTTCATTTCGAATCTTTCTGATTGAACTCGAGTGTTTGCACCTTTGGTAAAATTAAAGAATGACTCACAGTTTGAGTGGACGAATGAGCATCAATTAGCGTTTGATTTGATTAAGGCTTATTTCTCTAAGGCTCCTATTATGGTGAATATTCGTCCACATGAGCCCTTAAAATTGTACATTGCAGCATCTGCGAACACAATTGGGTGTATGCTAGCCCAAGATGATGAGAACAGACATGAGCGGGCCGTTTATTACCTTAGTCGAGTTCTAACTGATATCGAAACAAGGTATTCTCTGATAGAGAAATTGTGTTTGTCTCTATATTATGCCTGTATGAAATTAAGGTGTTATATGGTGGCTAAATCGGCAAAAGTTATAACAAAAATCGATCTCATTAAATATATGTTAAGTTTTTCAATGTTACGGAGGCGTTTAGGAAAATGGATGCTAGCTTTGATGGAATTTGATTTACAATATGAACCAGCCAAGGTTGTAAAAGGTCAAGTCATTGCAGATTTTCTTGTGGATAATTCGAATAATCTGAATGACCAGGGGTCAAATATAATCAATATTGAGGTCGATTTTTGGAAGTTATATTTTGATGGATCGAAGCATAAAGATGGCGCAGGAGTTGGAATTCTTATTATCTCGCCATAAGGGATTCCATCAGAATTCTTATTTGAACTAAAATATCCTTGCTCGAATAATGTGGCAGAGTACGAAGCTTTGATTTTGGGCCTCGAGATACTAATTAGTAAAGTGGCTTTGAAAGTTCAAATATTTGGGGATTCTCAGTTGGTTTTAAAGCAGTTATCAAGAGAGTTTAAATGCAATAATGAGAAGTTACAGACATATTTAACCACTGCTTGGGAATTGCTAACTTCCTTTCAAAAAGTTTCTTTGGTGCACATCCCCAGAATCCATAATAAAATTGCTAATGAATTGGCCCAGATTGCTTCGAAATATAGAATTGGTCCAGAAACACTTAAAAAATTGGCTAGTATCCATCAAATATTAGTGCCCGCGAGTGAAAGAGAGGTTTTATGCTTAGATGAATGGGAGGATTCTCATTGGAGAAAGCTTATTGCTCAGTATTTAAAGGATCCCAATATTCTAGTCGATAGAAAGATAAAATTGCAAGCGATAAATTTTGTCTTGATGGCTGATGAGTTGTATAAGAAAGGGATCGATAGGAGTTTGTCAAGATGTATAGGCCAAGATGATCAGAATATTGCTTTGGGTGAAGTCCATCATGGGATATATGGTGCCCATCAAGCTAGAAAGAAGATGAAGTGGGTGCTATATCGCAATCATGTGTATTGGCCATCTATGATAAAAGATTGTATCGATTATGCAAGGGCATGTCAAGAATGCCAGAAACATGGATCGATACAACAGATCCCAGCGTCTGAGTTACATTCGATAATAAAATCATGGTCGTTTAAAGGTCTGGCTTTAGATTTGATTGGGTTGATTCACCCTCCTTCATCAAAGCAACACAAGTTTATCTTGGTAGCAATCGATTATTTCACAAAATGGGTTGAAGTAGTTCCCCTAATAGAAGTTGGTCAAAGTGAAATAATAGACTTTATCGAGGAACATATTATCCATTGATTTGGAATTCCTCAAACATTAAGTACTGATCAAGAAATTATGTTTACTGGTCAGCAAATTAAAAATTTTGCAGCCTCGAGGAGTATCAATATGGTTACCTCAACCCCTTATTATGCGCAGGCTAATGGGCAAGTAGAGACAGCAAATAAAATCCTGATAAGTTTGATCAAAAAGCATATCAGAAATAAGCCTCGAACATGGCATGAGACTTTAAGGCAGGTATTATGGGCTTATCGAAATTCGCCAAGAGGGTCAACGGGTAAATCACCCTATAAATTAGTTTATGGCCATGATGCGGTGTTGCCATTAGAAATCAATTTAAACACTTTGAGGGTGTCAAAGCAAAGTAGTTTTCCAGTTGATGACTACTTGAATGCAATGTTTGATGAATTGAATGAATTAGATTCAAAGCGAATATTGGCACTTGAAAATATATTTCGACAAAAAGAAAGTGTTTCTCGAAGTTATAACCGTCGAATCAAGGAAAAATCTTTTAGTATAGGTGAGTTGGTTTTGAAGGTTATTTTGCTAATGGAAAAGAAATCAAAATTTCTTGGCAAATGGTCCCATACTTGGGAAGGCCTATTTCAAGTAGTAGGAACATATTTTGGAAATGCATATCAAATCAGGGAAATTGAGTCAGGGAAGATAATTGATTTGATTAATGGAAAGTACTTGAAGAAATACTATTGTTGGCTAAATTAAAGTCAAATATGCATAAGTTCAGAAAAGATAAAATCATTACAAAACAGAGAAGCCTAATGTAAAGAAATTCAGGGTGCTAGGAGTTTTGCCAAGTCTGAACGTAGCTTCGCCCATCTATTGTCCAAAGTTGAAAGTGCTTCAATATGCTTGAACTTATCAAACTGGACCTTTTCAAATTGTTTCTTATATTCTTCTTGCCTGGTCTCGATAGATACAATTTCTTGAATAATTTGTTGTTGTTCTTGCTGGGCAGTAGTTAGAGGTACGCCTATTTCAGCCCGCCTCACGCGTACTTTAGCAAGCTTTTGATTAATTTGAGCCAGTTCTTGTTCAAGATTTATCTCTTCCTTGTCGTAAAAAGCTTGAATAGAAATTGCATGAGTGATCCTCAAGTCAAATTCTTCACAGGAAGTTTTTTTCGGTTGAAGAGCAAAAGCACAACTATTTATTTCGGTTCTGATCTTAGCCTCTTCATTTTTGATTTCTTAAATTTGAAATGAGAGGCTATACTAGTATTGGAACGCTCTTTGAATTGTTGAACTATGGTAGAATACGGGATAGAAGCTGGAAATTCAAAGGTAGAATTTAAAAAATCAGACACAAGTTGATTGAGGAGGACATCCTTGATCCATGCAGCGGGTGGATGGTCCAAGAGTTTGAGAAGCAATCGAAGTTGCTCTTGAGTATCAACATCCAACTCGAATAGAGGACTGGATGAAGAAGGTCTAGGGAGTGTTGCATCAGGAACAGGTACTTCATCCTCTTGGATAACTAGATTTAAGACAGAAATCAGGTTAGCCAATGTAGCACTTGGGGGTATGGTAGATGCGCCTGAATTTCCAGATCCTGGTCCTGGGGGAGTCTAAAATCCAGCTTGTGGAGGAGGGCTAGAGAGTCCTTAGGAAGTCTCTAAAACTCTGGATCGAGATGAGTCTGAATTTGTCATCTCACCAACTCGAGAGACAGAATCAGAGTCTAGAGCTACCTGGTTCTCAACAGAAAGTGCAGTTTGATTGTTTGGCGAGGTTGGTCCAAGGATTTGATTTTGTGCTGGAGAATGTTGTACAGGGTATTTTGTTAAATCAATCACCTGTGTTCCAGGAGGATGAGGAAAAGCAACCTGTAATTGTTCAACAGACCCTGTAGCTTGAATTGAATCATGAGAGGTGGAATGTCCCGGATCGAGTTGTTGTTGCTGAAGTTGTTGATCAGGTGCCACAGAAGATGTGGTTGAGTGAGAAGCAATGGTAGGCTGATGTGAAAGGTACACAATTATAAGTTAAAAGTTTACTTCAACTTAAATGGAAAATATATAGAAATGGTAGTTTTACCAGATTAAGTCTTGGTTTCCGAATTAGTTGAGGACCAGGATCTTAGTCAGCTGTGTCCTCTGATTGGGGAGAAGTAGCAAGGATGTTCCGAATGTTCTGTTCATTTCCATCAGAACTTTCACTTGACAGTTGTAACTGTAACTGATATGGAAATTAAAATTAAGAATTGATACTGATGAGCGGATAATTTATACGCTTTTTGGCATTGTTTTTAGTATGTTTTTAGTATGTTTTAGTTAGTTTTTAGTATATTTCTATTAGTTTTTAGTTAAAATTCACTTTTCTGGACTTTACTATGAGTTTGTGTGTTTTTCTGTGATTTCAGGTATTTTCTGGCTGAAATTGAGGGACCTGAGCAAAAATCTGATTCAGAGACTAAAAAGGACTGCAGATGCTGTTGGATTCTGACCTCCCTGCACTCGAAGTAGATTTTCTGGAGCTACAGAAGCCCAATTGGCGCGCTCTCTATGACGTTGGAAAGTAGACATCCTAGGCTTTCCAGCAATATATAATAGTCCATACTTTGCCCAA
Organism: Arachis hypogaea; assembly: GCF_003086295.3. Taxonomy (NCBI): domain Eukaryota; kingdom Viridiplantae; phylum Streptophyta; class Magnoliopsida; order Fabales; family Fabaceae; genus Arachis; species Arachis hypogaea. Next base: position 27,384,533 of record NC_092036.1, read on the forward strand.
GATTTGATGGCCCAAACTGGCGTTCCAAATCAGCTCAAAATTGCCCGGCGTTAAACGCCGGAACTGGCACAAGAATGGGAGTTAAACGCCCAAACTGGCACAAAAGCTGGCGTTTAACTCCAAGAGAAGTCTCTACATGAAAATGCTTCAATGCTCAGCCCAAGCACACACCAAGTGGGCCCGGAAGTGGATTTTTATGTAGTTTACTCATCTTTGTAAACCCTAGGCTACTAGTTCTCTACAAATAGGACCTTTTGCTATTGTATTTTCATCTTGGCTCTTCTGGTTCCCTCTCTGGGGCCGAGGCCAATGATCACTTTTGTTCTTATGTATTTTCAACGGTGGAGTTTCTACACACCATAGATTAAGGTGTGGAGCTCTGCTGTACCTCGAGTATTAATGCAATTACTATTGTTCTTCTATTCAATTCAGCTTATTTTTGTTCTAAGATATTCATGTGCACCCAAGAACATGATGAATGTGATGATTATGTGACGCTCATCATCATTCTCACTTATGAACGAGTGCTTGACAACCACTTTTGTTCTACAAGCAAACAAGGCTTGAATGTTTATCTCTTGGATCCCTTGATCGAAATCTTCGTGGTATAAGCTAGATTGATGGCGGCATTCAAGAGAATCCGGAAGGTCTAAACCTTGTCTGTGGTATTCTGAGTAGGATTCAATGATTGAATGACTGTGACGAGCTTCAAACTCCTGAAGGCTGGACGTTAGTGACAGACGCAAAAGAATCACTGGATTCTATTCCAACCTGATTGAGAACCGACAGATGATTAGCCGTGCCGTGACAGGGTGCGTTGAACATTTTCACTGAGAGGATGGGAGGTAGCCACTGACAACGGTGAAATCCTACATACAGCTTGCCATGGAAAGGAGTAAGAAGGATTGGATGAAGACAGTAGGAAAGCAGAGAGATAGAAGGGACAAAGCATCTCCATACGCTTATCTAAAATTCTCACCAATGAATTACATAAGTATCTCTATCTTTATCTTTATGTTTTATTCATACATTATCCTTAACCATTTGAGTTTGCCTGACTAAGATTTACAAGGTGACCGTAGCTTGCTTCATACCAACAAGCTCTGTGGGATCGACCCTTACTCGCGTAAGGTTTATTACTTGGACGACCCAGTACACTTGCTGGTTAGTTGTGCGAAGTTGTGATAAATAGTTGAGATTACAATTGAGCGTACCATGTTGATGGCGCCATTGATGATCACAATTTCGTGCACCAAGTTTTTGGCGCCGTTGCCGGGGATTGTTGAGTTTGGACAACTGACGGTTCATCTTGTTGCTTAGATTAGGTATTTTTTCAGAATTCTTAAGAATGAATTCTAGAGTTTCATGATGATCTGTTGAAGTCTGGCTGGCTGTGAAGCCATGTCTAATTTTATTGGACCGAGGTTTCAACTTATCATCACAAGAGCTTGTTGATTTCTCTCAATCTTGCTGTTGGAGCAATGATCTGCTAAGGCTTGGCTGGCCATTGGCCATGTCTAGTGTTTTGGACCGGAGCTTTCTTTGAAAGCTTGGCTGGCTATGAAGCCATGTCTAATTCCTGGACCGGAGTCTTAGACTAGCATTGCAATGATTCCTGGAATTCTCATTAAGAATTTTGATATCTTTATTTTCTTTTCCACTTAATTTTCGAAAAAGCACAAAAAAAATTACAAAATCATAAAATCCAAAAATATGTCTTGTTTGAGTCTAGTGTTTCATGTTATGTTTGGTGTCAGTTGCATGTTTCTGTTCTTCTTGCATTTTTCATGTGTCTTCAGTGATCTTCAAGTTGTTCTTGATGATTTCCTTGTTCTGATCTTTAAATTCTCTTGTCTTGAGTGTTTTGTTGTGTCAATGGTATACAAACTGCTAAGTTTGGTGTCTTGCATGCATTGTTATTTGATTTTAGTTGCATTTTGATTATTCCTCATATTAAAAATCCAAAAATATTTTTAATTTGTGTCTTTTCAAGTCAATAGTACAGAGAATTGAAGATTCAGAACATACAGCAGAGGAATTACACAGAAAAAGCTGGGCGTTCAAAACGCCCAGTGAAGAAGGCAAACTTGCATTTAAACGCCAGCCAGGGTGCCTGGTTGGGCGTTTAACGCCCAAAAGGGTAGAGCTTTGGGCGTTAAACGCCAGAATGGATACCATTCTGGGCATTTAACGCCAGGATGGCACAAGAGGGAAGATTCTGTTTTCAATTCAAATTTTTTTCAAGTTTTTAATATTTTTCAAAATCAAATCTTTTTCAAATCAAATCTTTTCAATCAAATCTTTTTTAAAATCAATTTCTTTCCATTTTCAAAAATACTTGCTATCAATTAATGATTTGATGCAACATTTCAAGTATGTTGCCTTTTCTGTTGAGAAAGGTTTAAATGTTTGAATCATATCTTTTCTTGTTAGCCAAGTCATTAATTTTTAAAATCAAATCTTTTTAAATTGCTTTTCAAATCATATCTTCTCAATCACATCTTTTTAAAACCATAACTTTTCAATCATATCTTCTTAATCACATCTTTTTCAAAATAGTTTTCAATCATATCTTTTTACTTTCTAATTTCAAAATCTTTTTCAAAAATCACTTGATTTCTTTTCCACCCTTGGTTTTCAAAAATCAATTAGTATTTTTCAAAATGTTTTTCATTTATTTTCAAAAATTTCTTCCCCTCTTCTCACATCCTTCTATTTATGGACTAACACTATTCCTTAAATGCACATTTCGAACTCCATCTTTCTTGATAAGTTCGAATTCTTCTACTTCTTCCTTCTATTTTTCTTTTCCTCTGACAGCTCAACGAATCTCTATACTGTGACATAGAGGATTCTATATTTTCTTGTTCTCTTCTCTTTCATATGAGCAGGAGCAAAGACAAAAGCATTCTTGTTGAGGCTGATCCTGAACCTGAAAGGACCTTGAAGCGAAAACTAAGAGAAGCTAAGGCACAACTCTCTGTAGAGGGCCTAACAGAAATCTTCAAAGAAGAAGAACCCATGGCAGCCGAAAACAACAACAATGCCAACAATGCAAGGAAGGTGCTGGGTGACTTTACTGCACCTACTCCCGACTTTTATGGGAGAAGCATCTCTATCCCTGCTATTGGAGCAAACAACTTTGAGCTTAAGCCTCAATTGGTTTCTCTAATGCAACAGAATTGCAAGTTCCATGGACTTCCATTGGAAGATCCTCATCAGTTTTTAGCTGAGTTCTTGCAAATCTGTGACACTATCAAGACTAATGGGGTTGACCCTGAGGTCTACAGACTTATGCTATTCCCTTTTGCTGTAAGAGACAGAGCTAGGACATGGTTGGACTCACAACCTAAAGAAAGCTTGAACTCTTGGGAAAAGCTAGTCAATGCCTTCTTGGCAAAGTTCTTTCCACCTCAAAAATTGAGTAAGCTTAGAGTGGAAGTCCAAACTTTCAGACAGAAGGAAGGTGAATCCCTCTATGAAGCTTGGGAAAGATACAAACAATTAATCAGAAAGTGTCCTTCTGACATGCTTTTTGAATGGAGCATCATAGGTATTTTCTATTATGGTCTGTCTAAACTGTCCAAGATGTCATTGGATAGCTCTGCTGGAGGATCTCTTCATCTGAAGAAGATGCCTACAGAAGCTTAAGAACTGATTGAAATGGTTGCAAATAACCAATTCATGTACACTTCTGAAAGGAATCCTGTGAACAATGGGACAAATCAGAAGAAAGGAGTTCTTGAGATTGATACTTTGAATGCCATATTGGCTCAGAATAAAATATTGACTCAGCAGGTCAATATGATTTCTCAAAGTCTGTCTGGAATGCAAGCTGCACCAGGCAGTACTAAGGACGCTTCATCTGAAGAAGAAGCTTATGATCCTGAGAACCCTTCGATGGAAGAGGTGAATTACATGGGAGAACCCTATGGAAACACCTATAATCCTTCATGGAGAAATCATCCAAATCTCTCATGGAAGGATCAACAGAGACCTCAACAAGGTTTCAACAACAATAATGGTGGAAGAAACAGGTTTAGCAATGGCAAGCCTTTTGCATCATCTTCTCAGCAACAGACAGAGAATTCTAAGCAGAGCCACTCTGACTTAGCTACTATGGTCTCTAATCTAATCATAACCATTCAAAGTTTCATGATTGAAACAAGGTCCTCCATTAGAAACTTGGAGGCACAAGTGGGTCAGCTGAGTAAGAAAATTACTGAACTCCCTCCTAGCACTCTTCCAAGCAATACAGAAGAGAATCCAAAAGGAGAATGCAAGGCCATCAACATGACCTATATGGCCGAACTAGGAGAGGAAGAAGAGGCAGTGAGCGCCATTGAGGAAGGCCTCAATAGACGTCCGCTGGCCTCCAATGAGTTCCCTAATGAGGAACCATGGGAATCTGAGGCTCACACTGAGGCCATAGAGATTCCATTGGATTTACTTCTGCCATTCATGAGCTCTGATGAGTATTCTTCCTCTGAAGAGGATGAGTATGTCACTGAAGAGCAAGTTGCTAAATACCTTGGAGCAATCATGAAGCTAAATGACAAGTTATTTGGTAATGAGACTTGGGAGGATGAACCCCCTTTGCTCACCAAAGAACTGGATGACTTGTCTAGGCAGAGATTACCTCAAAAGAGACAGGATCCTGGGAAGTTTTCAATACCTTGTACCATAGGCACCATGACCTTCAAGAAGACCTTGTGTGACCTAGGCTCAAGCATAAACCTCATGCCTCTCTCTGTAATGGAGAAGCTAGGGATCTTTGAGGTGCAAGCTGCAAAAATCTCGCTAGAGATGGTAGACAATTCAAGAAAACAAGCTTTTGGACTTGTAGAGGATGTTCTGGTAAAAGTTGAAGACCATTACATCCCTACTGATTTCGTAGTCCTAGAGACTGGGAAGTGCATGGATGAATCCATCATCTTTGGCAGATCCTTCCTAGCCACAGCAAAGGCTGTGATTGATGTTGACAGAGGAGAATTGATCATTCAAGTGAATGAAGAACCCCTTGTGTTTAAGGCTCAAGGATATCCCTCTGTCACCATGGAGAGGAAGCATGAAGAGCTTCTCTCAAAACAGAGCCAAACAGAGCCCCCACAGTCAAACACTAAGTTTGGTGTTGGGAGGCCACAACAAACTTCTAAGTTTGGTGTTGAACCCCCACATTCAAACTCTAAGTTTGGTGTTGGGAGGTTCCAACATTGCTCTGAGCATCTATGAGGCTCCATGAGAGCCCACTGTCAAGCTACTGACATTAAAGAAGCGCTTGTTGGGAGGTAACCCAATGTTATATTTAATCTATTTTTCCTTTGTTATTTTATGTTTTCTGTAGGTTGATGATCATGGGAAGTCACAAAATCAATTGAAAAAGAAAAAACAGAATGAAAAACAGAAAGAAAAACAGCACACCCTGGAGGAGAACTTGCTAGCGTTTAAACGCCAGTGAAGCTAGCAAATGGGCGTTTAACGCCAGAAAGGGGCACCAGACTGGCGTTAAACGCCAGGAAAGGGCAAGAAGTTGGTGTTAAACACCAGAAATGGGTACCAGCCCGGCGTTTAACGCCAGAATTGGCATAAAGAGCATTTTTGCTCGCCACTTGGTGTAGGGATGAATTTTCCTTGACACCTCAGGATCTGTGGACCCCACAGGATCCCCACCTACCCACCACTCTCTCTCTCTTCTTCACCCATTCACCAATCACCTCAACACCTCTTCCCCAAAAACCCTTCACCTATCAAATCCCATATTTCTCTTCACCACTCACATCCATCCTTCATAAAACCCCACCTACCTAACCATTCAAATTCAAACCACTTTCCCTCCTAAACCCATCTTCACTCCTTCATTTTCACACAACCTAAACAATACTTTTCCCCCTTTGGCCGAACCACAAAGCCACCTCCATCTCCTTCATTTCTTCTTCTTCTACTCTCTTCTTTCTTCTTTTGCTCGAGGACGAGCAAACCTTTTAAGTTTGGTGTGGTAAAAGCATTGCTTTTTGTTTTTCCATAACCATTTATGGCATCCAAGGCCGGAGAAACCTCTAGAAAGAGGAAAGGGAAGGCAAAAGCTTTCACCTCCGAGTCATGGGAGATGGAGAGATTCATCTCAAGGGTGCATCAAGACCACTTCTATGAAGTTGTGGCCTTGAAGAAGGTGATCCCCGAGGTCCCTTTTAAACTCAAAAAGAGTGAATATCCGGAGATCCGACATGAGATCCGATGAAGAGGTTGGGAAGTTCTTACCAACCCTATTCAACAAGTCAGAATCTTAATGGTTCAAGAGTTCTATGCCAATGCATGGATCACCAAGAACGATGATCAAAGTGTGAACCCGGACCCAAAGAATTGGCTTACAATGGTTCGGGGGAAATACTTGGATTTTAGTTCGAAAAAAGTAAGGTTGGCATTCAACTTGCCCATGATGCAAGGAGATGAACACCTTTACACTAGAAGGGTCAACTTTGATCAAAGGTTGGACCAAGTCCTCATAGACATTTGTGAAGAGGGCGCTCAATGGAAGAGAGATTCAAGAGGAAAGCCGGTTCAACTGAGAAGGCATGACCTCAAGCCCGTGGCTAGAGGATGGTTGGAGTTTATCCAACGCTCAATCATTCCGACTAGCAACCGGTCCGAAGTTACTATAGACCGGGCTATCATGATTCATAGCATCATGATTAGAGAGGAAGTAGAAGTTCATGAGGTTATAGCCCAAGAACTTTATAAGGTGGCGGACAAGTCCTCTACCTTGGCAAGGTTAGCCTTTCCCCATCTCATTTGTCATCTCTGTTATTCAATTGGAATTGACATAGAGGGAGACATCCCCATTGATGAGGACAAGCCCATCACTAAGAAAAAGATGGAGCAAACAAGAGATCCCTCTCATCATGAAATCCCTGAGATGGCTCAAGGGATGCACTTTCCTCCACAAAACTATTGGGAGTAAATCAACACCTCCCTAGGAGAATTGAGTTCCAACATGGGACAACTAAGGGTGGAGCACCAAGAACATTCCATCCTCCTCCATGAAATTAGAGAAGATCAAAGAATCATGAGAGAGGAGCAACAAAGACAAGGAAGAGACATTGAGGAGCTCAGCACTCCATAAGATCTTCAAGAGGAAGAACAAGCCACCATCACTAAGGTGGACCCGTTCTTTAACCTCATTGTTCCTTATTTTCCTATTTTTCGAAAATTATGCTTATGTTTACCTATGTTTGTGTCTCATGATCATTAGTGTCTTAGTGTCTATGCCTTAAAGTTATGAATGTCCTATGAATCCATCACCTTTCTTAAATGAAAAATGTTCTTAATTGAAAAAGGAGAAGAATTGCATGAATTTTAAATTTTATAACAGATTAATTATATTGATGTGGTGGCAATACTTTTGTTTTCTGAATGTATGTTTGAACAGTGCATATGTCTTTTGAATTTGTTGTTCATGAATGTTGCCTCTTGATAGAATGATGAAAAAGGAGACATGTTACTGAGGATCTGAAAAATCATAAAAATGATTCTTGAAGCAAGAAAAAGCAATGAATACAAAAAAAATGAAAAAAAAGAGAGAGAAAAAGAAAAAAATAAAGTTGTGATCCAAGGCAAAAAGAGTATGCTTAAGAACCCTGGACACCTCTAATTGGGGACTCTAGCAAAGCTGGGTCACAATCTGAAAAGGTTCACCCAATTATGTGTCTGTGGCATGTATGTATCCGGTGCTAATACTGGAAGACAAAGTGCTTTGGGCCACGGCCAAGACTCATAAAGTAGCTGTGTTCAAGAATCATCATACTTAACTAGGAGAATCAATAACACTATCTGGATTCTGAGTTCCTATAGAAGCCAATCATTCTGAATTTCAAAGGATAGAGTGAGATGCCAAAACTATTCAGAGGCAAAAAGCTAAAAGCCCCGCTCATCTAATTAATACTGATCTTCATAGATGTTTTTAGAATTCATTGCATATTCTCTTCTCTTTATCTTATTTGATTTTCATTTGCTTGGGGACAAGCAACAATTTAAGTTTGGTGTTGTGATGAGCGGATAATTTATACGCTTTTTGGCATTGTTTTTAGTATGTTTTTAGTATGTTTTAGTTAGTTTTTAGTATATTTCTATTAGTTTTTAGTTAAAATTCACTTTTCTGGACTTTACTATGAGTTTGTGTGTTTTTCTGTGATTTTAGGTATTTTCTGGCTGAAATTGAGGGACCTGAGCAAAAATCTGATTCAGAGACTAAAAAGGACTGCAGATGTTGTTGGATTCTGACCTCCCTGCACTCGAAGTGGATTTTCTGGAGCTACAGAAGCCCAATTGGCGCGCTCTCTGCGGCGTTAGAAAGTAGACATCCTGGGCTTTCCAACAATATATAATAATTCATACTTTGCCCAAGATTTGATGGCCCAAGAACATGATGAATGTGATGATGATGTGACGCTCATCATCATTCTCACTTATGAACGAGTGCCTGACAACCACTTCTGTTCTACAAGCAAACAAGGCTTGAATGTTTATCTCTTGGATCCCTTGATCGAAATCTTCGTGGTATAAGCTAGAATTGATGGCGGCATTCAAGAGAATCCGGAAGGTCTAAACCTTGTCTGTGGTACTCTGAGTAGGATTCAATGATTGAATGACTGTGACGAGCTTCAAACTCCTGAAGGCTGGGCATTAGTGACAGACGCAAAAGAATCACTGGATTCTATTCCAACCTGATTGAGAACCAACAGATGATTAGCCGTGCCGTGACAGGGTGCGTTGAACATTTTCACTGAGAGGATGGAAGGTAGCCACTGACAACGGTGAAACCCTACATACAGCTTGCCATGGAAAGGAGTAAGAAGGATTGGATGAAGATAGTAGGAAAGCAGAGAGACGGAAGGGACAAAGCATCTCCATACGCTTATCTGAAATTCTCATCAATGAATTACATAAGTATCTCTATCTTTATCTTTATGTTTTATTCATACATTATCCATAACCATTTGAGTTTGCCTGACTAAGATTTACAAGGTGACCATAGCTTGCTTCATACCAACAATCTCTGTGGGATCAACCCTTACTCGCGTAAGGTTTATTACTTGGACGACCCAGTACACTTGCTGGTTAGTTGTGCGAAGTTGTGATAAATAGTTGAGATTGCAATTTAGCGTACCATGTTGATGGCACCATTGATGATCACAATTTCGTGCACCAGATACATAGATATGATTTTTGAAATATGTCAATTTAAAGTACAAAGATTTGGGTAAAGAATATATAATAATAAATGGATAATGGCTACCTTTCTGGAAGTCCTGGTGGGAGTCCTTCGACTTTTGTGTTGTGGTTGTCAAGAAGAGGCTGCGGTGTCAGCTTTTCTTTTTTGTGGTTTTATGGGAGAACCCTCAGCAGCAGGGTCTGTTCGAATGGCAGATTGCTGGATTGCTTCTAAAGTACGATTGTACCTAGAGTAATAAGTAGTCCACCATTCGAGATAAGACTTGGTGATATATGAACTACGTTTGTAAACAAGGAAATTAAAATGGTCCTTGTGTTGTTGATTTGTTGCGAGGAGGAAATCGAGGTCACGTTGAGAAGGCAGAGTGATATGGCAAAGTGGCTTGTTGTTCTGAGAAAAAGGGATTGGAATGGCCTGTGAAAATCCCAGTTGTCCAGCTGTAAAGTGAGGAGCGTATAAGGTCACCTTGAGCTTTTCTTTTTTGTGCTGGGTTAACCCTACAGGAATTACTTGAACAACTAGCAGATTTGCCCAGTTTCAATTAGCCAGTTCATTTTTCTCTGTATCATGTGGGAAGAGCAAGCGATCAAGCCACACAGGACCACGATTTCGAAATCTTTAATAGAAGAGAGAAAAAACAGCCCAGAATCGGTCCTCATCCAATTGTGTGTTTGGGAAGTTGGGCTTATAATCAGCTAATCAAAAACCTTCGATGTGTTGTTTATCAGTACCACCACCTCCAGGTTTTGTCAAGAATTTTTTGAAAATTGCATTGAGCCATAGTTGGAGAAGCCAGAGAGGGCCACCTGTACTAATTATGCTATTGTCTCGGAGACAATGAACGAATTGACCAAGCTCTTCAAAAATATACCCTAGAAGAAGTTTGGCCAAATTAAGAACTTTTCCTTCGTGAAGTAGAGCAGCCAAGGGAAGAAGGAGCATTGACATCTGGACACTTCGAGAATAGAAAAAGGATTGCGTTCCGCCAATAGAACAATAAGGCTACATGTTCGTCATCTGTAACATCAGTGCCTTCTACACCCATGTTTACAGCAATAAAATCACTATAGGAATTGGTTAGGGCAACATTGTGTTGGCGCTCAGGCTGCATGTTAGGGGTACAGTCTGGAGGATTTATCGGAAGCCCTGTGATAGCAGCCACGTCCAAAAGAGGCATCCCGATCATTTCACAAGGGATGTGGAAGTTGTTGGTTGTTCTGTTCCAGAAACAAGTCACAGCTTTGATTATCCAAGGGAGCGTTGTAAGTGAGAAATGGGAGAGCCTTAGTAGTTCCTGTATTCCTAAAGCCCCCCAGTCAGCATTCTTTGTGGGTTAAAGGCATTGATACCAAGACGAGAAGTCAAATCGTCGAGGATTAATCTTTGGATTATTCCTGAATGGTTTTTGATTGATAAAGGAAGAGATGTTAAAAGCTTGGTTAATTAACAGGTCTTCCCCCTCAACACTAAGGAAGAAAAGAAGTTTCTTGTTCGCCCTCTCTTGGGGTTTGACAGGCCCAAAGAAATAATGAGTATCTACACCTACTGTGAAAGGAATTGATGAGCGGATAATTTGTACACTTTTTGGCATTGTTTTTAGTATGTTTTTAGTATGATCTAGTTAGTTTTTAGTATATTTTTATTAGTTTTTAGTTAAAATTCACTTTTCTGGACTTTACTATGAGTTTGTGTGTTTTTCTATGATTTCAGGTATTTTCTGGCTGAAATTGAGGGACCTGAGCAAAAATCTGATTCAGAGACTAAAAAGGACTGCAGATGCTGTTGGATTCTGACCTCCCTGCACTCGAAGCGGCTTTTCTGGAGCTACAGAAGCCCAATTGGCGCGCTCTCAACGGCGTTGGAAAGTAGACATCCTGGGCTTTCCAGCAATATATGATAGTCTATACTTTGCCCAAGATTTGATGGCCCAAACCGGCGTTCAAAGTCACCCTTAGAATTCCCAGCGTTAAACGCCGGAACTGGCACAAGAATGGGAGTTAAACGCCCAAACTGGCACCAAAGCTGCCGTTTAACTCCAAGAAGAGTCTCTACACGAAAATACTTCAATGCTCAGCCCAAGCACACACCAAGTGGGCCCGGAAGTGGATTTTTATGTCATTTACTCATCTTTGTACACCCTAGGCTACTAGTTCTCTATATATAGGACCTTTTACTATTGTATTCGGAGCTTTTGATCATGTTTTTATGATTGAACCCTCTTTGGGAGGCTGGCCATTCGGCCATGCCTAGACCTTGTTCTTATGTATTTTCAACGGTGGAGTTTCTACACACCATAGATTAAGGTGTGGAGCTCTGCTGTACCTCGAGTATTAATGCAATTACTATTGTTCTTCTATTCAATTCCGCTTGTTCTTGTTCTAAGATATCACTTGTTCTTCAACTTGATGAATGTGATGATCCGTGACACTCATCATCATTCTCACCTATGAACGTGTGACTGACAACCACCTCCGTTCTACCTTCGATTGGGTGAATATCTCTTGGATTCCTGATACACGATGCATGGTTGATCGCCTAACAACCGAGTGCTCGCCTGACAACCGAGCCAGCCATTCCGTGAGATCAGAGTCTTCGTGGTATAGGCTAGAACTGATGGCGGCATTCAAGAGAATCCGGAAGGTCTAACCTTGTCTGTGGTATTCTGAGTAGGATTCAATGACTGAATGACTGTGACGTGCTTCAAACTCCTGAGGGCGGGGCGTTAGTGACAGACGCAAAAGAATCACTGGATTCTATTGCGGCCTGATCGAGAACCGACAGATGGATATCCGTGCCGTGACAGGGTGCGTTGAACATTTCCACTGAGAGGATGGGAGGTAGCCACTGACAACAGTGAAACCCTTGCATAAGCTTGCCATGGAAAGGAGTAAGAAGGATTGGATGAAGACAGTAGGAAAGCAGAGAGACAGAAGGGACAAGCATCTTCATACGCTTATCTGAAATTCCTACCAATGAATTACATAAGTATCTATATCTTTATCTTTATGTTTTATTCGTATATCATCATTCATATCCATTTGAGTCTGCCTGACTAAGATTTACAAGGTGACCATAGCTTGCTTCATACCAACAATCTCTGTGGGATCGACCCTTACTCGCGTAAGGTTTATTACTTGGACGACCCAGTACACTTGCTGGTTAGTTGTGCGAAGTTGTGTTTATGCCATGGTAATGAACACCAAGTTTTTGGATTCATCACCGGGGATTATTTGTGTTGTGAAAAGTATTGATCACAATTTCGCATACCAAGTTTTTGGCGCCGTTGCCGGGGATTGTTCGAGTATGGACAACTTACGGTTCATCTTGTTGCTTAGATTAGGTATTTTTTTCTTCAGAGTTCTTAAGAATGAATTCTAGAGTTTCATGATGATCTGTTGAAATCTGGCTGGCTGTGAAGCCATGTCTAATTTCATTGGACCGAGGTTTCAACTTATCATCACAAGAGTTTGTTGATTTCTATCAATCTTGCTGTTGGAGCAGTGATCTGCTAAGGCTTGGCTGGCCTTTGGCCATTTCTAGTGTTTTGGACCGAAGCTTTCTTTGAAAGCTTGGCTGGCTGTGAAGCCATGTCTAATTCCTGGACCAGAGTCTTAGACTAAACATTGCATGATTCCTGGACTTCTCATTAAGAATTTTGATATCTTTATTTCCTTTTTCCACTTAATTTTCGAAAAAAGCACAAAAAAATTACAAAATCATAAAATCCAAAAATTTCTTGTTTGAGTCTAGTGTCTCATATTAAGTTTGGTGTCAATTGCATGTTTCTGTTCTTCTTGCATTCATGCATGTGTCTTAGTGATCTTCAAGTTGTTCTTGATGATTTCTTACTCTGATCTTTGAATTCTCTTGACTTGAGTGTTTATGTGTCTCATATGCATTCTCATTAGTGTCAGTAGTATACAAACTGCTAAGTTTGGTGTCTTGCATGCATTATTATTTGATTTTAGGTGCATTTTGATTATTCCTCACTATTAAAAATCCAAAAATATTTTTAATTTGTGTCTTTTCAAGTCAATAATACAGAGAATTGAAGATTCAGAACATACAGCAGAAGAATTATATAGAAAATGCTGGGCGTTCAAAACGCCCAGTGAAGAAGGACAGACTGGCGTTTAAACGCCAGCCAGGGTGCCTGGTTGGGCGTTTAACGCTCAAAAGGGTAGAGTTTTGGGCGTTAAACGCCAGAATGTGCACCATTCTGGGCGTTTAACGCCAGGATGGCACAAGAGGGAAGATTTTGTTTTCAATGCAAATTTATTTTCAGGTTTTCAAAATCTTTTCAAAATCAAATCTTTTTCAAATCATATCTTTTCAATCAAATCTTTTTCAAATTCAATTTCTTTCCATTTTCAAAAATACTTGCTATCAATTAATGATTTGATTCAACATTTCAAGTATGTTGCCTTTTCTGTTGAGAAAGGTTTAATGTTTGAATCATATCTTTTCTTGATAGCCAAGTCATTAATTTTTAAAATCAAATGTTTTTAAAATCTTTTTCAAATCATATCTTCTCAATCACATTTTTAAAAAAAAAAACCAATCATATCTTCTTAACCACATCTTTTTCAAAATAGTTTTCAATCAAATCTTTTTGATTTCTAATTTCAAAATCTTTTTCAAAATTCACTTTACTTCTTTCTCAACCATGGTTTTCGAAAATTAATTAGTGTTTTTCAAAATGTTTTCAAAATCTTTTACTTAAATTTTCGAAAATTACTTCCCCTCTTCTCACATCCTTCTATTTATGGACTAACACTATTCCTTAATGCAAAATTCAAACTCCATCTTCTTTGATAAGTTCGAATTTTCTACTTCTGCCTTCTATTTTTCTTTTCCTCTGACACCTCAAGGAATCTCTATACTGTGACATAGAGGATTCCACATTTTCTTGTTCTCTTCTCTTTCTTATGAGCAGGAGCAAGGACAAAAGCATTCTTGTTGAGGCTGACCCTGAACCTGAAAGGACCTTAAAGCGAAAGCTAAGAGAAGCTAAGGCACAACTCTCTGTAGAGGACCTAACCGAATTCTTCAAAGAAGAAGAACACATGGCAGCCGAAAACAACAACAATGCCAACAATGCAAGGAAGGTGCTGGGTGACTTTACTGCACGTACTCCCGACTTCTATGGAGAAGCATCTCTATCCCTGCCATTGGAGCAAACAACTTTGAGCTTAAGCCTCAATTAGTTTCTCTAATGCAACAGAATTGCAAGTTCCATGGACTTCCATTGGAAGATCCTCATCAGTTCTTAGCTGAATTCTTGCAAATCTGTGACACTGTCAAGACTAATGGGGTTGACCCTGAGGTCTACAGACTTATGCTATTCCCTTTTGCTGTAAGAGACAGAGCTAGAATATGGTTGGACTCACAACCTAAAGAAAGCCTGAACTCTTGGGAAAAGCTAGTCAATGCCTTCTTGGCAAAGTTCTTTCCACCTCAAAAAATTGAGTAAGCTTAGAGTGGAAGTCCAAACCTTCAGACAGAAGGAAGGAGAATCCCTCTATGAAGCTTGGGAAAGATACAAACAATTAATCAGAAAGTGTCCCTCTGATATGCTTTCTGAATGGAGCATCATAGGTATTTTCTATGATGGTCTCTCTGAACTATCCAAGATGTCTTTGGATAGCTCTGCTAGAGGATCTCTTCATCTGAAGAAGACGCCTACAGAAGCTCAAGAGCTGACTGAAATGGTTGCAAATAACCAATTCATGTACACTTCTGAAAGGAATCTTGTGAACAATGGGACTAATCAGAAGAAAGGAGTTCTTGAGATTGACACTCTGAATGCCATACTGGCTCAGAATAAAATATTGACTCAACAAGTCAATATGATTTCTCAAAGTCTGTCTGGAATGCAAAATGCACCAAGCAGTACTAAAGAAGCTTCATTTGAGGAAGAAGCTTATGATCCTGAGAACCCTTCAATGGAAGAGGTGAATTACATGGGAGAACCCTATGGGAACACCTATAATTCTTCATGGAGAAATCATCCAAATTTCTCATGGAAGGATCAGCAGAGACCTCAACAAGGTTTCAACAACAATAATGGTGGAAGAAATAGGTTTAGCAATAGCAAGCCTTTTCCATCATCTTCTCAGCAACAGACAGAGAGTTCTAAGCAGAATGCCTCTGACTTAGCAACCATGGTCTCTGATCTAATCAAAACCACTCAAAGTTTCATGACTGAAACAAGGTCCTCCATTAGAAACTTGGAGGCACAAGTGGGTCAGCTGAGCAAGAAAATTACTGAACTCCCTCCTAGTACTCTCCCAAGCAATACAGAAGAAAATCCAAAAGGAGAGTGCAAAGCCATCAACATGGCCGAATTTGGAGAGGAGGAAGAGGCAGTGAACGCCACTGAGGAAGACCTCAATGGACGTTCACTAGCCTCCAATGAGTTCCCCAATGAGGAACCATGGGAATCTGAGGCTCAAAAAGAGACCATAGAGATTCCATTGGACTTACTTCTGCCATTCATGAGCTCTGATGAGTATTCTTCCTCTGAAGAGGATGAGTATGTCACTGAAGAGCAAGTTGCTAAATACCTTGGAGCAATCATGAAGCTAAATGACAAGTTATTTGGAAATGAGACTTGGGAGGATGAACCCCCTTTGCTCACCAAAGAACTGGATGACTTGTCTAGGCAGAAATTACCTCAAAAGAGACAGGATCCTGGGAAGTTTTCACTACCTTGTACCATAGGCACCGTGTCCTTCAAGAAGGCCTTGTGTGACTTAGGGTCAAGTGTAAACCTCATGCCTCTCTCTGTAATGGAGAAGCTAGGGATCTTTGAGATGCAAGCTGCAAAAATCTCACTAGAGATGGAAGACAACTCAAGAAAACAAGCTTATGGACTTGTAGAGGATGTTTTGGTAAAGGTTGAAGACCATTACATCCCTGCTGATTTCATAGTCCTAGAGACTGGGAAGTGCATGGATGAACCCATCATCCTTGGCAGACCCTTCCTAGCCACAGCAAAGGCTGTGATTGATGTTGATAGAGGAGAGTTGATCATTCAGGTGAATGAAGAATCCTTGGTGTTTAAGACTCAAGGATATCCCTCGGTCACCATGGAGAGGAAGCATGAAGAGCTTCTCTCAAAACAGAGCCAAACAGAGCCCCCACAGTCAAACTCTAAGTTTGGTGTTGGGAGGCCACAACCAAATTCTAAGTTTGGTGTTGAACCCCCACATTCAAACTCTAAGTTTGGTGTTGGGAGGTTCCAACATTGCTCTGAGTATCTGTGAGGCTCCATGAGAGTCCTCTGTCAAGCTACTGACATTAAAGAAGCGCTTGTTGGGAGGCAACCCAATGTTATGTTTTTATCTATTTTTTCTTTTATTTTTTTTTGTAGGTTGATGATCATGAGAAGTCACAAAATCAATTGAAAAAGCAAAAACAGAATGAAAAACAGAAAGAAAAACAGCACACCCTGGAGGAGAGCGTGCTGGCGTTTAAACGCCAGTAAGGCTAGCTGTTGGGCGTTTAACGCCCAGTCTGGCACCATTCTGGGCGTTTAACGCCAGAAAGGGGCACCAGACTGGCGTTAAACGCCAGAAAAGGGCAAGCATTCTGCGTTAAACGCCAGAAATGGGCACCAGCCCGGCGTTTAACGCCAGAATTGGCTCAAAACGCATTTTTGCTTGCCACTTGGTGCAGGGATGACTTTTCCTTGACACCTCAGGATCTATGGACCCCACAGGATCCCCACCTACCCCACCACTCTCTCTCTTCTTCACCCATTCACCAATCACCTCAACACCTCTTCCCCAAAAACCCTTCACCTATCAAATCCCATCTTTCTCTTCACCACTCACATCCATCCTTCATAAAACCCCATCTACTTCACCCTTCAAATTCAAACCACTTTCCCTCCCAAACCCACCCATACATCATAAACACTACTTCTTCCCCTTTTGGCCGAACCACAAAGCCCCCTCCATCTCCTTCATTTCTTCTTCTTCTACTCTCTTCTTTCTTCTTTTGCTCGAGGACGAGCAAACCTTTTAAGTTTGGTGTGGTAAAAGCATTGCTTTTTGTTTTTCCATAACCATTTATGGCATCCAGGGCCGGAGAAACCTCTAGAAAGAGGAAAGGGAAGGCAAAAGCTTCCACCTCCGAGTCATGGGAGATGGAGAGATTCATCTCAAGGGTGCATCAAGACCACTTCTATGAAGTTGTGGCCTTGAAGAAGGTGATCCCCGAGATCCCTTTCAAACTCAAAAAGGGTCAAATTTGATCAAAGGTTGGACCAAGTCCTCATAAACATTTGTGAAGAGGGCGCTCAATGGAAGAGAAACTCAAGAGGGAAGCCGGTTCAACTGAGAAAGCATGACCTCAAGCCCATCACTAAGAAAAGGATGGAGCAAGCATGAGAAAATTCCTCCTCATAAAATCCCTGAGATGCCTCAAGGGATGCACTTTCCTCCACAAAACTATTGGGAGCAAATCAACACCTCCCTAGGAGAATTGAGTCCAACATGGGACAACTAAGGGTGGAGCACCAAGAACATTCCATCCTCCTCCATGAGATAAGAGAAGATCAAAGAACCATGAGAGAGGAACAACAAAGACAAGGAAGAGACATTGAGGAGCTCAAGCACTCCATAAGACCTTCAAGAGGAAGAACAAGCCGCCATCACTAAGGTGGACCCGTTCTTTAATTTCCTTGTTCTTTATTTTTCTGTTTTTTGAAATTTTATGCTTATGTTTATCTATGTTTGTGTCTTGTGATCATTAGTGTCTTAGTGTCTATGCCTTAAAGTTATGAATGTCCTATGAATCCATCACCTTTCTTAAATGAAAATTGTTTTTATTACAAAAGAACAAGAAGTACAGGATTTCGAATTCATCTTTAAAACTAGCTTAATTAGTTTGATGTGGTGACAATACTTTTTGTTTTCTGAATGTATGCTTGAACAGTGCATATGTCTTTTGAATTTGTTGTTCATGAATGTTAAAATTGTTGGCTCTTGAAAGAATGATGAAAAAGGAGACATGTTACTGAGGATCTGAAAAATCATAAAAATGATTCTTGAAGCAAGAAAAAGCAGTGAATTCAAAAAAAATGAAAAAAAAGGGAGAAAAAGAAAAAGAAAGAAAAAGAAAGAAATAAAGTTGTGATCCAAGGCAAAAAGAGTGTGCTTAAGAACCCTGGACACCCCTAATTGGGGACTCTAGCAAAGCTGAGTCACAATCTGAAAAGGTTCACCCAGTTATGTGTCTGTGGCATGTATGTATCCGGTGGTAATACTGGAAGACAGAGTGCTTTGGGCCACGGCCAAGACTCAATAAGTAGCTGTGTTCAAGAATCATCATACTTAACTAGGAGAATCAATGACACTATCTGGATTCTGAGTTCCTAAAGAAGCCAATCATTCTGAATTTCAAAGGATAGAGTGAGATGCCAAAACTATTCAGAGGCAAAAAGCTAAGAGTCCCGCTCATCTAATTGGAGCTAAGTTTCATTGATAATTTGGAGTCTATAGTATATTCTCTTCTTTTTATCTTATTTGAATTTCATTTGCTTGGGGACAAGCAACAATTTAAGTTTGGTGTTGTGATGAGCGGATAATTTGTACACTTTTTGGCATTGTTTTTATTATATTTTTATTAGTTTTTAGTTAAAATTCACTTTTATGGACTTTACTATGAGTTTGTGTGTTTTTCTGTGATTTCAGGTATTTTCTGGCTGAAATTGAGGGACCTGAGCAAAAATCTGATTCAGAGACTAAAAAGGACTGCAGATGCTGTTGGATTCTGACCTCCCTGCACTCAAAGCGGATTTTCTGGAGCTACAGAAGCCCATTTGGCGCGCTCTCAACGGCGTTGGAAAGTAGACATCCTGGGCTTTCCAGCAATATATGATAGTCCATACTTTGCCCAGGATTTGATGGCCCAAACCGGCGTTCAAAGTCACCCTCAGAATTCCCAGCGTTAAACGCCGGAACTGTCACAAGAATGGGAGTTAAACGCCCAAACTGGCACCAAAGCTGGCGTTTAACTCCAAGAAGAGTCTCTACACGAAAATGCTTCAATGCTCAGCCCAAGCACACACCAAGTGGGCCCAGAAGTGGATTTTTATGTCATTTACTCATCTCTGTACACCCTAGGCTACTAGTTCTCTATATATAGGACCTTTTACTATTGTATTCGGAGCTTTTGATCATGTTTTTATGATTGAACCCTCTTTGGGAGGCTGGCCATTCGGCCATGCCTAGACCTTGTTCTTATGTATTTTCAACGGTGGAGTTTCTACACACCATAGATTAAGGTGTGGAGCTCTGCTGTACCTCGAGTATTAATGCAATTACTATTGTTCTTCTATTCAATTCCGCTTGTTCTTGTTCTAAGATATCACTTGTTCTTCAACTTGATGAATGTGATGATCCGTGACACTCATCATCATTCTCACCTATGAACGTGTGACTGACAACCACCTCCGTTCTACCTTCGATTGGGTGAATATCTCTTGGATTCCTGATACACGATGCATGGTTGATCGCCTAACAACCGAGTGCTCGCCTGACAACCGAGCCAGCCATTCCGTGAGATCAGAGTCTTCGTGGTATAGGCTAGAACTGATGGCGGCATTCAAGAGAATCCGGAAGGTCTAACCTTGTCTGTGGTATTCTGAGTAGGATTCAATGACTGAATGACTGTGACGTGCTTCAAACTCCTGAGGGCGGGGCGTTAGTGACAGACGCAAAAGAATCACTGGATTCTATTCTGGCCTGATCGAGAACCGACAGATCGATAGCCGTGCCGTGACAGGGTGCGTTGAACATTTCCACTGAGAGGATGGGAGGTAGCCACTGACAACGGTGAAACCCTTGCATAAGCTTGCCATAGAAAGGAGTAAGAAGGATTGGATGAAGACAGTAGGAAAGCAGAGAGACGGAAGGGACAAGCATCTTCATACGCTTATCTGAAATTCCTACCAATGAATTACATAAGTATCTCTATCTTTATCTTTATGTTTTATTCGTATATCATCATTCATATCCATTTGAGTCTGCCTAACTAAGATTTACAAGGTGACCATAGCTTGCTTCATACCAACAATCTCTGTGGGATCGACCCTTACTCGCGTAAGGTTTATTACTTGGACGACCCAGTACACTTGCTGGTTAGTTGTGCGAAGTTGTGTTTATGCCATGGTAATGAACACCAAGTTTTTGGATTCATCACCGGGGATTATTTGTGTTGTGAAGAGTATTGATCACAATTTCGCATACCAAGTTTTTGGCGCCGTTGTCGGGGATTGTTCGAGTATGGACAACTGACGGTTCATCTTGTTGCTTAGATTAGGTATTTTTTTCTTCAGAGTTCTTAAGAATGAATTCTAGAGTTTCATGATGATCTGTTGAAATCTGGCTGGCTGTGAAGCCATGTCTAATTTCATTGGACCGAGGTTTCAACTTATCATCACAAGAGTTTGTTGATTTCTATCAATCTTGCTGTTGGAGCAGTGATCTGCTAAGGCTTGGCTGGCCTTTGGCCATGTCTAGTGTTTTGGACCGAAGCTTTCTTTGAAAGCTTGGCTGGCTGTGAAGCCATGTCTAATTCCTGGACCGGAGTCTTAGACTAAACATTGCATGATTCCTGGACTTCTCATTAAGAATTTTGATATCTTTATTTTCTTTTTCCACTTAATTTTCGAAAAAAGCACAAAAAAATTACAAAATCATAAAATCCAAAAATTTCTTGTTTGAGTCTAGTGTCTCATATTAAGTTTGGTGTCAATTGCATGTTTCTGTTCTTCTTGCATTCATGCATGTGTTATTGTAGCCGTTATTACAGAAGAAATGTGAAAATGATGAATTTAAAGTGTTATTGTAGCCGTTATTACAGAAGAAATGCGAAAAGAGGTAACTTCGTGAAGAAGGCGAATCGGTGGAAAGAGAAAGCGTAAGTCTCGGGAAACGTGTCAAGCGGATCAGCATTAATGGGGAGTTAAATGGTAGTTATTACTGATTTAAGGGATTGAAATTTGAATTTGGATTAAGTGTTTCATCTTCCAATAGCGTTATTGAAAGCAAACACATTAATCTAAGGGGGTAATTTGCAGATCAAAAAATATTTTTGATGAAGGCAGGTTGGTTCGAAGTATCAAAAAGGTCGAAGACTTGAGCAGTTTTCGAAAGGATACATGCGCAAGTACTAGATGGAGGTACTTGGCACGGAGTCGATATCAAGGCCCTTTATTAAATCGAATAAGTCCAATCGAACGACGTACTCGAATCAGGTAATTGAATAAGTTATTTGAATAAGTGGATTGAGCCATTGTGGTAGTGGAGAAGTTAAACGCTTTTATCACTCGAGGAACACTTACCAAGGAATATGCATTCAAGGCTGTGAATTTGTAATCAATTGTAATTAATTATGAGTTATCGAAAGTAGATTATAAATACTAGGAAGTTTTAGGGAATAAAGGTTGGAACTTTAATTCAGAAAAACACTCAAGCACACTCACATCCCAGGGAATTCCTGAGTTTGCGATCGAGTAACTTTTTTGTAGGGTTCCTTCCATGTTTTCATTCTTTCAATTTATCTTTCTGTAAACTTTATTTTTCAAGTAAATTTATCTTTCAAGTATTCTTTATCTTTATTGTTCAATTTACATTCCCGCATTTTAGATTTTCATGTCAAAGCCCTTTGACCCAGTCGAAGGCATTTTACTGCTTTCTTTCAATTTCAACACAAACCTTTCCATTTTCAGTATATTTCTTTTTCGAAAACTTTATTTTTTCATTTCCTTTTTTGACTTGTAGATTTTAATTTATTTTAGTCCCATTTCTCGTCTAATCAAAGACACTTTGATGCACTTTTAGAAAATTGATACCTGCAAAGAGGAATAGGTTTCGCTCCCAAACCACTAGATATCGAACCACCATCGATTTGCTAAAAATCGACAAAACACCTCTTTATATAAAAATTATGTTTTGTGTGAGTAAAACTGGATTAACTCGGTTCCCAGTAGCTGGTATTGAGTTGTTTTCCTTAATTTTGAACTGATGGTTTGAAGGTCTGAGTTTTTCGTCTAGAAGGTGTATTACGTTGCAGATAGAACAAAAAAAGGGGGAGGAGGGGGGGGGAGAGGAGAGGGAGTGTACATGCAAAAAGTACTCCGATGCTTAAGTTAGTATTGTGTATTCTATGTTTTCCTGTCGAAGATAAAATACCGTATCTTTTTATACATGAGGTGGATGATGAATCCATATTTGACGATAAATTTTGGATTGAATTGACTGGATTTCATCATATAAACCCACATTTATTCACCTAAATAGCATGCTTTTGTGTTTTCTCTCTAAATTATGTCCAATTGTAAAAACATGCTATTTTTTGTGCTTATTTTAATCAATTTTATTTTACTTTCATACCATTCGATGCCTTGAGGTTTTTGATGATTGATTTTAGGTGTAATAGGTAGGAATGACTTGATAAGTGTGGAAGAGAAGCATGCAACTGGGAGAAAACATGAAGAAAATAAAGGAGAAGCACACAGCCAAGTGTGCGTACGCACAAATGGAAATTAGCATGTGTGTGTATGCACATATTTGTGTGTACGCACTAGTCCCAGCGCGTGACTTCATTAAAAAGTCACGTGGCTCGCGATTTGGGAGGCTTTTTTGCCCATTTCTAATGGCCTTGGAGCATATAAGGGCTAGCAACCATATACCATACCATACACTACACAATACACTTAAGCATATTTTTAGATAGTTTTTAGGTAGTTTTAGGTTAGGTTTTCTCTCAACTTTCTTAAGGTTTAGTTAGGGTTTATATTACAGATTTGCATTTTCAAATTTTGATCTTTGTCTCTAGCTTATTGCTATTGTAAGTATTTCTTAATTTTCTCTTTTATTACACTACATGTTCTACACTGTCTTATATTTTAATTTTCTTTATCAATGCATATATACTTTTACGATTTTGAGTTCTAGTTAGTGAATTTGATATTTAGTGGTTATTATATGTTTGTTGAGTTGCCATTGTTGATTTTGCTCATTAGTTATTCATAGTTCCAAGTATTTTTCTAATTTTGTCATGTTTTATGATTATGCCCACCAAGTGTTTGTGGAAATTGAATTTTGTTTATGAGGTAAATTTTCACTCCTTGACTTAGGAAAAATGAGTATATGGGATACTAGAGTTGTAATGTCCGACATTTAGTGATAATACTTGGGTTGTTAGTTGTTCTTTGGTGCACGAAATTGCAATCACACTGTTGCAACCCCGCACAACTAACCAGCAAGTGCACTGGGTCGTCCAAGTAATACCTTACGTGAGTAAGGGTCGATCCCACGGAGATTGTCGGCTTGAAGCAAGCTATGGTTATCTTGTAAATCTTAGTCAGGATATCAGAAATTATCAGGATTGATTGTGAAAAGTAAAAGAACATGAACTGTACTTGTTTTGCAGTGATAGAGAATAGGTTGAGGTTTTGGAGATGCTCCATCTTCTGAATCTCTGCTTTCCTACTGTCTTCTTCTTCAAACACGCAAGGCTCCTTCCATGGCAAGCTGTATGCAAGGGTTTCACCGTTGTCAGTGGCTACCTCCCATCCTCTCAGTGGAAATGTTCAACGCACCCTGTCACGGCACGGCTATCCATCTGTCGTTTCTCAATCAGGCCGGAATAGAATCCAGTGATTCTTTTGCGTCTGTCACTAACGCCCCGCCCTCAGGAGTTTGAAGCTCGTCACAGTCATTCAATCATTGAATCCTACTCAGAATACCACAGACAAGGTTTAGACCTTCCGGATTCTCTTGAATGCCGCCATCAGTTCTAGCTTATACCACGAAGATTCTGATTAAAGAATCCAAGAGATATCTACTCAATCTAAGATAGAACGGAGGTGGTTGTCAGGCACACGTTCATAGTTGAGAATATGATGAGTGTCACGGATCATCACATTCATCCGGGTTAAGAACAAGTGATATCTTAGAATGGAAGCAAGCATGATTGAATAAGAAACAGTAGTAATTGCATTAATCCATCAAGACACAGCAGAGCTCCTCACCCCCAACCATGGGATTTAGAGACTCATGCTGTAGAAGATACAATGAGAAATGTGTAAAGTGTCATGAGGTGCAGATACAATGTCAAAAGATCCTATTAATAGTAAGCTAGTAACCTAGGGTATACAGAAATGAGTAAATGACGTAAAAATCCACTTCCGGGGCCCACTTGGTGTGTGCTTGGGCTGAGCATTGATACTTTTCGTGTAGAGACTTTTTCTGGAGTTAAACGCCAGCTTTGGTGCCAGTTTGGGCGTTTGACTCCAAATTTTATGCCAGTTCCGGCGTTTAACGCTGGAAATTCTGAGGGTGACTTTGAACGCCGGTTTGGGCCATCAAATCTTGGGCAAAGTATGGACTATCATATATTGCTGGAAAGCCCAGGATGTCTACCTTCCAACGCCATTGAGAGCGCGCCAATTGGGCTTCTGTAACTCCAGAAAATCCACTTTGAGTGCAGGGAGGTCAGAATCCAACAGCATCTGCAGTCCTTTTCAGTCTCTGAATCAGATTTTTGCTCAGGTCCCTCAATTTCAGCCAGAAAATACCTGAAATCACAGAAAAACACACAAACTCATAGTAAAGTCCAGAAAAGTGAATTTTAACTAAAAACTAACAAAAATATACTAAAAACCAACTAGATCATACTAAAAACATACTAAAAACAGTGCCAAAAAGCGTACAAATTATCCGCTCATCATTCTTATTTCCACTAACGCTAGCTTTTTACTAAGGTAATTAGTAAGTTAGCTAGGATTTGTGGATTAAGAATCACTATGCTCACTTGACTTACTCTTCGATATTAAAGGTTGACAAGGTGAGATTAATCCATTATAATTATCATAGTTGTGGTTATGACAAGGAAGGAATTCCCTAACTCATCTTAAGGCAAGGTTTCATTTATGTTTTGAACCGCACTTCAATCATTTTAAGGCTTCACTTGTCCATATTACATAGATAGTTCTTTAATTCCTTTATTACTTCATTAATTACAATTTTGGTTGTTCTTTAATTCCTTTAATTGTTTGCCTCATTATTAAAAATCTCTTGATTTTCACAACCAAATTTATACACTTGTGGTCATTAGTTCCTTGGGAAGATGACCTGGGACTTTAAACTCTCGGTTTTTAATTGTTTTGAAAGTGACAAACCTTTGAATTTAAACTTTGATGGAGAGGATCCATTGCCGGTTCGGACTATGCTACTAACGAAGAAGTGTTTTTTTTTTCTAGAGTGAAATTCTAAACCGGCATAAATCCTATTTGTCAAGTTTTGGCGCAGTTGCCGTGGAGCTAGTGGAATGAGTGCTATAATTTGGTTGTTGTGAGTATGTGAATAGTACTTTTTTGGGTTGTTTGTTTGCTTTTGTTAGTAATTAGGATTTTTTTTCTTTTGTTAATTGATGTCTTTAGTTCTTATTTTCTATTTTTCTCTATGAGTTATCACCCGCTTTGTTTGGAGTACGGTTGTGATCATTTTGTAAGGAGTGATAACTTTAACTTTAGATTGAACCATGGGATGGAGAATTCAATTGAGGAAGGAGCAACCTCCTCCATGTCACAATGAGCCAAACCCTCCCCAATGTGCATACCCAAACCAAGGATATAGTGGGTTTCACAATGATTATGCACTTCCACCACCATATACCTTTGACCCATACTCCCAACATAATTCTCAATCACCACATTTTCAAACACCACACCAATACCATCATCCACCTCCTTACATACCACCTCAATATACTGACCAACACACAAACCCCCTCCGATTACACAACCTTCCTCCCAAACAAAGAACCTCATTTTTCATCCTGATGTGAAGTTCTCCAACCCTTAGCCCAAAACTAACAAGACCTTCAAACTTTTCTCTAAGAGCAAGAAGGATTTTGAAAGATACAAGGGCAATTCATGGCTACTGATGTAGCATAACCTTGATGCTATGATTTTAGGAAATTGCACAATCGGCAAAATTCCTTCCGGCAAGTGCACCAGTTATCGTCAAGTAAAAACTCACAATAGAGTGAGGTCGAATCCCACAAGGATTGGTTGAATGAGCAATTCGGATTAGAAGTTTGTTCTAGTTGAGCGGAATCAAGATTTAGATGAGAATTGCGGAATATTAAATTGCATGAATTAAAGAGCTAGAAATTAAATTGCTGAAATTAAAAGGGATGGGGGTGATTGCATGAAATTAAATTGCAGAATGTAAAGAGAAAATGTAGATCAGAAATGGGGAATTCATTGGGTTTCAGGAGATATTGAGATCTCCGAATCAAAACATTTCTATCTCTTCCTCAACCAATGCATTCATTGAATTTTGCTTGGCAATCTTATATGATTGGATCCCAATTCCTTGGCTCACCAATTCTCTCTAAAAACAAACAAATTCCCAATCCCTTGGTTTAAATGTTCATAAGAAGAGATGATGCTCGATCACTGATTATACCACACAGCTTCATGAACCACAATTTGGTAGGATTACATGTCACAATATCCATCCAAACCCCAATCCAATTCACTGTGAGAAAGCTTCTCTAGCATGAATCCTCCATTCCTTTCCCAAGGTTCCGAAGGATTCCAATTATGGATAATTTCTTTCCCAAGACAACTACCCAATGGAATTAGATCGAGAAGCTTTCTAACAAAATTCAAGAGAAAAGATTGAAGAAGAAGATAAAAAGTATTATTGATTCATTGAATTACAATAGAGCTCCCTAACCCAATGAAAGGGGTTTAGTGAGTCATAGCTCCGAATTCTATTACAAAAGTAAAAAAATGCTAAAGTGTCAAAAAGTCCCCCACTAACTTCAATTCTATCCTATTTATACACTTTCTAAATTGAGCTTCTGTTGTGATTCTTGGGCTTTGAGGCCTTTCCCTGATTTCCTTTTTGCTTTGGGTTTATGATCCATAATACTGATGAGGCTGTGATCCAACTCTGTAACATTCATTGAGCAAACTTAGTGATAAACAAGTAATGACACAAGACTCAACAAATTGAAGTTCCAGACTCATCAATTCTTCAGGCCCAATCCCATAAACTATGATATTCAATTGGGTTTCATACCATAATAGGTTTAAGTTAATATTTGTGTTCAAATGCTAACTTAAACCTCAATACCCTTTCAAAGAGTGGCGTTTAAGTTGAAGTTTAAGTTTCAGTTTAAGGTTAAACTGAAACTTAAACGTGGAATTGGAAGAAAGCAACCCAGGAGGGTAATTACTCGAACACGTTTAAGCTTCAGTTTGAGGTCAAACTGAAGCTTAAACGTGGAAATGAAGATTGCAACCCTGGAGGCAATTCTTGGTCGAACACGTTTAAGCTCCAGTTTGAGGTCAAACTGGAGCTTAAACGTGGAAATGAGAAGGCAACCCTGGAGTAGCAAAAACGCCGAACACGTTTAACCTCCAGTTTGAGGTCAAACTGGAGGTTAAACGTGGGAATGAAGAAGGTAGCCCTGGAGTGTGAATGTCGAACACGTTTAAGCTCCAGTTTGAGGTCAAACTGGAGCTTAAACGTGAAAATGGCTTCCTGGTGCCTCATATAGTTCGAACACGTTTAACCTCCAGTTTGAGGTCAAACTGGAGGTTAAACGTGGAATCACTCCCTTGGTGCCATTCTCATTCTGGCGTTTAACCTTCAGTTTGAGGTTAAACTGGAGGTTAAACGCCAGTTTCCTCTTTTCTCAGCTTTCATGATTCTGGCGTTTAACCTTCAGTTTAACCTTAAACTGAAGGTTAAACGCCACTTTCAGCATTTGGTGCATTCCTTATTCTGGCGTTTAACTTCCAGTTTAGGGTTAAACTGGAGGTTAAACGCCACTTTCACATTGTACTCCACATGTGATCTTCAAGCTTCCTTTATAGATTTGGTTGCTTCCTTGCCTAGCCTCTTCTTCCCTGAAATCATCCATACAATTGCATCAAAGTCTTGCAGATTTTCATGAGAATTCTTCCATTCATAGCATTTAAGTAATATAACTAAAAACTCATGGAATTTGCATCAAAATTACACTGTTTGGATGATTCATTACTTTGTTGTTCATTTAACCATTCTTGGTTACTTTAAGCTCAAGAAAATGCATAAAACAACTAAAACTAACAGAAAAATGCTAGTGAAACTAGCCTAAGATGCCTTGGTATCAGCTACCATAGCCGAAGCGGTAAACCACTTGGTTCTACTACACTCAACCCCACCATGGTAACATCATTCTAACCCTTCTCTTTGTTTGTAATTTGACTTAATTGAATTTTTATTTGTCTTGGTTAACTTAGGATTAGTTTAATTTTCAGCTTAGATAGGTTGACTTCTGTATGGATCATGAGCTTGATGAATTTTTGGATGTTTTGGATTGAAACTTATGTTGAGCTTAAGTTGAGTGCTTTAGAATTTAGAGCAAAATTTTTGGAGAAACAGGTTAGTGTGCATACACACATCATTGTGTGCATGCACACAACCATTGAATTTTGTGCCTTGTGCATACATACCCCAACGTGTGTACGCCAACCCTTCTGCACAACAACCTCATTTATGCATCTGATGAGCGGATATTTTATACGCTTTTTGGCATCATTTTCATATATTTCTTATTATGTTTTGTTTAAGTTTTATTATATTTTCATAGGTTTTAGTACACAATTTATATTTTTGGATTCTACTTTTAGTTGTTGTGTATTATGATGATTTCAGGTATTTTCAGGCTGAAATTGAGGAGTTTTGGCAAAGTCTGATTCAGAGACAGAGAAAGGACTGCAGATGGTGTCAGATTCTGACCTCCATGCACTCAAAGAAGCATTTCTGAAGCTACATAAGTCCCAATGGCGCACTCTTAATGGCTATGGAAAGCTAATATCAAGGGCTTTCCAGAAATATACAATAGTCTATACTTTGCTTTGAAAATAAAGGCCCAAAATTAGCGTTCAATGCCAGCCACCAACCACATTCCTGGCGTCCAACGCTCAAAAGGGAGCAGCTGGCATCCAACGCCCCATTCAGGAGTCCAAAGCTAGCGTCCAATGCCTCAGAGGGAGTACCAACTTGGGGCTTCACTCAAACTCAGCCCAAACACTCACCAAGTGGGCCCGAAAAGTGGATTTTTGCACTACAAGACTAGTTTATCTTATTTCTGTAATTCTTAGTTATCAGATTAATATATATAGGAGGAGATCACCCTTGTTTAGGATCTTCTTCCCCCACTTTTACTTTCGAATATTTTTGTAAGCTTTGAGTCACTAACTGATAGGCAAAATTATGATTTCTGATAATGGCATTCATGTTCGTTCTCTCCCTGGTAATGGCGCCAAAAACTTGGTGCATGATACCATGGTCCAAACATAACTTCACAACTTCGCACAACTAACCAGCAAGTGCACTGGGTCGTCCAAGTAATAAACCTTACGTGAGTAAGGGTCGATCCCACGGAGATTGTTGGTATGAAGCAAGCTATGGTTATCTTGTAAATCTCAGTTAGGCGGATAATAAATGGTTATGGAGTTTTCGAATAATAATAATAATAAATTAACAGAAAATAAAGATAGAAATACTTATGTAAATCATTGGTGAGAATTTCAAATAAGTGTATGGAGATGCTTTGTCCCTGTTGGATCTCTGCGTTTCCACTGCCTTCCTTCAATCCTTCTTACTCCTTTCCATGGCAAGCTGTATGTAGGGCATCACCGTTGTCAATGGCTACATCCCATCCTCTTAGTGAAAATGGTCCAAATGCTCTATCACAGCACGGCTAATCATCTGTCGGTTCTCGATAATGTCAGAATAGAATCCATTGATTCTTTTGCGTTTGTCATCACGCCCAACAATCGCGAGTTTGAAGCTCGTCATAGTCATTCAATCCCTGAATCCTACTCGGAATACCACATAAAAGGTTTAGACTTTCCGGATACTCATGAATGCCGCCATCAATTCTAGCTTATACCACGAAGATTCTGATTAAGGAATCCAAGAGATATGCGCCCGGTCTAAGGTAGAACGGAGGTGGTTGTCAGTCACGCGTTCATAGGTGAGAATGATGATGAGTGTCACGGATCATCACATTCATCATGGTGAAGTGCAACGAATATCTTAGAACAGGAATAAACTGAATTGAATAGAAAATAGTAGTAATTGCATTAAAACTCGAGGTACAGCAGAGCTCCACACCCTTAATCTATGGTGTGTAAAAACTCCACCATTGAAAATACATAAGTAATGGTCCAGGCATGGCCGAATGGCTAGCCCCCATGAATATGATCAATAGTCTCCTAAGATGAATAATAGATTAAAACTGAGACCAAAGATGTCTAATACAATAGTAAAATGTCCTATTTATACTAGACTAGCTACTAGGGTTTACAAAAGTAAGTAATTGATGCAGAAATCCACTTCTCGGGCCCACCTGGTGTGTGCTTGGGCTGAGCTTGAGCTTTACACGTGCAAAGGCTTCTTTTGGAGTTGAACGCCAAGTTGTAACATGTTTTTGGCGTTCAACTCTGGTTCGTGACGTGTTTCTGGCGTTTGACTCCAGAATACAACATGGAACTGGCGTTGAGCTCCAGTTTATGTCATCTAATCTCAAATAAAGTATGGACTATTATATATTTCTGAAAAGCTCTGGATGACTACTTTCCAACGCCGTTGAGAGCGCACCATTTGGAGTTCTGTAGCTCCAGAAATTCCATTTCGATTGCCGGGAGGTCAGAATCCAACAGCATCAGCAGTCCTTTGTCAGCCTTTTATCAGAGTTTTGCTCAGGTCCCTCAATTTCAACCAGAAAATATTTGAAATCATAGAAAAACACACAAACTCATAGTAAAGTCCAGAAATGTGAATTTAGCATAAAAACTAATGAAAACATCCCTAAAAGTAACTATATCCTACTAAAAATTACCTAAAAACAAGTCCAAAAAGCGTATAAATTATCCGCTTATCACAACACCAAACTTAAATTGTTGCTTGTCCCCAAGCAACTAAAAATCAAATAGGATAAAAAAAGAAGAGAACATACTATAAATCTCAGAATATCAATGAATATTAGTTTTAATTAGATGAGCGGGACTTGTAGCTTTTTGCTTCTGAATAGTTTTGGCATCTCAATTTATCTTTTGAAGTTTAGAATGATTGACGTCTATAAGAACTTAGAATTTCAGATAGTGTTATTGCTTCTCCTAGTTAAGTATGTTAATTCTTGAACATAGCTACTTTTATGAGTCTGGGCCATGGTCCTAAGCACTTTGTTTACCAGTATTACCACCGGATACATAAATGCCACAGACACATGACTGGGTGAACCTTTTCAGATTGTGACTCAGCTTTGCTAAAGTCCCCAGTTAGAGGTGTTCAGAGCTCTTAAGCACACTCTTTTTGCTTCGGATCACAACTTTAACAACTCAGTCTCAAGCTTTTCACTTGGACCTGCATGCCACAAGCACATGGTTAGGGACAGCTTGATTTAGCCGCTTAGGCCTGGATTTTATTTCCTTAGGCCCTCCTATCCATTGATGCTCAGAGCCTTGGATCCTTTTTACCCTTGCCTTTTGGTTTTAAAGGCTATTGGCTTTTTCTGCTTGCTTTTTTTCTTTTTCTTTCTATTTTTTTTAGCCAAAATTTTTTTTCGCAAGCTTTTATTTTTTCACTACTTTTTCTTGCTTCAAGAATCAATTTCATGATTTTTCAGATTATCAATAGCATTTCTCTTTGTTCATCATTCTTTCAAGAGCCAACAATTTTAACATTAATAAACAACAAGATCAAAAATATGCACTGTTCAAGCATTCATTCAAAAAATAAAAAGTATTGTCACCACATCAATATAATTAAAATAAATTCAAGGATAAATTCGAAACTCATGTACTTCTTGTTCTCTTTGTATTAAAACATTTTTCATTTAAGAGAGATGAAGGATTTATGGATTTATTCATAGCCTTAAGACATAGTTACTAAATACTAATGATCATGTAAGAAAGACACAAACATAAATAAACATTAAGCATAAAAACCGAAAAACAGAGAAATAAGAACAAGGAATGAGTCCACCTCAGTGATGGTGGCGCTTTCTTCTTGAAGAACCAATGATGTCCTTGAGCTCTTCTATGTCTCTTCCTTGCCTTTATTGCTCATCCATCATTGCTCTTTGATCTTCTCTAATTTCATGGAGAATGATAGAGTGCTCTTGATGTTCCACCCTTAATTGATCCATATTGTAACTCAAGTCTTCTAGAGAAGTGTTGAGTTGTTCCCAATAATTGCTGGGAGAAAAGTGCATCCCTTGAGGCATTTCTGGGATTTCTTGGTGATGAGCTTCCTCATGCGTCTCTTGGGATCCAAGAGTGGGCTCTCTTGTTTGCTCCATCCTCTTCTTAGTGATGGGCTTATCCTCCTCAATGGGGATGTCTCCTTCTATGATAACTCCAACTGAGTAACATAGATGGAAAATAAGATGAGGAAAAGCTAGCCTTGCCATGGCGGAGGACTTTTCGGCTATTTTGTAGAATTCAAGGGAGATGACTTCATGAACTTCTACTTCCTCTCCATTCATGATGCTATGAATCATGATGGCCCGATTCACAATAACTTTAAATCGATTGCTAATGGGGATGATGGAGCATTGGATGAACTCCAACCATCCTCTAGCCACAAGCTTGAGGTCCAGTATTCTTAATTGAACTGGCTTGCCTTTGGAGTCTCTTTTCCATTGAGCTCCTTCCACACATATGTCCATAAGGACTTGGTCCAACCTTTGATCAAAATTGACCCTTCTAGTGTAGGGGCGTGCATCTCCTTGCATCATGGGCAAGTTGAATGCCAACCTCACATTTTCCGGACTGAAATCTAAGTATTTTCCCCGAACCATTGTAAGATAATTCTTTGGATTCGGGTTCACACTTTGATCATGGTTCCTAGTGATCCACGCATTGGCATATAACTCTTGAACCATTAAAATTCTGACTTGTTGAATGGGGTTGGTCAGAACTTCCCAACCTCTTCTTTGGATCTCATGTCGGATCTCCGGATACTCATTTTTCTTAAGTTTGAAAGGGACCTCGGGGATCACCTTCTTCTTGGCTACAACTTCATATAAGTGGTCTTGATGGGCTTTGGAGATGAATCTCTCCATCTCCCATGACTCGGATGTGGAAGCATTTGTCTTCCCTTTCCTTTTTCTAGAGGTTTTTCCAGCCTTAGGTGCCATAGGTGGTTATGGAAAAACAAAAAAGCTATGCTTTTACCACACCAAACTTAGAAAATTGCTCGCCCTCGAGCAAGAGAAGAAAGAATAGACGAAGAAGAAGAAGATATGGGAAAGGGAGAGAAGGTTGTGTTTCGGCCAAGGAGGAGAAGAGAGGGATGTGTTGTGGGAAAATGAAGAAGAATGGAGGGGTTTATATAGTGGAGGGAGAGGGGTTAAGGTTCGGCCATATTGGGTGGGTTTGGGTGGGAAAGGAATTTTGAATTTGAAGGTAGGTGGGGTCTATAGGGAAGAGTGGATGGATGTGAGTGGTGAAGAGGTGATGGGGAAGAGAGATTAAGGTGATTGGTGAAGGGTTTTGGGGAAGAGTGTTTATTGAAAAAGAGAGAGAGGGTGAGTTGCGGTAGGTAGGGATCCTGTGGGATCCACAGATCCTGAGGTGTCAAGGATTTACATCCCTGCACCAATGAGGCATGTAAATTGCCCTTTGCATGCAATCCTAGCGTTCAACGCCAGATTGATGGTTGTTTCTGGCGTTGAACACCAGCTTCATGCTTGTTTTGGGCATTCGACGCCCATTTGCAGCATGTTTCTGGCGTTGAACGCCAGTTCCATGCTTGTTTCTGGCGTTCAGCGCCAGCTTTCCTCAGGGTGTATTCCTGGCATATGAACGCCAGGATGCTGCTTGTTTTTGGCGTTCAACGCCAGTTCCATGCTCTGTTCTGGCGTTGAACGCCAGCCAGATGTTCCTTACTGGCATTTAAACGCCAGTAAGTCCTTCCTCCAGGGTGTGCTTTTTCTTCTGCTGTTTTTTATTCTATTTTTAAATTTAGTATTTATTTTGTGACTCCACATGATCATGAACCTAATAAAACATAAAAGAACAATAAAAGAAAAAATAAAATTAGATAAATAAAAATTGGGTTGCCTCCCAATAAGTGCTCCTTTAATGTCACTAGCTTGACAGTGGGCTCTCATGGAGCCTCACAGGTGATCAGGTCAATGTTGTAGACTTCCAACACCAAACTTAGAGTTTGGATGTGGAGATTCAACACCAAACTTAGAGTTTGGCTGTGGCCTCCCAACACCAAACTTAGAGTTTGATTGTGGGGGCTCTGTTTGACTCTGTACTGAGAGAAGCTTTTCATGCTTCCTCTCCATTGTTAAAGAAGAACACCCTTGGGTCTTAAACACAAGGTAGTCCCCATTCAATTGAAGGACTAATTCTCCTCTGTTAACATCTATCACAGCTCCTGCTGTGGCTAGGAAAGGTCTTCCAAGGATGATGCATTCATCCTCCTCATTCCTAGTGCCTAAGATTATGAAATCAGCAGGATGTAAAGGCCTTCAACATTTACTAACACGTCCTCTACTAATCCATAAGCTTGTCTTACTGACTTGTCTGCCATTTGTAATGAGAATATGGCAGGCTGTACCTCAATGATCCCAGCTTCTCCATTACAGAGAGTGGCATAAGATTTATGCCTGACCCTAGGTCACACAGAGCCTTCTCAAAGGTCATGGTGTCTATGGTACGGGGTATTAAGAATTTGCTGGGATCTTGTCTCTTTTGAGGTAAAGTTTGCTGAATCCATGTATCTAGTTCATTAATGAGCAAGGGAGGTTCACCTTCCCAAGTATCATTACCAAACAATTTGGTATTCAGCTTCCTGATGGCTCCTAGATATTGAGCAACTTGCTCTCCAGTTACATTTTCATCCTCTTCAGAGGAAGAATAGTCTTCAGAGCTCATGAATGGTAGAAGAAGATTTAATGGGATCTCTATGGTCTCTATATGACCTTTAGATCCCTTTGGATCCTCAATAGGGAGCTCCTTCTTGCTTGAGAGACGTCCCATGAGGTCTTCCTCATTGAGATTCACGTCCTCTCCTTCCTCCCTAGGTTCGGCCATGTTGATTATGTCAATGGCCTTGCACTCTCTTTTTGGATTCCCTTTAGTGTTGCTTGGGAGAGTACTAGGAGGAGTTTCAGTGATTTTCTTACTCAGTTGGCCCACTTGTGCCTCCAAATTTCTGATGGAGGACCTTGTTTCACTCATGAAACTTAAAGTGGTCTTAGACAGATCAGAGACTAAGTTTGCTAAATTAGAGGTGCTCTGCTCAAAATTCTCTGTCTGTTGCTGAGAAGATGATGGATAAAGCTTGCTATTGCTGAGCCTATTTCTTCCACCATTATTAAAGCCTTGTTGAGGCTTTTGTTGATCCTTTCATGAGAAATTTGGATGATTTCTCCATGATGAATTATAGGTGTTTCCATAAGGCTCCCCATATAATTTACCTCTGCTATTGCAGGGTTCTCAGGATCATAAGCTTCTTCTTCAGAAGATGCCTCTTTAGTACTATTGGATGCATTTTGCCATCCATTCAGACTTTGATAAATCATGTTGACTTGCTGAGTCAACATTTTGTTCTGAGCCAATATGGCATTCAGAGCATCAATTTCAAGAACTCCCTTCCTATGAGGCGTCCCATTATTCACGGAATTCCTCTCAGAAGTGTACATGAACTGGTTATTTGCAACCATGTCAATAAGTTCTTGAGCTTCCCCAGGCGTTTTCTTTAGGTGAATGGATCCACCTGCAAAATGGTCCAGTGACATCTTAGAGAACTCAGATAGACCATAATAGAATATATCCAAAATGGTCCACTCTGAAAGCATGTCAAAAGGACACCTTTTGGTCATCTGCTTGTATCTTTCCCAAGCTTCATAGAGGGATTCACCATATTTTTGTTTGAAAGTCTGAACATCCACTCTAAGCTTGCTCATCTTTTGAGGAGGAAAGAACTTAGCCAAGAAGGCCGCGACCAGCTTATCCTATGAGTCCAGGCTATCTTGAGGTTGTGAATCCAACCATATTCTAGCTCTGTCTCTTACAGCAAAGGGGAAAAGCATGAGCCTGTAGACTTCAGGATCTACTCCATTAGTTTTAACAGTCTCACAGATCTGCAAGAACTCAGTTAAAAACTGGTAGGGATCTTCTGATGGAAGTCCATGAAACTTGCAATTCTGTTGCAGTAGAGTAACTAGTTGAGGTTTCAGCTCAAAATTGTTTGCTCTAAAGGCAGGGATTGAGATGCTTCTTCCATCAAATTTGGAAGTAGGTGTAGTATAGTCACCAAGCATCCTCCTTGCATTATTATTTTTGGCTGCCATATCTTCTTCCTTTTCGAAAATTTCTGTAAGGTTATCTCTAGATTGTTGTAATTTAGCTTCTCTTAGTTTCCTCTTCAGATTCCTTTCAGGTTCAGGATCTGCTTCAACAAGAATATTCTTGTCCTTGCTCCTGCTCATATGAAAAAGAAGGGAACAGAAAATAATAATAGGGATCCTCTTTTCCACAGTAGAGAGATTCCTTTATGTTAGTAGAAGAAGAAAGGAATAGAAAAAGGAAGAAGTAAGAATCCAAACACAAGGGTGAAGATAGGTTCAGATTCTTGAGATGAAGAAAAGTGTTAGTAAATAAATAAATAAATAGAAGAAGATGAGGGGGAGAGAATTCGAAAATTAATTTTGAAAAAGGGTTAATGATTTTCGAAAATTAAGAGAAGAAATAAAATTAAAATTAAAATTTGAAACAATTAATTAATTAAAAAAATTTGAAAAAGAAAGAGATGATTTTTGAAAATTAGAGAGGGAAAAGTAGTTAGGTGGTTTTGAAAAAGATAAGAAACAAACAAAAAGTCAATTAGTTAGTAACAAACAAGAAACTAAATGATTTTGAAAATGATTTTATTTTTAAAATTAAAATTTGATTACTTGACTAACAAGAAACTAAATGATATGATTCTAGAATTTAAAGATTGAACCTTTCTTAACAAGAAAGTAACAAACTTCAAATTTTTGAATCAATCACATTAATTGTTAGTAAAGTTTTCGAAAATCATAATAAAGATAAGAAAAAGATTTTTAAAATAAATTTTTAAAAATTTCGAAAATAATAAAAAAATGAAAAAGATTTGATTTTTGAAAAAGATTTTGGAAAGATGAAATTTTTAAATTTGAAAATTTGATTTGACTTATAAGAAATAGCTAAGTTTTAAAAATTTTTGACTAAGTCAACTCAAATTTTCGAAATTTATAAGCAAAATAAGGAAAAAATAATTTTTTTTGAATTTTTTTAATGATGAGAGAGAAAAACAATAAAAATGACCCACAATATGAAAATTATGGATCAAAACACATGATGCATGCAAGAACACTATGAATGTCAAGATGAACACCAAGAACACTTTGAAGATCATGATGAACATCAAGAACATATTTTTGAAAAATTTTTTATGCAAAGAAAACATGCAAGACACCAAACTTAGAAATCTTTAATGCTTAGACACTATGAATGCAAAAATGCATATGAAAACATCATATAATACAAAACAAGAAAATTTAAAGATCAAACAAGAAGACTTACCAAGAACAACTTGAAGATCATGAAGAACACTATGAATGCATGAATTTTCGAAAAATGCAAGAATAAGATGAATATGCAATTGACACCAAACTTAAAACATGACACAAGACTCAAACAAGAATAACAAAATATTTTTGGTTTTTTATGATTTTAATAAGAATTCCAGGAATCTTTCAATATTAGCCTAAAGCTCCAATCAAAGGGTTGGACATGGCTTAATAGCCAGCCAGCTTTAGGATATAAATCAGGCATGCAACAGTTGAAATCTAAATTAACTTGCCTCTACGCTGATGATTGGAAGCCTCAGTACAAAAGAATTAAACATGGCTTTACAGCTAGTCAAGCTTCAACATGCTTCATGAAACACTGGAATTCATTCTTAAAAATTTAGAATAATTTTCAAAAACAGATGAGAAATTTTTGAAAGATTTTTGAAAAATTCTTGAAAATAAAACAAAAAGAAATTACCTAATCTGAGCAACAAGATGAACCGTCAGTTGTCTAAACTCGAACAATCCCCGGCAACGGTGCCAAAAACTTGATAGGCAAAATTGTGATTTCTGATAATGGCATTCATGTTCGTTCTCTCCCTGGTAATGGCGCCAAAAACTTGGTGCATGATACCATGGTCCAAACATAACTTCACAACTTCGCACAACTAACCAGCAAGTGCACTGGGTCGTCCAAGTAATAAACCTTACGTGAGAAAGGGTCGATCCAACGGAGATTGTTGGGATGAAGCAAGCTATGGTCATCTTGTAAATCTCGGTTAGGCGGATAATAAATGGTTATGGAGTTTTCGAATAATAATAATAATAAATGAACAGAAAATAAAGATAGAAATACTTATGTAAATCATTGGTGAGAATTTCAGATAAGTGTATGGAGATGCTTTGTCCCTGTTGGATCTCTGCTTTCCCACTGCCTTCCTTCAATCCTTCTTACTTCTTTTCATGGCAAGCTATATGTAGGGCATCATCGTTGTCAATGGCTACATCCCATCCTCTCAGTGAAAATGGTCCAAATGCTCTGTCATAGCACGGCTAATCATATGTCGGTTCTCGATCATGTGAGAATAGAATCCATTGATTCTTTTACGTTTGTCATCACGCCCAACAATCGTGAGTTTGAAGCTCGTCACAGTCATTCAATCCCTGAATCCTACTCGGAATACCATAGATACGGTTTAGACTTTTCGGATACTCATGAATGCCGCCATCAATTCTAGCTTATACCACGAAGATTCTGATTAAGGAATCCAAGAGATATGCGCCCGGTCTAAGGTAGAACGGAGGTGGTTATCAATCACGCATTCATAGGTGAGAATGATGATGAGTGTCACAGATCATCACATTCGTCATGGCGAAGTGCAATGAATATCTTAGAACAGGAATAAACTGAATTGAATAGAAAATAGTAGTAATTGCATTAAAACTCAAGGCATGGTCCAGGCATGGCCGAATGGCCAGCCCCCATGAATGAGAACAATATTCTCCGAAGATGAATAATAGATTAAAACTGAGACCAACGATGTCTAATACAACAGTAAAATGTCCTATTTATACTAGACTAGCTACTAGGGTTTACAGAAGTAAGTAATTGATGCAGAAATCCACTTCCAGGGCCCACTTGGTATGTGCTTGGGCTGAGCTTGAGCTTTACACGTGCAGAGGCTTCTATTGGAGTTGAACGCCAAGTTATAACGTGTTTTTGGCATTCAACTCTGGTTCGTGACGTGTTTCTGGCGTTTGACTCCAGAATGCAACATGGAACTGGCGTTGAGCGCCAGTTTACGTCGTCTAATCTCGAATAAAGTATGAACTATTATATATTTCTGGAAATCTCTGGATGTCTACTTTCCAACGCCATTGAGAGCGCGCCATTTGGAGTTCTGTAGCTCCAAAAAATCTATTTCGAGTGCAAGGAGGTCAGAATCCAACAGCATCAGCAGTCCTTTGTCAGCCTTTTATCAGAGTTTTGCTCAGGTCCCTCAATTTCAGCCAGAAAATATCTGAAATCACAGAAAAATACACAAACTCATAGTAAAGTCCAGAAATGTAAATTTAGCATAAAAACTAATGAAAACATCCCTAAAAGTAACTATATCCTACTAAAAACTACCTAAAAACAATGCCAAAAAGCGTATAAATTATCTGCTTATCACTAACCTCCTAGGTTAAGGTTAGGAGCTCTACTTGTAAATCATGTTGCTTGTATGCGAAGTTTGTATTCGTAGGTTTTGATGAATGACAAACCAACAAACGACATGAAAGACAAACCAACAAACAACTTGAATGAACAAAGCATGTTGAAAGATCAACCAACATTCAACGTTGAGGAATGAAGAGTTGAAAGCAACACAACAACAACAAGAAACTCAAGTCCACAACATTTGAAGACAAGTATAGTGTCTTAGGACTTAGGTAACTTCTTGTTAAGAACCAATTGCTAAATCTCTCAACACACACTCACAAAATGTTTTGATGCACATCTTGCAATTCGATGCTAGCCAAAATGGTTTAAAACTTGTTTTCAAAGGTACAAAAGCATAGGAATTGACTCCAACAAGTTTGAGATCAATCCTAAGTATTTTGAAGTAATTTTAAGCCATTCTTTAAGGTTTGCATCGATGCACACTCATCTTGCATCGATGCAAAGCATGCAACGACTTGTTGCATCGATGCAAAGATGTTTGCATCGATGCAACCTAGCTGAAAATTCAAATTTCAGCTTCAAAGACACATTTGCATCGATGCAAAGTGTTATGCATCGATGCAAATGATTCAAAAACATAAAAAACGGCTAGTTTTGACAAAAGGCTCCATCCCACTAACTCCCCAATGTTTCTAAGGTTTGGGGAGTCTATAAATAGATGGATTGAAGCCTTATTTCATATACTTGAGTATTTGCAAACTATCTTGTTCATATTCTTTCATTCTACACACTTTTTTAAGGTGTTATAATACACAATTTGAGAGAGCAATATCAATTGGTTCAATAGTGCTAAACTTGTAATCATACACTCTTCTAGAGAGTACTCATTTCATCTCAACAATTCTTTGAGAATTGTTTTCTTGTACACTTTGTAAATTGGAGTGTGATCTCCAAGGTTGAGTCAAGAGTTATAAACACTATAGTCGGTGAGGATACCAAAGAGGTATACTAAGTACTCAAGGCAAATCTTAGAGAAGGTATCTCTAAGTGGAGTGGGTTAGTATACGAGTGGTGATCATATACCGTGAGGTGTTAGAAACTAAGGACTCGGATTGTAAAAGGTTTTGTGCGAGCACCTTGAAGCTTGGCAATAGTGGAACTTCTCAATTGCGATTGAGAAAGAAAATGGACGTAGGACAAGGATTGTGCCGAACCACTCTAAATAGCGTTTGCATCTCTCCAAACTCATCTCTTCAATATTATTGTCTTTTACCTTTGAGCAAATAAATTGTGATCGAAAAGTAGCTTCGTAAGTACTTAAGGAGTAGCTTAAGTCCGATTGGTGAAAAGCTTGATCAATTTATTTGAGTTGGTGTCTATTGGAAAGTAAAAGCTCCTTATAAATGCTTAGCAATTGAGTTAAGCTCTTGGAAAAATACTAGTACAATAACACTTTTGTATATTGTCTTTAACTTTCGCAAAAAGATTCATTGTTGTTGCAATACTCAATTCACCCCCCCTCTTGAGTAATTGTGCATAGGTTCTACAAGTGGTATCAGAGCTTAACCCTTTGAAAGACTTAACCGTTTAAGGGAAAAGATCATGGCAAGCACAAGCTTTAACAACAACAACACTAGCGAAGGTAACTCAACCGCTAGACCTCCTCTTTTTAGCGGAACAAATTACTCTTTTTGGAAAAATAAGATGAGAATTTGGATGCGTTCTCAAGATGTGAGAATTTGGAAAGTGATTGAGAATGGAAATCACATTCCAACAAAGACAACAAGCGCTAAAGAAGGAGAAGTCTCCGTCTCAAAGCAAGTACCGAAAGGAGAAGATGAATATAGTGACGATGATTGGAAGAAAGTGGCAATGAATGATAAAGCCATCAACTTCATTCATTGTGCACTTAACGAGCATGATTATATGAAGATCTCTACATGTGAAACCACTAAAGAGATTTGGGATAAACTCCAAATCACTTACGAAGGAACCGACCACGTTAAAGAATCAAAGGTATTTATGTTGGTTCATGAATGGGAAAATTTTAAAATGAAAGATGAAGAGAGCATTGAAGAAGCTCTTGAAAGACTCTCCAAGATCTTCAACAATCTAAGCATGCTTGGCACAAAATACAATGATAAACAAATTGTGACCAAGGTGCTTACAAGCCTTACACCAAAATGGAACTCCAAAGTGAACGCCATTGTGGAAGGAAGGCTCTATGATCAACTTAAATTTGATCAACTACGAGGTAATCTTCTCACCTATGAAATGACTATGCTAAATAGACAAAAAGGTGAAGAAAGCAAGAAGAAAAGTCTCGCCCTTAAAACAACATCACTACAAGAAGAGAGTGATGATAATGAAGAAGAAGGAGATGAAGAATTTGCACTCTTATTAAAAAGATTCAATAAGTTTGCAATGAAGAAAAACTTCAAGAGCAAAACAAAGGTACCAAAATGCTATGAGTGTGGAGAAGTTGGACACATCAAACCCAATTGTCCAAAACTTCAAAAGGAGGACAAAAACAAGAAATTTAAGAAGAAGGAGAAAGCATACATATCATGGGAGAACGAGGATGAATCCGACTCCGATGACGACGAGGTTGCAAATCTTTGCTTAATGGCAAGCGAAGAAAAGGTTAGTGATGACAACTCCACTTCTTTTAATTTACAAGATGAATATGATGCCTTACTTGAGGTGTACACAAAACTTACCCAAGATTATTCTCTCCTAAAGAAAAAGAATATGGATCTTTTAAAACAAAATGAGATATTGAAAAACGAGAATATCAATCTTGGAAAAAATAAGTGTAGCACAAGTAGTGATCCATACAAATCTTGTAAAATGCATGAAAATGAAATTACAAATCTTAAGAACACTTTAGCTAAGTTCAATGAATCTTCAAAGAACTTAGATAAAATGTTGAAAAACCAAAAGCATGTTCATAATAAGGAAGGTTTAGGTTTTGAAAAAGGAAAATTTAAAAAT
The DNA here is from genome assembly GCF_003086295.3 of Arachis hypogaea. Classification (NCBI taxonomy): domain Eukaryota; kingdom Viridiplantae; phylum Streptophyta; class Magnoliopsida; order Fabales; family Fabaceae; genus Arachis; species Arachis hypogaea. The sequence goes on from NC_092036.1 coordinate 27,427,567, forward strand.
GCTAAAACTCCTATTAGGCAACCGCAAGCCCAAAAGGCAAGCATGCCTAAAAGGAATGAAGCCTTTAAACATCCTCCTCAACATGCTTCATTTAGAAATTATAATCACAATGCATATAGATCAAAAGATGTTGCATTTAGGAAACAACCTAGGCAACCATTTAGAAACATGCATAGGATGCATAATCCAAATGTCATATGTCATTATTGTAATAAAGTAGGTCATATAGCACCCGTATGCTTTACTAGAATTAAACATATAAACTTTCGTAGTCAAGATACGAGATGGGCACCTTATGGGCATTATGCTCATACTAACCATCAAGGACCCAAATTCACTTGGGTACCTAAATCCCAATTTTAAGTGTTTTGTAGGTACGTGTTGGAGCTAAGGATACAAATTGGTATGTTGATAGTGGATGCTCCAAACACATGACCGGCGATGAATCAAAGTTCACCGCAATAGAGCCTACAAACGGAGGAAACGTGATCTATGGAGACAACAACACCGGCAAAGTAATCGGCGTTGGAAAAGTTGGTAAAAATCCTTCTACCTCCATAGATAATGTTATACTTGTCAAAGGTCTCAAACATAATCTCATTAGTGTTAGCCAACTTTGTGACAAAGGAAACTTAGTCACCTTTGATTCAAAATGTTGTTTGATAAAAAGGCAAGACACTAATGAAATTGTGCTAATTGGGCACCGTGTTGACAATGTATACATGATTAATCTAAATGAAATTTTCTCAAATGATGTGAAATGACTTGTTAGTAAAAATGATGAAACTTGGTTATGGCATCGTAGAGTAGCTCATGCTAACATGGACCATCTTAGCAAGTTGGTCTCTAAAGAGTTAGTAATTGGCTTACCAAAGCTACGTTTTGAAAAAGACGTCCTTTGCGACGCATGTCAAAAGGGAAAACAAGTAAAGGCCTCTTTTAAATCCAAAAATATTGTTTCAACAACAAGGCCATTACAACTTTTGCACATGGATTTATTTGGTCCTTCTAGGACTATGAGCTTTGGTGGCAATTACTATGCTTTAGTTATTGTTGATGATTACTCTCGATTTACATGGACCTTGTTCCTAGCAAACAAGAGTGATGCATTTCGAGCATTCAAAAGATTAGCCAAAGTTATTCAAAATGAAAAGAATTTGCATATATCATCTATTAGAAGTGATCATGGTGGAGAATTTGAAAACAATCTTTTTGAAACTTTTTGTGAAGAAAATGGCATTGAGCATAATTTTTCCTCTCCTAGAACACCACAACAAAATGGTGTGGTTGAAAGGAAAAATCGTCATTTAGAAGAAATGGCGAGAACTATGCTCAATGAGGCTAATATTCCTAAGTACTTTTGGGCGGATGCGGTTAGTACCACGTGTTATGTTATGAATAGGATTATCATTCGACCTATTCTTAAGAAAACACCGTACGAATTGTACAAAGGAAGAAAGCCAAATATTTCCCACCTTCACGTCTTTGGTTGTAAATGCTTTATTCTAAATAATGGAAAAGATAACTTAGGCAAATTTGATGCTAAGGCTGATGAAGGAATCTTCTTAGGCTACTCTTTAACTAGCAAAGCTTTTAGAGTATATAATAAACGCATCATGACTATGGAAGAAAGTATTCATGTCGCTTTTGATGAAACTAACCGTTGTTATGCTAGAAAAGATTTTGATGAAAATGTAGAAAACTTTGATTCACTAAATTTGAATGGTGAAGACAAAGAAAAAGATTTAAATGAAGCCTCTACAAGCTCAACAAAGGATAGTGTTCAAGTTGAAGAAATTGAACCATCACAAGCACAAATAAATGCACTTCCAAAGGATTGGCGTACTTCAAAGGATCATGCTCTAGACAACGTCATTGGTGATGTTTCGAAAGGGGTAACAACTCGATCCACTTTTAGAAATTTATTTGCATATAGTGCTTTTGTTTCTCAAATTGAACCATCTACCATTGAGTCCGCAATTGATGATGAACATTGGGCTATGGCAATGCAAGAGGAGCTTAACCAATTCAAACGAAATGACGTTTGGGAATTGGTGCCTAAACCAAGTAATCAAACAATTGTAGGAACAAAATGGGTTTTTAGAAATAAACTCAATGAAAATGGTACAATTGTTAGAAACAAAGCTAGATTAGTAGCTAAAGGTTATAATCAAGAGGAAGGCATTGATTATGACGAAACTTATGCTCCCGTAGCTAGATTAGAAGCAATTAGGATGTTACTTGCTTTTGCATCCTCTTATAACTTCACACTTTATCAAATGGATGTTAAGAGTGCCTTTCTTAATGGTTTCATTCAAGAAGAAGTATATGTTGAACAACCTCCCGGTTTTGAGGATTATGAAAATCCTAATCATGTTTTTAAACTCAAGAAAGCTCTTTATGGTCTTAAACAAGCTCCAAGAGCTTGGTATGAACGTTTGAGCAAGTTTTTAATAGAAAAGGGTTTTAGAAGAGGGAAAGTTGATACAACTTTATTTATCTTGATTAAAAACAAAAATATCCTTTTGGTACAAGTTTACGTCGATGACATAATATTTGGTTCAACTAACGAATCACTTTGCAAGTTTTTCTCAAACCTCATGCAAAGTGAATTTGAAATGTCCATGATGGGCGAACTCAACTTCTTCCTTGGTCTTCAAATCAAACAAGGAAAAGAAGGAACTTTCGTTAGCCAAACCAAATATTGCAAGGAATTGCTCAAAAGATTTGGAATGGACAATGCTAAGGCAATGGACACACCAATGAGCAGTACTTGCTACCTTGACAAAGATGAACAAGGTAAAAGCATAGATGTAAAGAAGTATAGAGGCATGATAGGATCATTACTTTATCTAACGGCAAGTAGGCCAGATATCATGTTTAGTGTATGCATGTGTGCGAGATACCAAGCTAATCCTAAGGAATCTCACTTAAGTGCGGTGAAAAGGATTATGAAGTATCTCATAGGAACATTAAATGTTGGATTGTGGTATCCGAAAGGATCCACTTGTGATTTGATTGGTTATTCCGATTCCGATTTTTCCGGTTGCAAATTGGATAGGAAAAGCACTAGCGGCACTTGTCACTTGCTAGGAAACTCTCTTGTTTCATGGCATAGTAAGAAACAAGTAAGTGTAGCCTTGTCTACCGCCGAAGCCGAGTATGTAGCCGCCGGTAGTTGTTGCGCCCAAATTTTATGGATGAAACAACAACTTATGGACTATGGACTCATGCTTGATCACATTCCTATCAAATGTGATAATACTAGTGCAATAAATTTAACCAAGAATCCGGTTCAACATTCAAGAACCAAGCATATTGAGATTAGACATCACTTCATAAGAGACCATGTTCAAAAGGGTGATGTGGTTATTGAATTTGTCGAAACTAGTAAACAACTAGCGGACATCTTCACTAAACCTTTATGTAAAGAAAGTTTTTTTAACATCCGAAATGAACTTGGTATCTTGGATTCTAATCTAATATGATTTGTTTGAATTCATTGTATTTATATTGCTATTTTTGTATCTCTTACTAACTTAAGCATTGGAGATATCCAATTAGCCATTGTTTTGTAGGTTTATGAGTTGATGAATGAGTGATTAATCTTGAGGTAGATTGAAGAATTTGAAGATTATAAACAATGGAGGATCAACAAATTGAAGTTTATAATGGTTTAAGTGAGTATATACATGATGGAACTCAAAGGATTGAAGAAAGAACCACCAAAGGATGAAAATTTGGTGATTTTGGGCAAAATGATGCATGTTGCATCGATGCAACCAAGCTTTGCATCGATGCAAAGCACACAACGTGCTATGTGCATCGATGCAAAGCCTATTGCATCGATGCAAACACGACCAAATTGCACAAAAACACGTGAATTTGGCATTTTTGAGCAACAAAACCCCACTTTTTCATCATCTTCAACCTCACAACTCATATCCCCACATTCAAACCTCCATAACCTCCAAAACAAGCTCACATATAGCTTCATACAACTCACAAAACTTTGATACCCACTACAAACAAATTACATATTTGAAGTCCCCACATTCTCCTCTACAAAACCCATAAAACAAAATCATCCACAATGCCTAGAATCAAGAGAACCATCAAGAAGTCAAAAGGCTCTTCAAGTGTGGTTCCACCTCCAAATGATCATCCTTTGGCAAGGTACTTTGCTTCTAATGAAGATCTTCAATTCTATGAGGCAAGGCTCGCCGGAAGAAAGGAAATTCCTCCGAGGTATTTGGATCCGACCCTTCTTGTCATTCATAAGTTTGATACTCTTAAGGCTATTCTAGTTCATCAAGGCCTCATGGATTTTGTTCAAATTAAGAGTAAATATTATCCGGATTTAGTTGCCATAGCCTATAGTACACTCATGATTGAGATTGATGAGGAAGATGAATCAAATTTCACATTATTCTTCAAGATAGGAAGAAAGGATTATAGGCTAGATGGTGATGAGTTAGCCACCATTTGGGAGTTGCCAAATCAAGGTGACTTGTTTCAAGGTGGTAAAACCCCAATTGATGAATGGGGTTATTCAAAGGACAATGCCATGCATTTGTTCAACCTTGTACAAGGAGCTCACTCCAAAATTAGTTGCAATTCAATGAGTGCGGAACATAGAACTTTGTTATATCTAGTCACCTATGTATTGCAACCTAGAATATCCGGGCATGCGAATGTAAATGATGAAGATTTGATTGTCATGTGGGCTATGATGAATGGGATTAAGATTAATTGGCCATACTTTATAGTACAACATATGATTAGGCTCAAGATGAAGGATAGGAATGGTGGATTAGGATTCCTTTGCCTATGGTCTAAAGTCTTTGATTATGTTGGTATTGATGTATCAAATGAGATTGCCAAGGAAGTACCACCTCAATCTTGTATCAACACTCATATTCTCAACAAAATGGGAAGAAGAAATGTTGATGAACAAGGTCCTCAAGAGCAAGCTCCTCCACAAGCACCTCAAGCTCAAGAACCACCCTCCTTGGTTGATGTAATGAGAGAATTACAATCCATCAACCAAAACATCCAAAGGATTGAAGTAGAGCATGGTAGGCAACTTGAAGCACTTAATCGTCATGTGTCTCATGTAGATCATCGCACGGGTCGCTTGGATCGTCGTATTGATGACTTATATGAGCATTTCGGCATCCACCTACCGTATGAAGAGGATAATGATGATGATGAAGACCAAGATTGATTGTCTCCTCTTCATCAAGTCACTTTTTATTGCTTTATGTTTATTTGATTATATGAATTGTTAAACTAACTCCTAGTAAGCTAAGGATTTCTATTATGGTTTAAATACTTTGATATTTCCTTCCAAATTTTGTTTAATGATTAATGCTTGTATGCTTATTTGGTGAATAACTCAAAATAGGCTTGGTACCCCTATTTTAAGTTAATGTGCATGCTTTGATATATTTCACTTCTTTAGGGGGAATTATGCATGCTTGTTATATATAAAAAGAGGAAATCAAATTCTTTTTGAAAGGGGGAATATCTCATCCTTGAGATTAATAGAGAAATTGAACTTAAAAAAATTCATTGTTTATGCATGCTTCTATGACACATTTCAAACTCCTTTCTTTTTGATAATGTCAAAAGGGGGAAGAGAAGTTTGAGGATATTTGAAGTTTTGAACTTTTGAAAAAGAAGAAGTTTGAGGATTTGAAAAGAAGAAATAAGTTTGCGAAACAATGATTTCAAAAAGACTTCCGCTAAGCAAAAACTTTGATATCTAAATCGTTTTCTTTGATAAAAGCCCTTTAAGGGAACAAATGCACATATTTAGGGGGAACTCCTGCAAAATTTTTTTTTTGTGAAGTCTTCTCCAAAGCTTTCTATAAAACAAAGTGCATTATTGTTGCTTTCAAAATCATTTATAAATGCATATCCTCAAAATTGGTTTGTCATTATCAAAAAGGGGGAAATTGTAAATCATGTTGCTTGTATGCGAAGTTTGTATTCGTAGGTTTTGATGAATGACAAACCAACAAACGACATGAAAGACAAACCAACAAACAACTTGAATGAACAAAGCATGTTGAAAGATCAACCAACATTCAACGTTGAGGAATGAAGAGTGAAAGCAACACAACAACAACAAGAAACTCAAGTCCACAACATTTGAAGACAAGTATAGTGTCTTAGGACTTAGGTAACTTCTTGTTAAGAACCAATTGCTAAATCTCTCAACACACACTCACAAAATGTTTTGATGCACATCTTGCAATTCGATGCTAGCCAAAATGGTTTAAAACTTGTTTTCAAAGGTACAAAAGCATAGGAATTGACTCCAACAAGTTTGAGATCAATCCTAAGTATTTTGAAGTGATTTTAAGCCATTCTTTAAGGTTTGCATCGATGCACACTCATCTTGCATCGATGCAAAGCATGCAACGACTTGTTGCATCGATGCAAAGATGTTTGCATCGATGCAACCTAGCTGAAAATTCAAATTTCAGCTTCAAAGACACATTTGCATCGATGCAAAGTGTTATGCATCGATGCAAATGATTCAAAAACATAAAAAACGGCTAGTTTTGACAAAAAGGCTCCATCCCACTAACTCCCCAACGTTTCTAAGGTTTGGGGAGTTTATAAATAGATGGATTGAAGCCTTATTTCATATACTTGAGTATTTGCAAACTATATTGTTCATATTCTTTCATTCTACACACTTTTTAAGGTGTTATAATACACAATTTGAGAGAGCAATATCAATTGGTTCAATAGTGCTAAACTTGTAATCATACACTCTTCTAGAGAGTACTCATTTCATCTCAACAATTCTTTGAGAATTGTTTTCTTGTACACTTTGTAAATTGGAGTGTGATCTCCAAGGTTGAGTCAAGAGTTATAAACACTATAGTCGGTGAGGATACCAAAGAGGTATACTAAGTACTCAAGGCAAATCTTAGAGAAGGTATCTCTAAGTGGAGTGGGTTAGTATACGAGTGGTGATCATATACCGTGAGGTGTTAGAAACTAAGGACTCGGATTGTAAAAGGTTTTGTGCGAGCACCTTGAAGCTTGGCAATAGTGGAACTTCTCAATTGCGATTGAGAAAGAAAATGGACGTAGGACAAGGATTGTGCCGAACCACTCTAAATAGCGTTTGCATCTCTCCAAACTCATCTCTTCAATATTATTGTCTTTTACCTTTGAGCAAATAAATTGTGATCGAAAAGTAGCTTCGTAAGTACTTAAGGAGTAGCTTAAGTCCGATTGGTGAAAAGCTTGATCAATTTATTTGAGTTGGTGTCTATTGGAAAGTAAAAGCTCCTTATAAATGCTTAGCAATTGAGTTAAGCTCTTGGAAATATACTAGTACAATAACACTTTTGTATATTGTCTTTAACTTTCGCAAAAAGATTCATTGTTGTTGCAATACTCAATTCACCCCCCCTCTTGAGTAATTGTGCATAGGTTCTACACTACTGATTCCTATGGATTAATAATATCCCTATTCTATTTCAATCTATGCTTGATTCTATTCTAAGATGTATCCTCGTTCTTCAACCTAATGAATTGGGAGTGTAACTTGACCGTCATCCCTATTTCACATGGGTTTTTGCGAGTCCTTGACGGGATAGTACTGAACCACAAGCTTGATTATACATCGCTTAGACGGCTAATCCACGACTTTGTTGAGTACTTAGAGACATCAGTGCAGCCGAGGTACGGGGCGATTAGGGCCTTTGTGGTATAGGCTAGAACCATGACGCATCATTCTCTGATCCGGAAGATCCGACCTTGTCTGTCGTGCTTTGAGTAGGATCATCAAGGTGAATGGATTGCAGGAGCTTCACCCCCGTTCAGATTGGATGACTGCTGACCCAGTGTTTGATCTGAAGCAAAGGAGATTAATAACCGCTGACGCAACGTTAATCATTTACAGCCTACCATAGAATGAATCAATCCGAAGTTGGAGTAGATGGTGAGAAAAATTAATCCAGAGAGAAGAAGCATCTCTGAAGCCTCAACCGTTCTCTCATCCCTAACTTCACATCTATCTAGTAACGTTTTATTTATTTATCTGTTTTATGCATTTTTCACAACTATCATCTTTTCTATCCACCTTACTAAGATCTACAAGATAGCTGTTCATACCCTGGGTCGAGCTATCTGACACAGGATATTCTACAGACAAAGCGACCGACCTCTTCAGGTCAGGATGACCCGGCCTCTTCTCAAAGAGCTCGGCCAAGTCACAGGAAAGCCTAACAAAGGGCCCAAATAGAGGAACACATCCCAAATCCAAGGGCAGCCCAAGCCCGTAGAGATAAAGGCGGTTCCCTTGAAAGATAAGATGACCTCACTTGAAGATAAGATAAAGATAACTAACTTATCTTATCTAAGAAGGTCATTCTACACCATTATAAATACACTAGAGCACCCAAGTATAACTCATACTCTGATTCTACTCAATACCTGCTTAATACCCTTGCTAACTTAAGCATCGGAGTCCCTTGCAGGTACCCCCCACCCTCCGGGGACGAAGGATTAGCACCTTTACCAAGTCGGACACAACACCCCTGACCAGCAGAAGATCTCGTCCGAGATCGACCTACAGTTTCAGGTAATCCCCGGAACATTGGCGCCGTTGCCGGGGACCCGAAAGTCATCCCATTACCATGGTGGATGATCATGACAACGATCACACCTCAGATCTAGAAGAAAGAATGCCGCATAAAAATGAGGACTCCAGACCAAAAGATACTCCCCAAATCAACAATAAGAACTCCCCAAATGAGGGAGCCCTGGATGCATTTCAAGATCGGTTAAAACAACTTGAGGAAGATGCTCTACGTCAACGAGAGGCCGAGAAGGATCTACAAAGAGAAATAAGGCGACGCCGGGAATTGGAGGACAAACTCCTAAAACTTAAAGCCGATGTCAAGACTAAAGCTAGCCGATCCACTCCCGAAGATAGCACCCGCAAGGAGCAAGATCCATTCACCAAGGAGATCATGAAGACAAGAATCCCAAAAGACTTTAAACTCCCAGACATGACCTTGTACGACGGCACTACAGATTCCAGCCATCATCTCAGCAACTTTAGGAGCAGAATGTATCTCACCGACGCCTCAGATGCAGTTCGTTGCAAAGCCTTTCCAACTACTTTAACAAAAATAGCAATTAGATGGTTTGACAACCTCCCTCATAGATCCATATCGAGTTTCGACGACATGGCCAAGAAATTCCTGGCCAGATTCTCCATCCAAAAGGACAAAGCTAAAATGCGCCGAGCTTACTGGGAATCAGACAAGTAGAAAGGGAAACCCTGCGCAACTACATGGAGAGATTCAACAAGACATGCATGGATATACAAAACCTGTGAACAGAAGCCGCTATCATGGGCCTCATTAATGGCCTGCGAGAAGGGCCTTTTAGTCAATCTATATCAAAGAAGTACCCCACGTCTCTGAACAAGGTGCAGGAACGAGCGGAAAAGTACATCAACATGGAAGAAAACTCCCGATTAGGATAGACCTAAAAGGCCGGGTTCACCTCTCGGGATAAAGACAAAGATTCCAGAAAGAAGGAAGATCACCATGGAGAGAAAATAAAAAAATACCACCAGAGAGGTTTGCAACACAGAAAAAGTACCACCAGCTCGACCACTCAAAGGTAAAAAAGGAGGAGCAAACCAGGCTGAATATTGTGAATACCATCGGATCCGCGGGCACTCCGCCAATGAGTGTTTTGACTTAAAAAATGTCATAGAAAAGCTCGTACGAGAAGGAAAGCTAGATCGATACGTGGCCACCCATGATGATGAACAAAGGAAAAGAAGAAGAGCAGAAGATGTCGGACCAACCGCGCGATCATCCCGGACGCCAGAAAGACATGTCCACATGATACACGGCGGATTCGCCGGGGGAGGAATCTCCAAATCATCCTGCAAAAGACATCTCAAATACGTATATCACGTCGCAGAAAACGAGGAAGCACCCGACATCCCGGCGATCACTTTTACCAAGGAAGACGCATCCGGCGTCGCGTTAGGGCATGATGATCCCATGGTCATCACTATTATACTGGCAAACGTAAATCTTCACCGCACGTTGATAGACCAGGGGAGCTCTACCGATATCTTATTCAAAACCGCTTTCGACAAACTCGGCTTGGAAGAAAAAGAACTCAGAGCATATCTGGACAGCCTGTTCGGGCTAGGAGATACCCCAGTTCAACTGATGGGATACATCTCGCTCCACACAACTTTTGGAAAAGGAAGTCAGTCAAGAACACTCAAAATAGATTACATCATCGTCGACGTAAGCTCAGCCTACAATGTTCTAATAGGTCGGGCAACATTAAATCAGCTTGGCGCAATAGTCTCGACTCCGCATCTATGCATGAAGTTCCCAACTGCAGGTGGAATAGCCACAGTAAAGGCAGATTAGAAGATGGCGCACCGCTATTATAATGAAAGTCTAAACCTCAGAGGTAGAGGAGAAGAATTCCACACAATCGAGTTCGGTGAAGTTCGGAGGCGGGAGGAGCTCCGCCCACAACCTGAAGGAGAAATAGAGAAAATCCAAATCGGAAACACCTTGGACCAAACAACCAACATCGGCACACTCCTAAAAAGGGACATAAAAGAATCACTCATACGGTTCCTACGCGACAACACCGACCTCTTTGCGTGGAAGGCCGTAGACATGCCAAGCATAGATCCCAAACTAATGTGCCACAAGCTAGCAGTCTACCTAGGATCTCGGCCGGTACAACAAAGGCGTAGAAAGTTAGGACCAGAACATTCTCAAGCGGTGGAAGCTGGAAAATTCTTGGATTTTATGATCACACATAGAGGAATCAAGGCAAACCCGGACAAGTGCAGGGCCGTACTCGACATGAAAAGTCCGACTTGTATCAAAGAGGTACAACAACTCAACGGGCGGTTGGCAGCCTTGTCCAGATTCCTGGCTGGATCAGCAATAAGATCTCTCCCCTTCTACGCCACTCTAAGGAAGAGAAAGGAGTTTGAATTGACAGCTGAATGCGAGCAAGCCTTCCAAGACTTCAAAAAATTTCTGGGACGGCCACCTATATTAAGTCGGCCACGGGAAGGAGAACCACTCATCTTGTACCTCGCAGTGGGAAATCGGGCAATAGCCTCAGCATTGGTTCGAGAAGACAATAGCGGGCAACAACCCAAATACTTTATCAGCAAAGCCTTACAAGGATCCGAGCTGAACTACCAGAAAATAGAAAAGTTTGCTTACGCTCTTATAATGACATCTCGACGACTTCGCCCATATTTCCAGTCTCACACCATTAAAGTTCGGACCAACCAGCCCATAAAAGGAATCTTACAGAAAACAGACATGGCAGGCAGAATCTTGCAATGGGCAGTCGAGTTGTCCAAATTCGCCTTCAATACGAAGCTCGGACGGCCATCAAATCTCAATATCTGGCCGACTTCATTGCGGAATTTACGGACACACCGGAAATCCCCGCAAAATGGAATCTATATGTGGATGGCTCCTCAAACAAAATGGGAAGTGGCACATGTGTAATAATTGAAAGCGACCAGGGGACCCAAATCGAACTCTCCCTCAAATTCGGGTTCCCTGCCTCAAACAATCAAGCAGAATATGAGGCACTACTAGCTAGTTTGAAGCTGGCTAGGGAGGTTGGAGCTCAAAAACTTATCATCTTCAGTGACTCACAGGTAGTCACTTCACAAATAATAGGAAGCTACCAAGCCAAAGATCCCACTATAAAAAAGTACTTGGACAAAACCAGGGAATAGCTTGGACAACTCGGGGAGTATGAGATTCGACACATACCCCGAGAACAGAATGCCCGGGCCGATGCACTCTCAAAACTAGCCAGCACCAAACCAGGAGGCAACAATAGAAGCCTTATCCATGAAATTCTACAGAATCCATCAATATCAGAAGAAGAAAAGGTCCTAGCCATAACAGGTCGCGATCAGGGATGGATGACCCCCATAATTAATGACCTCACAACAGAAGTCCTCCCTACAGATGAGAAAGAGGCAAAGAGGTTAAAACGGAAAGCACAATACTACACCATCATAAATAATACTTTATACAAAAGAGGTATTTCAACACCATTGCTAAAATGCATGCCGACTTCCAACACTAAGGATGTCCTAGAAGAAGTACACAGTGGCATTTGTGGCAATCACCTCGGAGCGCAGGCACTCGCCAAAAGAGTACTTCGGGCAGGTTTTTATTGGCCAACTCTACAAAAAGAAGCCACAGAATTTATGAGGACATGTTCGTCATGCCAGAAACATGCCAACTTTCACAACGCCTCGCCAGAAGAACTCATCAGTGTAACCTCACCTTGGCCATTCGCAAAATGGGGACTCGATCTCCTCGGACCTTTTCCTCAAAGATTGGGACAAGTCAAATTCCTCATAGTAGGAATAGACTACTTCACAAAATGGATCGAGGCAGAACCCCTAGCCAATACCACAGCTCAAAGAAGTCAGACGTTTCTATACAAAAACATCGTCACAAGGTTCAGAGTTCTATATTCGATCACTACAGACAATGGTACCCAGTTCACAGACGCAGGCTTCAGAAAACTAGCGGCCGACTTGAATATAAAACAACAATTCACCTCTGTCGAGCACCCCCAAGCCAATGGGCAAGCCGAAGCTGCTAATAAAGTTATACTAGCAGGGTTAAAACGGAGATTACAGGATGCAAAGGGAGCCTGGGCTGAAGAGCTCCCGCAAGTCCTATGGGCATATCGAATGACTCCACATTCCACGACAAAGGAGTCACCTTTCTGATTAGCCTACGGAATGGAGGCAATGATCCCAGTGGAGGTCGAAGAAGCATCACCCAGAGTAATCTATTTTAGCGAAAAAGCCAATTCCCAACTTCAAAGGGAAGAGCTCGACTTACTTCCAGACATCCGAGAAAAAGCTCGGATAAGGGAAGAGGCACTGAAATGACGAATGGCCTCCAGATACAACCGAAAAGTAATACAGCAGGCCTTTGCTAAAAATGACCTCATCCTAATCTGAAACGATATAGGAACAACTCGACCTGGAGAAGGAAAGCTGGCGGCAAACTGGAAAGGACCCTTCTGAGTCATAGAAGTATTGGGAAAGGGTTACTACAGGCTTTCCAAACTCGACGGGCGAGAGCTTCCTAGATCATGGCACGCCTGCAACCTAAGAAGGTACTATTGCTAGGGATGATAAAAGATCTTGGACAAGGCACACTCTTTTTCCTGAAAAAGGTTTTTTAACGAGGCACCCCGCCAAGACCTACAAATCACCCGACTTAGGAAATTAACTCCTCATGTATATTTGCATTTTCTTATAATAAAATTTGTTCAGATTCTCTACAAATGCTCAAGTCGTATTATTTTGAAAACATTCATCGCCCGATTGTAAAGCTACAGATCAACAGAAAGTGAAAACCGAATTCACTGCGCGATCACGATAAAAACAAGGGCTAAAAACCCAAATTCTATAAAATCGGCAAAGATGAAAACAAAATAATGCAAGAAGTTATAAAAAGTGATCCATAGAAAGGACTTGACGAGGTCCTAATAAAATGGATTGCTATAAAATAACTTAAAGACTGGCCGGCACAAAAAGTCGGACCAGCCACAACAACCCAAGTTATAAGTAAAGCCCTGGAAAGAGGTCTGGCCAACCCTATAAAAGAGGATTACTATAACTTCGAAGAGCCCGACATGACGAAGTCGGACTCCTACAAAAAGTTACAAAAGATAATCCCTGAAAGAGACATAAAACAAGGTCCAAGAAAGAGGATTATCAAGTAACTCGACAGGGCCCGACGTGACAAAGTCGACCCGGAAAGAAAAAGTTACAAAAGATAATCCCTGAAATAGACCTAAAACAAGGTCCAAGAAAGAGGATTATTAAGTAACTCGACAGGGCCCGATGTGACAAAGTCGGCCCGGAAAGAAAAAGTTATAAAAGATAATCCCTGAAAGAGACCTAAAACAAGGTCCAAGAAAGAGGATTATCAAGTAACTCGACAGGGCCCGATGTGACAAAGTCGGCCCAGAAAGATAAAGTTACAAAAAGATAAATCCCTGAAAGAGACCTGAACAAGGTCCAAGAAAGAGGATTATCAAGTAACTTGACAAAGCCTGACATGACGAAGTCGGCCCAGAAAGATGTAAAGCTACAAAAGGTAATCCCCAAAAGAAACCTGAACAAGGTCCAAGAAAGAGGATTACCAAGAAAACTCGACAGGGCCCGACCTGACGAAGTCGGCCCAGAAAGATAAGTTACAAAGATAATCCCTGAAAGAGACCTGAACAAGGTCCAAGAAAGAGGATCATCAAGTAACTCGACGGGGCCTGACGTGACGAAATCGGCCCAGAAAGATGTAAAGCTACAAAAGGTAATCCCTGAAAGAGACCTGAACAAGGTCCAAGAAAGAGGATTACCAAGCAAACTCGACAGGACCCGACATGATGAAGTCAGGCCCAGGACACAGAAATTACAAAAATAGTCCCCAAAAGAGATCTAAACAAGGTCCGAAAAGGAGGATTACAAACAAAACCAAGCCAAACAATGAAGCTGATCATGTCCCAGCCTACGAAGGTACCAAGATGAGTGCAAGCAGACATGATATAAAAACTACTAAGTTATGATAATAGCAAGCTCCAGAGGCCATGAAGATCAGCCCCGGAAGCTCAAAAACTACTTTGTTTCTCAAAATAAAGTTGCTAAACAAGCAACCAAAAAAGTATCAACAGTCACCAAAACACCAGTTACAAGATAAAGAGTTCAAAAGCCCACAGGCCGGGCTATCTACATTAAAAAGGGAGAAAACTCAGACAACATCAGAAGACTTCTCAGCAGCATCAACTCGGGGTAAAGGAGGACGAGTCTGAAGAGGCACCGCATCTACCGTCCCATCATCTCGGTTAAAGACTTGGCAATCCGGTTCCCCTTCTGGATGATTGATCCCAGCAGTAGAAGTTGGAGAAGTCAGCACAGCAGAAGTCTTGGTAGCAGGCAGCGAAGGACGATCATCATCATCATCATTGGGAACGTCAGGGACAATCTTACCATCCTTAACAACATTGTCCAGGCTAATAAGGGAAAGGTCCAGATCTGGCACAAGAACTCGAAATTGCTCTTTCAGATTCTCATAAGCCGCAGTAACACTACCTGTGATGAGCGGATAATTTATACACTTTTTGGCACTGTTTTTAGTATGTTTTTAGTACATTTTAGTTAGTTTTTAGTATGTTTTTATTAGTTTTTATTTAAAATTCACTGTTCTGGGCTTTACTATGAGTTTGTGTGTTTTTCTGTAATTTCAGGTGTTTTCTGGCTGGAATTGAGGGACCTGAGCAAAAATCTGATTCAGAGGCTGAAAAAGGACTACAGATGCTGTTGGGTTCTGACCTCCCTGCACTCAAAGTGGATTTTCTGGAGCTACAGAAGTCCAATTAGCGCGCTCCTAATTGCGTTGGAAAGTAGACATCCTGGGCTTTCCAGCAATGTATAATAGTCCATACTTTGCTCGAGATTGGATGGCCCAAACCGGCGTTGCAAATCAGCTTCAGAATTCCCGGTGTTTAACGCCGGAACTGGCACAAAAATTGGAGTTAAACGCCCAAACTGGCACAAAAGCTGGTGTTTAACTCCAGGAAAAGTCTCTACACATGAAAGCTTCAATGCTCAGCCCAAGCACATACCAAGTGGACCCCGGAAGTGGATTTTTACGTCATTTACTCATTTCTGTATATCTTAGGTTACTAGTTCACTATAAATAGGATATTTTGACATTGTATCTTCATATCATGACACATTACACGTTTCTTAATGTATCTTCTACGGCATGAGTCTCTAAACCCCATGGTTGGGGGTGAGGAGCTCTGCTGTGTCTTGATGGATTAATGCAATTACTACTGTTTTTTATTCAATCACGCTTGCTTCTATTCTAAGATATCACGTGTTCCTCAACTTGATGAATGTGATGATCCGTGACACTCATCATCATTCTCACTTATGAACGTGTGCCTGACAACCACCTCCATTCTACTATAGATTGAGTGAATATCTCTTGGATTCCTTAATCAGAATCTTCGTGGTATAAGCTAGAATTGATGGCGGCATTCAAGAGAATCAGGAAGGTCTAAACCTTGTATGTGGTATTCTGAGTAGGATTCAAGGATTGAATGACTGTGACAAGCTTCAAACTCCTGAGGGCTGGGCGTTAGTGACAGACGCAAAAGAATCACTGGATTCTATTCCAACCTGATTGAGAACCGACAGATGATTAGCCGTGCTGTGATAGAGCGCGTTGAACATTTTCACTGAGAGGATGGGAGGTAGCCATTGACAATGGTGAAACGCTACATACAGCTTGCCATGGAAGGAGCCTTGCGTGCATGCAGAAAAAGACAGTAGGAAAGTAGAAATTCAGAAGATAGAGCATCTCTAAAACCTCAACCTGTTCTCCATTACTGCAAAACAAGTATTTATTTCATGTTCTTTTACTTTTCACAATTAAACCTGAGAATTATAGATATCCTGACTAAGAGTTACAAGATAACCATAGCTTGCTTCAAGCCAACAATCTCCGTGGGATCGACCCTTACTCACGTATGGTATTACTTGGACGACCCAGTGCACTTGCTGGTTAGTTGTGCGGAATTGCAAAAGTGTGATTGCAATTTCGTGCACCATGTTTTTGGCGCCGTTGCCGGGGATTGTTCGAGTTTGGACAACTAACGGTGTATCTTGTTGCTTAGATTAGGACTGTTTTATTTTTGTTGGTTTAGAGTCTTTTATTTGAGTTTAGTTTCATATTTTAAGTTTGGTGTCTTCTTTTCTGTTTTCCTTTAAATTTTTGAAAATTTGTGTTTGATTTTCTAAAAATTTTAAGTTTGGTGTCATTTTGTTGTTTTTCTCTTTCCTCATTTCAAAAATCAAATCTTTTTTAAAATAATTTTCAATCATATCTTTTTAATTGCTAATTCCAAAATCTTTTTAATTAATTAATTGATTTAGTTTTCAATTTGCTTTGATTTTATTTTCTTTTATTTTTCAAAATTTTATTTTATTTTCTTTTCCATTTATTTTATTATTTTCGGTCATTTTTAATTAATAACGAAAAAAAAAGAAAAAATATAATAATATCCACATCATCTCTCTTTCTCCATCATGGACCTAAGTGGAATTGAGCAGTCCAGAAGGACTCTGGGGTCATATGCTAACCCCATTACAGCTGCTTATGGGAGTAGCATCTGTATACCTCCCATTAAAGCAAGCAGCTTTGAGCTAAACCCTCAACTCATTATCATGGTGCAGCAAAACTGCCAGTATTCCGGTCTTCCACAGGAAGAACCTACTGAGTTTCTGGCATAGTTCTTACAAATTGCTGACACAGTACGTGATAAAGAGGTGGATCAAGATGTCTACAGATTATTACTGTTTCCATTTGCTGTAAAAGATCAAGCTAAGAGGTGGTTGAATAACCAACCCACAGCAAGCATAAAAACATGGAGACAGTTATCAGACAAATTCTTGAATCAATTTTACCCCCCCAAAAAGGATGACACAGCTAAGGCTGGACATCCAAGGATT
Source organism: Arachis hypogaea (assembly GCF_003086295.3). Taxonomy (NCBI): domain Eukaryota; kingdom Viridiplantae; phylum Streptophyta; class Magnoliopsida; order Fabales; family Fabaceae; genus Arachis; species Arachis hypogaea. The sequence goes on from NC_092036.1 coordinate 27,445,175, forward strand.
TAAACAAGAGGATAATGAATCTCTTTATAATGCCTGGGAGAGGTACAGAGGTATGCTATGAAAATGCCCCTCTGAAATGTTTTCAGAGTGGGTACAGTTAGACATCTTCTACTATGGGCTTACAGAAAAAGCTCAAATGTCTTTAGACCACTCAGCTGGTGGATCTATACATATGAAGAAGACGATTGAAGAAGCTCAAGAGCTCATAGATACTGTTGCTAGAAATCAACATCTATACTCAAGCAGTGAGTCTTCTACAAAAGAAGAAGCTATGGCAGTAACTACTGATCCTAATCCTAAAGAACAGATTGTTGAGCTTAATCAACAATTACTCCTGATGACAAAACAGTTAGCAGAATTTAAAGAGATGCTCCAAGAAACCAAAATTGCTAACAAGAATATAGAATCACAGTTGAATCAGACAAAACAGTAGTTATCTAAACAGATTACAGAAGAATGCCAAGCAGTTCAACTAAGGAGTGGGAAGACATTGAATAACACTGCTCAAAGTAGCAAAAAGCTAAGAAAGGAACAACTGACAGAGGATAACCAAACCACTGCCCAAAATCCCTCTGAGGACAGTAAGAGCCCAGAGAGGAATACTCCTAGCGTTCAAACGCCAGAAAAGGGGGAAAAGTTGGCGTTAAACGCCCATTCCTTGCCCAGTTCTGGCGTTCAAACGCCAGAAAAGGGGGAAAGTTGGCGTTAAACACCCATTCCTAACCCAGTCTTGGCGCTCAAACGCCAATGAGGAATCAGACAGCTGAGAGTGCTGATAGTAACCCCTCTAAAAAGGCTTCTCCAACCACCTCTGTAGGGAATAAACCTGCAGCAACTAAGGTTGAAGAATATAAAGCCAAGATGCCTTATCCTCAGAAACTCCGCCAAGCGGAACAGGATAAACAATTTGCCCACTTTGCAGACTATCTAAGGACTCTTGAAATAAAGATTCCGTTTACAGAGGCACTTGAGCAAATACCTTCTTATGCTAAGTTCATGAAAGAGATCTTAAGTCATAAGAAGGATTGGAGAGAAACTGAAAAAGTATTTCTCACTGAAGAATGCAGTGCAGTCATTCTGAAGAGCTTACCAGAGAAGCTTCAAGATCCAGGAAGTTTTATGATACCATGCACATTAGAAGGTGCTTGTACCAAGACAGCCCTATGTGACCTTGGAGCAAGTATCAATCTAATACCTGCATCCACTATCAGAAAGCTTGGGTTGACTGAAGAAGTCAAACCAACTCGGATATGCCTCCAACTTGCTGATGGCTCCATTAAATATCCATCAGGCATAATTGAGGACATGATTGTCAAGGTTGGGCCATTCACCTTTCCAACTGACTTTGTAGTGCTGGAAATGGAGGAGCACAAGAGTGCAACTCTCATCCTAGGAAGACCCTTCCTAGCAACTGGACGAACTCTCATTGATGTACAAAAAGGGAAAGTGACCCTGAGAGTCAATGAGGATGAGTTCAAGTTGAATGCTGTCCAAGCTATGCAACATCCAGACACATCAAATGACTGCATGAGCACTGACAGTATTGACTCTTTAGTGGAAGAGATCAATATGACTGAGAGTCTCGAATCTGAGCTTGAGGATATCTTTAAAGATGTTCAGCCTCACCTGGAGGAACCAAAGGAAATACAAGAACCTCTGAAAATTCCTCAGGAAGAGGATATACCTCCTAGACCCGAGCTCAAACCATTACCACCATCCCTGAAGTATGCATTTTTGGGAGAAGGTGACACTTTTCCAGTGATTATAAGCTCTGCTTTAAACTCACAGGAAGAGAAAGCACTAATTCAAGTGCTAAAGACACATAAGACAGCTCTTGGGTGGTCCATAAGTGATCTTAAGGGCATTATCCCAGCAAGATGCATGCACAAGATCCTATTGGAAGATAATGCCAAGCCAGTGGTTCAACCAGAGAGGCGGCTAAATCCAGCCATGAAGGAGGTGGTGCAGAAAGAGGTTACTAAGTTACTAGAGGCTAGGATTATTTATCCTATTTCTGATAGCCCCTGGGTGAGCCCTGTCCAAGTTGTCCCCAAGAAGGGAGGCATGACAGTGGTTCATAATGAAAAGAATGAACTGGTTCCCACAAGAACAGTTACAGGGTGGCGGATGTGTATTGACTACAGAAGGCTCAATACAGCCACCAGAAAGGATCATTTTCCTTTACCATTCATAGACCAAATGCTAGAAAGACTAGCTGGTCATGATTATTACTGCTTTTTGGATGGCTATTCAGGTTACAACCAAATTGCAGTAGATCCTCAGGACCAAAAGAAGACAGCATTCACTTGCCCTTCTGGCGTGTTTGCCTACAGAAGAATGCCTTTTGGTCTGTGTAATGCACCTGCAACTTTTCAGAGATGCATGCTATCCATCTTCTCTGATATGGTAGAGAAGTTCCTGGAAGTCTTCATGGATGACTTCTCAGTATATGGAGACTCATTCAGCTCCTGTCTTAATCATCTAGCACTTGTCTTGAAAAGGTGCCAAGAGACTAACCTGATCTTAAACTAGGAGAAACGTCACTTCATGGTGACTGAAGGAATTGTCCTTGGGCACAAAATTTCAGGCAAGGGAATAGAGGTGGATCAAGCAAAGGTATAAGTAATTGAAAAATTACCACCACCTACCAATGTTAAGGCAATCAGAAGCTTTCTAGGGCATGCAGGATTTTATAGAAGGTTCATAAAGGACTTTTCAAAAATTGCAAAACCTCTAAGCAACCTGCTAGCTGCTGACACGCCATTTGTGTTTGACACAGAGTGTCTGCAGGCGTTTGAGACCCTGAAAGCCAAGTTGGTCACAGCACCAGTCATCTTTGCACCAGATTGGACATTAGCATTTGAACTAATGTGTGATGCCAGTGACCATGCCATTGGTGCAGTGTTGGGACAGAGGCACAACAAGCTTCTGCACATTATTTATTATGCTAGCCGTGTTCTAAATGATGCACAGAAGAATTACACAACCACAGAAAAAGAGTTACTTGCAGTGGTTTATGCCATTGACAAGTTTAGATCCTATTTAGTAGGGTCAAAAGTGATTGTGTACACTGACCATGCTGCTCTTAAATACTTACTCACAAAGCAGGATTCAAAACCCAGGCTCATAAGGTGGGTGTTGCTTCTGCAAGAGTTCGATATAGAGATAAGAGACAGAAAAGGGACAGAGAACCAGGTAGCAGATCATCTGTCCCGAATAGAACCAGTAGCTGGGGCGTCCCTCCCCTCTACTGAGATCTCTGAGACCTTTCCAGATGAGCAACTCTTTACCATTCAGGAAGCTCCATGGTTTGTAGATTTGGCAAACTATAAAGCTGTGAGGTTCATACCCCAGGAGTACAACAGAGTGCAAAGAAAAAATTAATTTTAGATGCCAAGTACTACCTATGGGATGAACCATATCTCTTTAAGAGATGTGCAGACGAAATGATCTGCAGATGTGTACCTAGAGAGGAAGCACAAAGGATCCTATGGCATTGTCATGGATCACAGTATGGGGGACATTTCGGAAGTGAGCGAACAGCCACTAAAGTCCTCCAATGCGGCTTTTACTGGCCTACTCTCTATAGGGATGCCCGAGAGTTTGTGAGTAACTGTAACAGTTTCCAAAGAGCTAGTAACTTGCCGCATGGTTACGCCATGCCTCAACAAGAGATCTTAGAGATTGAATTGTTTGACGTATGGGGTATTGACTTCATGGGTCCCTTCCCACCATCATACTCAAACACGTATATTCTGGTGGCAATAGACTATGTATCTAAATGGGTAACAGCAATTGCCACTCCCAATAATGAAACTAAGACCGTGTTGAAATTCCTCCAGAAACACATCTTCAGCAGGTTTGGTGTTCCCAGAGTACTAATCAGTGATAGGGGCACTCATTTCTGTAATAAACAGCTGTACTCTGCTATGGTCCGATATGGAATTAGCCACAAAGTAGCAACTCCGTATCATCCACAAACAAATGGGCAAGCTGAAGTCTCTAATAGAGAGCTAAAAAGAATCCTGGAATGAACTGTTATTGCCCGTAGAAAGGGTTGGGCAAAGAGCTTGGATGATGCTCTGTGGGCATACAGAACAGCATTCAAGACTCCTATAGGGACCTCTCCATACCAACTTGTGTATGGGAAGGCTGCCCGTGGAACTGGAACATAAAGCCTACTGGGCAACCAGATTCCTAAACATGGATGCTAAGTTAGCTGGTGAAAAAAGATTGCTCTAGCTAAATGAGCTAGAGGAGTTCAGACTCAGTGCCTTTGAAAATGCAAAAATTTATAAGGAAAAGGCAAAGAAGTGGCATGACAAGAAGTTGTCATCCAGAGTCTTTGAGCCAGGACAAAAAGTTCTGCTCTTCAACTCTAGGCTCAGATTATTCCCAGGAAAACTTAAATCCCGGTGGAGGGGTCCATACGTGATTACAAGAGTGTCACCATATGGATATGTTGAGCTTCAAGATATTGATTTTGACAAAAAGTTCATTGTTAATGGACAGAGGATCAAACATTATCTTAAAAGCAATTTTGAGCAAGAATGCTCAAAACTGAGGCTTGAATGAGGCTCAGTAAAAGTCTAGCTAAAGACAATAAAGAAGCGCTTGCTGGGAGGCAACCCAGCCATTAGTAGGTTATTTATTTTACTTAATAGAATATTGACATACATTCTTCAAGGTTGATCATCAAAATTAAAGGAATTCACAGAGTTACAGAAGGATTCAGTGCAAAAAGCAGAGAAAAGGAGTTTGTTGGCAAGAAAACGCCAGTAAAGGGTACTCTGGGCGTTAAACGCCAGAATGGATACCATTCTGGGCGTTTAACGCCAGTAAAGGTACCATTTTGGGCGTTAAACGCCCAGAATGGGTAGAATGGTACCCATTCTGGGCGTTTAACGCCAGGATTGCAGCATCCTGGGCGTTTAGCGAAAAGCCCAGTGATGAAGGGGTTTCTGGCGTTTAACGCCAGCCAGGGTACCTGGCTGGGCGTTAAATGCCCATAATGGCCAATATTTGGGCGTTAAACGCCAGAATGGATACCATTCTGGGCATTTAACGCCAGAAAGGTGGGGGACAGAGATTTTGTTTTCCACTTCAAATTTTTTCAAACTTTCTTGTTTTGATCCATAATTTTTTGTATAAACACATTACAAACTCTCATCATTCACTCTCAAATTTCAAAAATTAAACAATTTCTAAATCATTCTTCAAATCTCTTTCAAATCCTTTCCAAATCTTCTTCAAAAACTCAAATATCTTCTCAATTTCTTTCCATATCTTCTAAAATCTCCTTCAAAATTTTCGAAATATCTTCCCCCTCCCTTATAAATACACGTTCGACCATCACCTTCTCCCCACCATTTGAATTTGCTCTCTTCCTCTCTCTCCAATTTCCTTTCTTTTGCTTGAGGGCAAGCAAACCTCTAAGTTTGGTGTGCTTTTCCGTGATCACTAAGCCAAGATTTATCAAGATCATGGCTCCTAAGGGAAAACAAACCAATTCAAAAGGCAAGAAAGAGAATAATCCAAAGAATCTTTGGAATCAAAAGAAGTTCTTAACCAAAGAACATGCAGACCATTACCACAAAATAATGGGTCTGAGGTCAGTGATCCCGGAAGTCAGATTCGATCTGAAAGAAGATGAATATCTGGAGATCCAAGAGAAAATTCGAACCAGAGGATGGGAAGTTCTAACCAACCCTGAGACAAAGGTTGGAAGAAACATGGTTCAGGAATTCTACTCAAATCTGTGGCTGACAGATAAGCAGAGAATGACTGAAACTGCTTTTCATACCTACAGAACCATGGTCAGAGGGAGAATTATTTACTTCCATCTGGACAAAATAGGAGAGGTCTTCAAATTGCTTCAACTACAAGATGATCCTGAATCCTTTAATAAGAGAATGGTGAGAGTAGATAAGGGGTTGGATCAAGTTCTAGAGGACATATGCCTCCCTGGAACTAAGTGGATGACCAATTCAAAAGGTGTCCCAAACCAACTCAAGAGAGGAGATCTCAAACCAATTGCAAGAGGTTGGCTAGACTTCATTGGGCGTTCTATATTGCCCACTAGCAACCGTTCTGAGGTCACCATCAAGAGAGCAGTGATGATTCATTGCATTATGCTGGGAAAAGAAGTGGAGGTTCATCATCTGATTGCTTGTGAGATTTACACAATTGCAAACAAGAATTCTACTGAAGCCAAACTAGCTTACCCAAGCTTAATCTCCTTGCTATGTAAAGATGCTGGGGTGAGGATGGGAGTAGATGAATTCATCCCAATTGAACATCCAATCACCAAGAAGTCAATGGAAGGACAAATGCAAGATAACCCTATCAAAAGGAGGGCGCAGGAGTTCTTCCCTGAACTTCCTGAAATTGACTACTGGGCCAGCCTCGAAGCATCTGTTGCCAAGCTGCAAGAAACTATGGAACAAATTAAAGAAGAACAGCAGAATCAAAACTGCATGCTCTGCAAATTGCTGAAGGAACAAGAGAAGCAGGGGCGTGAGCTACAGGAGCCGAAGCGCCAGAAGCTCTCCCTTGAAAGGTCAAATACCCCACATGTTGAGGGAGCATCCACTTCTCAAAATCAAGGTTGTTGAGTCCTAACTCTGTGATAACCTCTATCATTAGGAGTCTATTTTAGAGTCATTTAATTTTCTGTTTTCAATTACTATTAGTCTTATCTTATATTTATTTTTGAGTCTTGTTCTTAATTCATGATTAATAAAATTTAAGGTTCATGTCTTAAAGCTATGAATGTCCTATGAATCCATCACCTCTCTTAAATGAAAAATGCTTTAATCACAAAAGAACAAGAAGTACAGGATTTCGAATTTATCTCTGAAACTAGTTGAATTAGTTTGATGTGGTGACAATACTTTTTGTCTTCTGAATGAATGCTTGAACAGTGCATATGTCTTTTGAATTTGTTGATTAAAGAATGTTAAACTTGTTGGCTCTTGAAAGAATGATGAAAAAGGAGAAATGTTATTGAGGATTTGAAAAATTATCAAATTGATTCTTGAAGCAAGAAAAAGCAGTGAATTCAAAATAAATAAATAAATAAATAAATAAAAACGTGATCCAAGAGTGTGCTTAAGAACCCTGGACACCTCTAATTGGGGACTCTAGCAAAGCTGAGTCACAATCTAAAAAAGTTCACCCAGTTATGTCTCTGTGGCATGTATGTATTCGGTGGTAATACTGGAAGACAGAGTGCTTTGGGCCACAGCCAAGACTCATAAAGTAGCTATGTTCAAGAATCATCATACTTAACTAGGAGAATTAATAACACTATCTGAATTCTGAGTTCCTATAGATGCCAATCATTCTAAACTTCAAAGGATAAAGTGAGATGCCAAAACTGTTCAGAAGCAAAAAGCTACTAGTCCCGCTCATCTAATTGGAGCTAAGTTTCATTGATATTTTGGAGTCTATAGTATGTTCTCTTCTTTTATCCTATTTGATTTTCAGTTGCTTGGGGACAAGCAACAATTTAAGTTTGGTGTTGTGATGAGCGGATAATTTATATGCTTTTTGGCACTGCTTTTAGTATGTTTTTAGTACATTTTAGTTAGTTTTTAGTATGCTTTTATTAGTTTTATTTAAAATTCACTTTTCTGGGCTTTACTATGAGTTTGTGTGTTTTTCTGTGATTTCAAGTAATTTCTGGCTGAAATTGAGGGACCTGAGCAAAAATCTGATTCAGAGGCTGAAAAAGGACTGCAGATACTGTTAGGTTCTGACCTCCCTGCACTCAAAGTGGATTTTCTAGAGCTACAGAAGCCCAATTAGCGCACTCTCAATTGCTTTGGAAAGTAGACATCCTGGGCTTTCTAGCAATGTATAATAGTCCATACTTTGCCTGAGATTTGATGGCCCAAACTGGTGTTTCAAATCAGCTTCAGAATTCCCGGTGTTTAACGCCGGAACTGGCACAAAAATTGGAGTTAAACGCCCAAACTGGCACAAAAGCTGGCGTTTAACTCCAGGAAAAGTCTCTACACATGAAAGCTTTAATGCTCAGCCCAAGCACACATCAAGTGGACCCCGGAAGTGGATTTTTACGTCATTTACTCATTTCTGTATATCCTAGGTTACTAGTTCACTATAAATAGGATATTTTGACATTGTATCTTCATATCATGACATATTACACGTTTCTTATTGTATCTTCTATGGCATGAGTCTCTAAACCCCATGGTTGGGGGTGAGGAGCTCTGCTGTGTCTTGATGGATTAATGCAATTACTACTGTTTTTCATTCAATCACGCTTGCTTCTATTATAAGATATCACTTGTTCCTCAACTTGATGAATGTGATGATCCGTGACACTCATCATCATTCTCACTTATGAACGTGTGCCTGACAACCACCTCCGTTCTACTTTAGATTGAGTGAATATCTCTTGGATTCCTTAATCAGAATCTTTGTGGTATAAGCTAGAATTGATGGCGGCATTCAAGAGAATCCGGAAGGTCTAAACCTTGTCTGTGGTATTCTGAGTAGGATTCAAGGATTGAATGACTGTGACAAGCTTCAAACTCCTGAGGGCTGGGCATTAGTGACAGACGCAAAAGAATCACTGGATTCTATTCCAACCTGATTGAGAACCGACAGATGATTAGCCGTGCTGTGACAGAGCGCATTGAACATTTTCACTGAGAGGATGGGAGGTAGCCATTGACAACAGTGAAACCCTACATACAGCTTGCCATGGAAGGAGCGTTGCATGCATGAAGAAGAAGACAGTAGGAAAGCAGAAATTCAGAAGATAGAGCATCTCTAAAACCTCAACCTGTTCTCCATTACTGCAAAACAAGTATTTATTTCATGTTCTTTTACTTTTCACAATTAAACCTAAGAATTATAGATATCCTGACTAAGAGTTACAAGATAACCATAGCTTGCTTCAAGCCAACAATCTCCGTGGGATCGACCCTTACTCACGTAAGATATTACTTGGACGACCCAGTGCACTTGCTGGTTAGTTGTGCGGTATTGCAAAAGTGTGATTGCAATTTCGTGCACCAACCTACAAGATGACCTTGAAGTTCGGTGAAATCATCCTGCGCAGATTCCAACCTACTCCTGAGCTCCATCATCTCTCTATAAGTAGTAACATAGCTATCCTTATGTTTTAGCGCCGTATCCTCGGCCAGTTGCGCGGTAGCCGCTAGACCAACAGCCCGGGCCTTTTCCCCCTTCAGCTCCTTCTCCAGCTCAGCCACTTTCACCTCGAGCTCCTCCTTCAAACCCTTAATTCGGTCAAACTCTGATTTTTCCTCCTCCATAAAATCCTTGGTAGCATGGATAGGAAGATCTTGAGCAGTTCGGTATAAAGCCGCTCCCATGTGTGCCAGGGTAATACCACTCCGAGTAATAAAATCCAAATGACAAAGAATGGATACATCGTCGGTAGGCATGACACCATAGGGAGCAATCTATTGATCTACAAACCCAACAGCATCAAAGTCAGGTGCACCAAGATTAAACGGCTCGACAGTCCGAGGTCTTTTTGGAAGAGGAGCGGCAGAAGGAGGGGAAGTACCAGCAGAAGTATCAATCAAATGAACTCGAGGAGTGGGGATAACCTTCCTCGGCCCAAGAGAACTTGTAACCAAAGGCTTAGACGAAACCTGAGAAGTTCCCTCCCCGGCCGCCTTGGCCGAAGCATTCTGAGCCGCAGTAGCCTTCCTTGCCCTCTTAAAGGCCTTCATGGACTCATTGTTCTTAATCATCTCTGCAAACAAAGATCACAAACAGGAAGCCAAGCTACGAGTCAGAAAAAGATCTCACAAGAGACAAACACAACAAGCAAACCAATAGAAAAAATTGACCACTACCCAGCTCGGCTCGGAGGAGAGAGGGGTTAGCTAAAAAATTCTTTGTGTCAAGATGAGGAGGCTCCCCCCAGTTTTCTTCCAGCACAGTCACAAAAGCTTTTTCAGCCTCATCAAACATCTCCCACGAGTATCTTGATACCACTACATTCTTTTTCCACTCTAAAGGAAAGGTGGGCTCATCATTCTCATTTAGAAAAAAGGGCCGAGCTCCTTCAACAGCTCGAACCCTAAAAACATAATTTTTGAAATCACGAAAAGACTCATCAAACATAGAGAAAACCTTTTTCCCTTGTGAAGCTCGGAAAGAAACCCAAGTGGCTTTCTTCTTCACTACACCAGGCTTTGTCAAAACAAAGAGATAAAAGAAAAGAGATTGCGAAGCAGGGATGCCAAATTCACGACACAGTAGCTGAAATATTTTTATAAAACCCCAGGAATTGGGGTGAAGTTGAGATGGAGCTACATTACAGGACCATAACAGGTTAGTTTTAAAAGGGGTAAAAGGAAGAGTAATATTCATTTGACTAAAACAGAAGTCATATGCATAGAAAAAGGGGCGCTCTCCAGCAATCCGGGTAGAAAAGCAAGCCCTTTCATCAGAAGTCGGAGATACGAGCTCATAATTCTTCTCGTCACTACTGTTGCTACAAATCCTATAAAATTACCTAAGTTGCTGACAAAACTCGGAGTCAACCAATGAGACGCATAAGAGGACCATAGAATCCACCCAATCGGCCATGCCCTCAGGGACCTGGGAAGACGTCTCAACAATAATTTTGCGAGAAGACATGGTTAACTAGTCCTACAAGAAGAAAAGAAGACTGGATTACTCAAAAAACACCTCGGAACACTAATTGAACAACTCAGGCATAAACGGAGGCAACTCACAAAACTAAAGCATATAGGTGCCAAAGAAACCAGGTAAAAGCAACAAAAGAAAACCCCAGGACCTAATCCAAAAGGTTCCAGGTGCATCCTTTGGAGGCAGAAAAAAGATTCAGGGAAGCCTACAAGCCTACATCTTTACACGTCCCAACAAAAAGCAAATAAAGTCATCAAAATAAGCGTTGATAGAAATTACAACTTCAGTCCACCCAACAGCAAGAACATGCCAAACAGAAAAACAGATAAAGGCGCAATCTTTTCTTCAAAAATCAAACGAATCAGGCAATAACATGCAAAAGCCTTAGGAAGCTTCAACTGCCAAGGGAACATCAGAGAAGAAAAAGCCAGAAATCGCAGCAACAAAAAATATAGAAAAGTGAAAAGGTTCAAACTTTCCCAAATATACACTCAAACAAAAACTCTACTGTACCAGGAAGTAGAACAATGCAAGAAAAAAGAGAAGATAAACGAACCTGAAAAAGGAGAAGCGCGCGGAAAGCGAAGACGAAGAGATCAGGAGTTGCCGTCGAAAGAAAAAAGAGCACCCACGATCGCCAAACAATGTCACAAAGAAAAATGCGAAAGGGCAGATGACAGACGAAAACAACAAAAGTGAGGAAGAAAAGGGAAAGTTACAGAAAGGAGAAAAAACTGTCTCCGTGTGTGAAGTTCAAAATAAAAGAAGCAAGAGAAATGGGGCATTCAAAACCAATTAATGGAGGCATTAAAAACCCTCGCGCATTCCCAAGGCCAGGGCACTAACGCAAAAGCGCGCGCTTTCAGAGGAAACGGAACAGAAACGTTCCGCATTCAAAAAAGGAGAACTCTACAAAAAAGAAATTGACAAAATGCTCGAGTTCGCCTTCCCCAAAGAAGGATCGAAGTCCTAAAACTAAAGACTCGACCTCAAAAAGGAAGACCGAGCTCGAGCAGGGGCACTGTTCATACCCTGGGTCGAGCTGTCCGACCCGGGATGTTCTACAGACAAAGCGACCAACCTCTTCAGGTCAGGATGACCCGACCTCTTCTCAAAGAGCTCGGCCAAGTCACAGGAAAGCCCAACAAAGGGCCTAAATAGAGGAACACGTCCAAAATCCAAGGGCAGCCCAAGCCCGTAGAGATAAAGGCGGTTTCCTTGTAAGATAAGATGACCTCACTTGAAGATAAGATAAAGATAAGATAAAGATAACTAACTTATCTTATCTAAGAAGGTCATTCTACGCCATTATAAATACACTGGAGCACCCAGGTATAACTCATACTCTGATTCTACTCAATACCTGCTTAATACCCTTGCTAACTTAAGCATCGGAGTCCCTTGCAGGTACCCCCCACCCTCCGAGGACGAAGGATCAGCACCATCACCAAGTCGGACACAACAACCCCGACCAGCACAGAAGATCTCGTCCGAGATCGACCTACAGTTTCAGGTAACCCCCGGAACAATAGCCATTGCTTGCTCAAACCAATAATCTCCGTGGGATCGACCCTCACTCACCTGAGGTATTACTTAGACGACCCGATGCACTTGCCAGTCTATCTGTGTGAATATTGCGGAGTCAATTTTGTGCACCAAGTTTTTGGCGCCGTTGCCGAGGATTGTTCGAGTTTGACAAACTACCGGATTATCTTATTACTTAGATTTGGTACTTTTAATTTTGTCTTTTGTCTTCTTTTTCAAAAACTTTTTCAAAATCCATCTTTTCTTTGTCTTTTGTTTGAGTCTAGTGTTAGTTCTTAAGTTTGGTGTCCTTTGTGTGTTCTTTATTTTCTTTTATTTTCGAATTTGTCCTTGAGTGTCTTCTTGGTGTTCAAGTTGTTCTTGTTTGTTTTCTTGTTTTGATCTTAAAATTTTTAAGTTTGGTGTCATTTGGTGTTTCAATTTTCGAAAAACTAGTGCCTTTGATCTAAAAATTTTAAGTTTGGTGTCTTTTAGATATTTTTCTCTTTCTTTATTAATTCAAAAAAATCAAAAATATTTCTTTTATCTTTATTCAAATTTTTGAAAATCTTACCTTCTTTTCTTATCTTGATTTAAAAAAATTTAAAGTTTGGTGTTTTCTTGTTAGTAAAGTCAAATTTCAAATCTTTTCTTTTAATTTGATTCTTTTCTATCTTATCTTTCTTTTAAAATTTTAAAATTCAAAACTTTTTCAAATATTTATCTTATCTTTGTTTTATCTTTCTTTAAATTCCAAATCATTATCTTATCTTATCTTAATTTTAAATTTCAAATTCAAATCTTTTTCAAATCTTCACCATATCTTATCTTTCCAACTTATTTTCAAATCTTTATCTTATCTTATTTCAATTTCAAAATTTTTAAAATCAAATCTTTTTCAAATTTCCTATCTTATCTTAGTTTCAAATCTGTCTTAATTAGTTACTTGTTTTATCTTATTTTAATTTTAAAAGTGTGGAATCTCTTTAATACTCTTCTTTTCACTTCCCTCTTTTTCAAAACTTCCTAATTAATTCCTCTCTCTTCTTTTTCGAAAATCATCTTTCAATTTTCAAATCTTTTTAGATAATTAGCTTTTAATTTCCTTCTTGTTTTTCGAATTCAATAAATAAATAAAATAAAAAACAAGAACATTTTACTTATAATCCTCCTTTTTACTTCTTTTTCGAGTTCTTCTACCCCTCTATTCGAGTTCTTCTTTCCATTTCCCTATCTTCATTCTTCTTTCTTCTTCACATCTCACAGGGAGTTCTCTATACTTTGACATAAAAACTCCTATTCTATTTCTTTCTTGTTTTCTTCTTCTTATTTATGAGCAGGAACAGAGATAAAGAACCTCTTTTTGATCCTGATCCTAAACCTGAGAGGACTCTAAGAAAGCATTTACAACAAGTTAATGCACAACACTCCGGAAGAGACCTCATAGAACGTTTGGAACAAGAAACTGAAAATACAAACATGGTAGCCGATCATATGGAGGAAATTCAAGGAAGGTTCTTGGTGACTTCACTGCATCCACTTCTGACTTCTATAGAAGAAGTATCTCCGTACTTGCCATTAGAGCAAAAAACTTTGACCTTAAGTCTCAGTTAGTCTCTCTAATGCAATAGAATTGTAAATTTTATAGACTTCCATTGTAAGATCAACATCAATTTTTATCTGATTTTTTGCAAATCTGTGATACTGTTAAGACAAATAGAGTGGATCCTGAGGTCTACACGCTTATGCTTTTCCCTTTTGCTGTTAGAGACAGAGTTAGGATGTGGTTAGATTCTCAACCAAAAGAAAGCTTAGATTCTTGGGAAAAGTTGGTCAATGCTTTCTTGGCCAAGTTTTTTCTACCTCAAAAGATGAGCAAGCTCATAGTAAAAGTACAAACTTTCAGACAAAAAGAGGATGAATCCCTCTATGAAGTTTAGGAAAGATACAAGCAATTGATCAGGAGATGTCTTCCTAACATGCTCTCGGAATGGACTATCCTAGGTATTTTCTATGATGGACTATCTGAGATGTCCAAGATGTCATTGGACCACTCTGCTGGTGGATCACTCCACTTGAAGAAAATGCCTTAAGAGGAACAGAAACTCATTGAAATGGTTGCAAATAACCAACTCATGTACACTTCTGAGAGAAACCCTATGATCAATGGGGTTGCTCAAAAGAAAGGAGTCCTGGAGGTTGACACGCTGAATGCCATATTGGCTCAGGACAAGATCTTGACCCAACAGGTCAATATGATCTCTCAACATTTGACTGGAATGCAAGCTGCAGCTGGCAACACTCAAGACACCTCCTATGATGAAGATGTCTATGATCCAGATCAACCCATGATTGAAGAGGTGAATTACATGGGAGAACCCTATGGAAACACCTATAATCCTTCATGGAGAAATCATCCTAACCTTTCATGGAGAGATCAACAGAAGCCTCAGTAAGGCTTCAACAATAATCAAGGTGGGAGAAACTAGAATAATTTTAATAATAAACCATTCCCTTCTTCTCAGCAAAATATGGAGACTTCTAAGTAGAGCCTTTCTGACATAGCAACCATAGTCTCTGAACTCTCTAAGACCATTCACAGTTTTATAACAAAAACTAGGTCCTCCATCAGAAATCTGGAGGTACAAGTTGGTCAGCTGAGTAAGAGAATTCCTGAGACCCCTCCTAACACTCTCCCAAGTAACATTGAAGTAAATCCAAGGGAAGAGTGCAAGGCCATCACTGTAGAAGTTGAGGCCGAATCTGACGGGGATAATATGGCATTGAACGCCAGTAAGGAAATCCCTACTGGGAGTTCAATGCCCAAAGATGAACCATTCCTGGCATTGAACGCCAGTAAGGAAGTCATTATTAGGCATTCAACGCCCAAAGAGGAACCATTCCTGGCATTGAACGCCAGTAAGAGAGTCCTTAATGTGCGTTCAACGCCTAAAGTGGCACAAAAGCTGGCGTTGAACGCCAGTAATGGGGCAATTGGGCATTCAACGCCCACTCAAGACTTTCCTATTGAAGAACTAAAGACAAATAAAGCTCATAAGGAGACTATTGAAGTTCCATTAAGTGCCTTGTTGCAAATTCATGGATTATGAGGATCACTCCTCCTTTGATGATGAAAAGGAAACTAGGGAAGAGCAAGTTACTCGGTACCTAGGAGTCCTCATGAAGCTAACTGCCAAGTTATTTGGAACAGAGATATTGGAGGAAGAACCTCCAGTGCTCACCAAGGAACTCAATGCCTTGGTTCAACAGAAACTACCTCCGAAGCTGCCGGATCCCGGACGCTTCATAATTCCTTGCACCATAGGCACCATTACCTTTGAGAAGGCTCTGTGTGACCTAGGGTCAAGCATAAACCTCATGCCACTCTTTGTAATGGAGAGGCTGGGAATTTTTGAGGTACAAGCTTCAAAAATCTCACTAGAGATGTTAGACAAGTCAATGAAAAAGGCATATGGTCTGGTAGAGAATGTATTAGTAAAGGTTGAGGACCTTTACATCCTTATAGATTTTATAATCTTGGACACTGGGGAGGACAAGGATGAATCCATCATCCTTGGAAGACCCTTCCTAGCCACTACTAAGGCCATCATTGATGTAGCAAAGGGAGAGTTAATTCTATAGTTATTGGAGGTCTACATCTTATTCAAGATGCCTAACCCCAACTCATCCTCTGTCAAAAGAGAGACAGTTGTGCAACACTTAGTGTTCCAACCCTCTCTCTCAGTACAAAGCTATACAGAGCCCCCAGACACCAATTCTAAGTTTGGTGTTAGGAAGCCATCATCAAGCACTGAGAATAAAGGTATTAAGAAGAAAGTACCTAAAGGCTGGAGGGACAAGAAGATCCCTACTGAAGACCTCTCACCTCGCATGAGAGTTGTCTTCACTAGCAACCCAGTCATTCCACACACAATGAACAAGATCCTGTCTCTAGAAAATGTGAAACTCATCCATGAGAGCACAAGCAAGAAGTTTATTGTAAGGGGAGAAATTCTGAGCCCCTATTCATCTCCGTAAGGAGCTAACCGTCAAGCTAGTGACGTTAAACAAGTGCTTGTGGGACGCAACCCAAGCATAATAGTTATTTCTGTTTTTTTTTAAGTTTATTTTACATAATTATTTCTTGAATTTTGTGACCATCTGCAGTATTTAGAACAGAAACAGAAACAGTCAGAACTGAAAACAAAACACACTGGAGCAGGTACATTGCTGCTGTTGAACGCCAGACAAGAGGGCCAGAATGGGCGTTCAACGCCCATGAAGAGCAGCTAAATCTGGTGTTGAACGCCAGTAAGGAAGTCCTTACTGGGCGTTCAACGCCCAAGCAGAGTAGCATTGCTAGCGTTGAATGCTAGTCAGGAGGCAGAGACCTGGCATTGAATGCCAGGAAGGAGGTCTCCTATGGGCGTTCAATGCACTATGAGGAGCATAAGGCTGGTGTTGAACGCCAACCAGGAGCAAGAGTTGGGCATTCAACGACCACAAGGGGGCAAGGAATTCGAATTCCCTAGCCTCCTAAGACCAATGGGTCTCACAGAATCTCCACCTACCCCCACCTTCCTTTCTCTCTCTCTCTCTCTCTCATTTTCACTCTTCCCCACATACTCTTCCCCATTAACCCTCAACCAATCACATCCATATCTCTTCCTAAAACCATCATAACTCCCACCAACCCCCACCCACTTCAAATTCGAAATTTTCCATCCTTATAAATACCCTTTCTTCCAACCATTTCAACACACAATTCATATACATAACCCCCCCCACTTGGCCGAACCCTCTCTCCCTCTTTCTCCACTCTATTCTCTTCTTCTTCTACTCTTTTCTTCCATTTTTTTGCTCGAGGACAAGCAAAGCTTTTAAATTTGGTGTTGGAAAAGCCTTGCTTTTTGCTTTGCATTCACACTAATGGCACCCAAAGTTGGAGAATCCTCTAGAAAGAGAAAAGGGAAAGTTGTTGCTTCCACCTCCAAACCTTGGGATATGGAGAGATTCATCACCAAAGCTTATCAAGACCACTTCTATGAAGTTGTGGCAAAGAAGAGGGTAATTTCTAAAGTCCCCTTTAGGCTAAAAAATAATAAGTACCCGGAGATCCGATGAGAAATCCGGAGGAGAGGTTGGGAAGATCTAACCAATCCTATTCCAAAAGATGGAATCTTGATGGTGCAAGAATTCTATGCTAATGCATGGGTCACTAAAATTCATGACATTAGTGTGAACCCACATCCCAAAAATTGGAGCACCATGGTCCAAGGAAAACCCTTGGATTTCAGCCCAAAAAGTGTAAGATTGGCGCTCCATTTGCCAATAATGCAAGGAGACCTACATCCTTACACTAGAAGAGTCAATTTTGATCAGAGGCTGGACCAAGTCCTTTCAGACATTTGTGTGGAAGGAGCTCAGTAAAAAAGGGATGCTCAAGACAAGCCTATCCAACTAAGAAGGCTTAACCTCAAGCTCGTAGCTAGAGGATGGTTAGAATTCATCCAACCCTCCATCATCCCTACTAGCAATCGGTCAAAATTGACCATTGACAGAGCCATCATGATCCATTCCATCATGATTGGGAGTGAGGTGGAGGTACATGGGGAAATACCTCAAGAATTGTACAAGAAAGCTAAAAAGCCTTTCTCCTTAGCAAGGTTGGCTTTTGCCCACCTTATCTGTTACCTATGCAATTCAGTTAGAATTATCATAGAAGTAGACATCCCCATTGAGGAGGACAAGCCCATCACTAAAAGAAGGATGGAGCAAACTAGAGAGCCTACACATGCACTTCAACAAGAGCATGTGGAGCTGCCTCAACAAAAAATCTCTGAGATGACTCAAGGGATGCATTTTCCTCCCCAAGGCTATTGGGACCAATTGCGTACTTCTCTAGGAGAATTAAGCTCCAACATGGATCAGTTGAGGATGGGACATCAAGAGCATTCCACCATCCTCTATGAAATAAGAGAAGATCAAAGAGCCATGAGGGAAGATCAAAGAGCAATGAGGGAAGAACAACAAAGACAGGGGCATGACATAGAAGACATCAAGCACTCAATTGGATTCCAAAGAGGGAGCAGTAGCCGCCATCACTAAGGTGGATCCGTTCCCTTAATCCCCTGTTGCCTATATCATTTATCTATTTTCTATGTATTTTATCTTATTGTCTGTTTCTAATGCATGATCATCTTTATTTTATGCCTTAAAGCTATGAAATATTCCATATATCTCGCACCTTGCTTGAAAGAAAAATTTTATTTGAAAAAAAGAAGTATGATGCATGAATTTCAAGTTATGATAAAGAATAGTTCAATTATTTTGATGTAGTGGCATTGCTTTTACTTTCTAAATGCATGAATGAACAGTGCATGTTTGATATTGGAGTTAAGAATGTTGACTCTTGAAAGAATGATGATAAAAGAGAAGTATTATTGGTAATCTAAAAAATCTAAAAATTAATCCTTAAAGCAAGAAAAGGTAATAAAAAGCAATAAAAGAAAAAAATATATGTATATACGGAAAAAAAAGAGAAGCAAGCAGAAAAAGAAAAAGCCAATAGCTCTTTAAACCAAAAGGCAAGATCAAAAAGCCAATAGCTCTTTAAACCAAAAGGCAAGAGCAAAGGATCCAAGGCTTTGAGCATCAATGGTTAGGAGGACCTAAAAGAAACAAAATCTTAACCTAAACAGTTCAAAGGAGCTACTTCCCTAACTATATGCTTGTGGTGTGAAGGTGTCAAGTGAAAAGCTTGAGACTGATCAGTTAAAGTCATGATCCAAAGCAAAAGAGTGTGCTTAAGAACTCTAGACACCACTGGCTGGGGATTCTAGCAAAGCTGAATCACAATCCGAAAGGGTTCACCCAATTAAGTGTCTGTGACGTTTATGTATCCGGTGGTAATACTAGAAAATAAAGCGCTTAGGGTCACGGCCAAGACTCTAAAGAAGCTGTGTTTAAGAATAAAAAAGAACTAAACTAGGAGAATCAATAGTATCATCTGGATTCTAAGTTCCTAAAGATGCCAATCATTCCGAGTTTCAAAGGAAAGTGAGATGCCAAAACTATTCAGAAGAGAATAGCCACTGGTCCCGTTCATTTAATTGAAACTGAGCTTCATTAAAAACTCTGAGATTTAGTGTATCCTTCTCTTCTTTTAATCCTACTTTGTTTTTAGTTACTTGGGGACAAGCAACAGTTTAAGTTTGGTGTTCTGATGAGCGAATATTTTATATACTTTTTGGCATCATTTTCATATGGTTCTTGTTATGTTTGGTTTAAGTTTTATTCTATTTTCATAGGTTTTAGCACAAAATATTTTTTGGATTCTACTTTGAGTTTTTGTGTTTTATGATGATTTCAGGTATTTTCTGGCTGAAATTGAGGAGTTTTGGCAAAGTCTGATTCAAAGACAGAGAAAGGACTGCAGATGCTGTCAGATTCTGACCTCAATGCACTCGAAAGAGCATTTCTAGAGCTACAAAAGTCCAAATGGCCCGATCTCAACGGCTATGGAAAGCTAACATTCAGGGCTTTACCGAAATATATAATAGTTTATACTTTTCTTTGGAAATAAAGGCCCAAAATAGGCATTCAACGCCAGCTATCAACCACGTTCCCGGCGTCCAATGCCCAAAAGGGAGCAACTGCCGTCCAACACCCATTCTGGAGTCCAAAGCAGGCATCTAATGCCCTAGAGGGAGTACCAAATCGTGGCTTCACTCAAACTTAGCCCGAACACTCACCAAGTGGGCTCGAAAAGTGGATTTTCGCACTACAAGACTAGTTTATCTTATTTATGTTATTCTTAGTTATAAGATTAGTATATATAGGAGGAGATCACCTTTGTTTAGGATCTTCTTCCCCCACTTTTACTTTTGAAAATTCTTGTAAGCTATGAGTCACTAACCTCTTAGGTTAAGGTTAAGAGCTCTGCTGATTCGTATGGATTAATAATATCACTATTCTATTTTAATCTATGCTCGATTCTATTCTAAGATGTATCTTCGTTCTTCATCCTAATGAATTGGGAGTGTAACTTGACCATCATCCCTATTTCACATGGGTTCTTGCGAGTCCTTGACGGAATAGTACTGAACCACAAGCTTGATTATACATATCTTAGACGACTAATCCATGACTTCGTTGGGTACTTGGAGACATCAGTGCAGCCGAGGTACGGAAAGATTAGGGCCTTTGTGATATAGGCTAGAACCATAACGCATCATTCTCTGATTCAGAAGATCCGACCTTGTCTGTGGTGCTTTGAGTAGGATCATCAAAGGAATGGACTGCAGGAGCTTCACCCCCATTCAGATTGGATGACCGCTGACCCAGTATTTTTATCTGAAGCAGAGGAGATTAATGACTACTGACCCAGCGTTAATCATTTACAGCCTTCCATGGAATGAATCAATCAAAAGTTGGAGTAGATGGTGAGAAAAGTTGACCCAGAAGGAAGAAGCATCTTTGAAGCCTCAACCATTCTCTCATCCCTGATTTCACATCTATCTAGTAACATTTTATTTATTTATCTGTTTTATGTGTTTTTCACAACAACTATCATCTTTTCTATCCGATTGACTAAGATCTACACGATAGCCATTGCTAGCTCAAACCAACAATATCTGTGGGATCGACCCTCACTCACCTGAGGTATTACTTGGACGACCTGGTACACTTGCGGGTCTATCTGTGCGAATATTGCGGAGTCAATTTCGTGCACCAGCATCCTATGCATACGCACCCATATGTGCATATGCACACCTAATTACAACCCTTCTGTTGGGAGAGATCACACCTCTCGTGCATGCGCACCTTAGCCTTTTTCCCTTTTTGTGCGTACGCACGCCTACGTGCGCATGCACACATAATCCTTTTTCACGTTAAAAAAATGAAAAGAAAAGAAAAGAAGAGGTGATAATAATAATGTTAAAGAGCGCATATGTTTGTGAATTAGAAAGAAGATGAATGAGTGAATTAGAAAGAAGATGCATGAGTGAATGTAAAAAAGGGAAATGAATGGGAAGTTAGGTTATTTTCTTTTGTGTAAATAGGTTGATATAGAATTAGGTGGGTGATGAGCGGATAATTTATACGCTTTTTGGCATCATTTTCATATGGTTTTTAGCATGTTTTATTTGAGTTTTATTATATTTTCATAGGTTTTAGTGAAAAAATTCACATTTTTGGATTCTACTTTGAGTTTGTGTATTTTTTGCAATTTCAGGTATTTTCTGGCTGAAATTGAAGAGCTGGAGCAAAAGTCTGATCCAGAGGCAGAGAAAGCACTGCAGATGCTGTCAGGATCTGACCTCCTTGCACTCGAAAGAGCTTTTTTGGAGCTATAGAAGTCCAAATTGAGCATTCGCAATGACTATGGAAAGCTAATATCTAGGGCTTTCCAGCAATGTATAATAGTCTATACTTTTCTTCAGAAATTAAAGGCCCAAAACTGGCGTTCAATGTCATTCATCTACCCTAGTCCAAGCGTCCAACGCCCACAGAGGAGTGGCCAGTGTCCAACGCCCATAAAGGTGTCCCTAGCCAGCGTTCAACGCTCAAAGATCATCCTAGCACGTGGGAGATACTAAAGCTCAGCCCAAACACTCACCAAGTGGGCCCTGAAAGTGGATTTTCGCACTACAAGCCTAAGTCTATCATATTTCTGTAATCTTTAGTCATTAGTTTAGTATTCAAAGGAGAAGTTCACCTTTTGTTATGGACACTTGACCTCTCCTAGCATTTTTTCAACCTTTCATTATATTTTCTATCAGTATGAGAGACCTCCTAGGTTAAGGTGAGGAGCTCTGCTGAGTTTTATAAATTAATAAAAGTATTACTGTTCTATCTCAATTCATGTTTGATTCTCTATTCTAATATGTATCTTTGTTCTTCAACCTTATGAATGAGTTGAACCGGCACAAGGTTATCTCTATTCTACATGGGTTCAGTGAGCGTCTTTCATCGGATATCAATGAACCACTAGCTTGATTATACATCTCTTAGACGGCTAATCCATGACTTCGTTCGGGACTTCTCGAGACACCAGTTCAGCCGAGGTATGGGGAGATTAGGGTCTTTGTGGTAAAGGCTAGAACCAAAGACACAACATTCTCTGATCCGGAAGATTCGACCTTGTCTGTGACATTTTGAGTAGGATCATCAAGGGGAATGAACTGCAGGAGCTTCACCCTCAATCAGACTGGATGCGCACTAACCCTGGTGTTCAGCCTGGAGGAAGATCGGCGACCTCTCAAGAAAGGCGTTGATCACATACAGCCTGCAATAGAAGAAATTATTTACAGTTGGTGTAGACAGTGAGACCGAATTAATCCAGAAGAATAAAGCATCTCTGAAACCTTAACCATCTTCTTATCATTGCATTCACCTTCAATTGAGTAACGTTATCTTTATTTTACTTTTATGTGCTTTAAACAAACAAACAACTTTTCTATCCGCCTGACTAAGATCTACAAGATAACCACAGCTTGATTCAAGCCAACAATCCTCGTGGGATCGACCCTGACTCACTCAGGTATTACTTGGACAACCCAATGCATTTGCTGGTTCAATTGTGCGAAGTGTAATTCTGCGCACCAGTGGGGTACTTGACCACTTAACCATATTAATCCTACCCTTACATAACCCCATTACAATCCTCCAAAAACATCATGATATTTGCATTCATGCATCAAATATTTTTTGGTTGTTAGATGACTAGAAAATCCTACAAAACTTGATTAAAATAGAATTGAGTGATTAAGCGCTACACACTGAGTGATTAGAGCGTATACACATCCGGTGAGGGGTTCGATCACTCAATTCTATGATTCCATCTCTTATCTTATGTTTTCTTACAAGTTGCTGGATTAATGTTTTGAAAACTTCAAATCAAATCTTCGCACATTGGCCATATTGCATTATCTCATTGCCTTAGCCCTAAGGCTTACTTTGGATTGATTGTGATTCTTTTGTTCATTTTGCCAAATTCAGCAGAAACTTTAGTAGAGATATAAGTAGGTAATATTGAACGTAGTTGCATGCATGTAGGTAGTTGCATTCTCAGGATCAACAATTCTCTTCTCCACTTCAGTCATACAATCATTGATCTCATGGCAAATCATAAGTGATTAAATTCCAATTCCTTGGCAATTCAATCTCTCTTAACTTAAGTAACTGCAAATTCCTTGATCTAATTTCATGAGAAGAGATGAATAATGGTCTCTAATTTAGAGCAACACAATTTCATGAATTAAGTTCTAGGATGATTATATGTCACGTATCAATCCTAAACCCAATTTCATAACTATTGTGCAAAAGAATCTCAAGCATAATTCTATGATCCCTTTTTTAAAGCAGACATAGAATACAAACAGATTCAATTCCTCTTTCAATGGAATTTGAATCATCAAAATGAAGATCGAAGATCCTTCTAGAGAAACAATACAAGAGAATTGAAGATGAAGAATGAAAACAAATTAATCTATTAAATTGCAATAGAGCTCTCTTTCCCAATGAAAAGAGTTAGAGACTCATAACAAAAATATTTATAAAAGTATGTGAAAGAAAATAGAAAAAGAGAAGAGAATGAGGGTGAGCAGAGAGAGTCCGAAGACTCCCCTCCCAATGGTGTCCCTCTAAATGATGAAACTAAGGCCTATTTATAAGCTATTATAAATTACAAATTAAATGAAATTGAAAACAAATTAAAATCAAATAAAAATTAACTACTTCTAGATGATTCTTATGGCCTTGATTTGTTGACAATTGTGGGCTTGCTTGCATGAGTTTTGAGGTGGACTTGGGTGAAATAATTGAACCAAATTGCGCTCCAGGGGTGTCTTGTGAAATTGGGCATTATTTCACACTAATGGTTCTCATTCTGGCATTAACAACACCTGTTTACATTTATGCTAACTTGTGCACTTGTGCATACGCACAGGTGTGTGCGTATGCACATTTCCAAAAACTTCCAGCTCCAATATCACAAGCATTGTTTGAAGGTAATGCCGGTTATAGTGGGCATTGCCAACGCCCATAAATTCCTTCCAAGGTGATCTTGGTGTTGTTTGAAGGTAACGCCCTTGTATCTTGGCATTGCCAATGCCTAGCTTCATGCTTCCTTTGTTCCTTGTTTGCGTTGTTTTGGGATAACTCCTCTTGTTTTGGGCATTGCCAACATCCAAGGCACACTCCAGGGTTCTCTTTTGTGGCATAAGGTGTTGTTTTGAGGTAACTCTCCTTATTTTGGGCATTGCCAACGCCTTTTGCTTTGTTGAGTGTTCTTTAGGCTTAAAGATGCCTATTGTTTGTGCCCCAATTTCATGCCCACTATAGACTATTATATATTGTTGGAAAGCTCTAAATGTCATCATTTTAAAATTGCTATAAGTGCATTATTTGGGCCTTTGTAGCTCAAGTTATGAACCTTAGAAGAGAACAAGGTCAACCTGGTAAGGTCGCAAGCATTATTGTGTAATAACACCCCTTATAATGGGCATTTCCAATGCCAGCTTATGAGGCTCAAAATGGATGTCCACCCTATACTATTCTATATTCTTGAAACACTCTAGATGCCTACTTTCTAATGCCTTTAGAAGCGCATCATTTGAATCTCTATAACTTATCTTTGTACTTTTAGGGTGAATTTCTCCCTCAGATTCAGTATCCACCATGTTGTGCTATATATGGTTGGAAAGATTTAGATTCCTACTTTTCAATGCCACTAGAATCACCTTATTTGAAGTTTTGTAGCTTAAGTTATCCTTATTGGAGTATAAAGAGGTCAAGTTGTCATTTCTTCATTAAATTTCTCTTTGTAGTTGGCATTACCTTGAATAACGCCGTACTCATTGGCGTTACCTTGGATAACGCCCCTTATCATGCTTCATGGGCCATGGGCCACGCTTTCAAAAGTGTGGCCTAAGGTTTCAAAGCATATCCAAGCTTCAAAGCGTGTCCAAAATCTCCTATTTTCTTCTTTTAAGCTTGTTTTGTACTTTTTGCTTCTTTTCCTACCATTTTCTACAAAATTCATCATATCGAAAGGATCAAAGCAATATACAACTTAAGCACCAAAATTTGATAATTAAGAATTATTCATTAATTTATTATATGAAAAATCATAAAAAAACACAACATGATGCGCATACATAATTACTGACTTAAAAAACAGAACCCAGTTTTTGCTGCATAATGTATCCTATTTCAAAAATTCATATCTTTAAAACCACAATTCTAATAATTCTGAAATTTCATGACATCAAACTAAAAATACCAAAGTTTTATTTAAAATTAGTTCTATTTCAAAATTCAAACAATAGCATTCCCATCAGAGCAAACAAGTTTCCACCGTTTTAAAAGGTTCTGGAGAAAATCAGATTTGGCAACTACAATTTAAAATTTACCATAAATTGTATACTTCACGAAAAGGTCTTAAATTTTTCAGTCCAGCTCCACATATTCCCAGGTTTAATCCAAACTTAGTCCCACGCAATTCCAATCATTATAGAATCAATTATAGTCTTTCAAAGTTGCTAACTTTGTTTAAAAGTAAACAAGAAATTTTGATTTTGCAACCCAACTTTGAAACTTTCAACACAAAACTTTCAAAATTAGACCATAACAACTACAATTGTTATAGTTTACTCTGCCTTTAACCCTATATAATTTTGATCACTATCTAATTATTGGTTCGCTTTTAAAGTTACTGTTTTAGTTCAAAAATCAAGTTCTCAAGAACAGTTTAATCTTTTAGTTTTCAATCCTTCAGAAATCATCAAAATCAATTCCAACTATTCACAAATCAATTTCACATCCATTGTGATATATCAGATAACCAATTCAACATCAAATAATTCCAAAATAATTCATTCAAAATCAGAGTCTCAATTAATTCATCGCAACAATCAATAACTCAATCACAAATTCACAACCGCACCCAATTTCAATCACAATTTCAAGAAATCACATCAACTAACCATTTCTCAATCAAACTAGCACATTTGCAATTATCCAATTAACTTTATAAGTATTCTAAAATTTAAAATATTTAACTGTAAATCATCCCCTACCTCAGTTAGCCGAGTTTGCATAGATTAATCATGACAACTCCCTTTCCTTTTAATTCATGATAGCAGCGGCATTCCAACGCAACCAGAACAACAGTAGTGTCAATTTCCTATGGCAGTGAAGATGGTTATAGCAGGACAAAGTATTCAAATCAAATAGGAATAAAAAACAAACACAACTCTGGAAAATTCAGGACAAGGAATATACTAAAAATCAACTTGGAACAAGCATGGCAGTGACAAAATAAAATGTGTAAATGGACTAGAATCAAATTAAAGAATAGACCAAAACCATCAGCAACAGTGGTGACCCCCTTCTAAGCTCGATGGTAAATACCCGGCGATGGCTCCTTCAATGGCAATGGCTTCCATCGACAGCAGCAATGACGACGAGGCGTGGCAGCAATGACAGAGTCGACCTCTCCTTCCTCCTTACCTCGCAATTCGTACGGCAATGGTACTGGGTAGAGGCAATGACAATGGGTTTGACGGTGATAATCATTCTCAATCACGACCCTCTCTTCCCTCGCTAGCTTCGACGGCGTCAATGGCGACGGATGTGTGGCGACGGCTCTGGGCAGTGACTCCCTCGCGAGTGCTCTCTCTGTCTAACAACATCGGCTTCTCTCTCTCTCTCTCTCTCTCTCTCTCTCTCTCTTTCTCTCTCTCTCTCTCTCTCTCTCTCTCTCTCCCTTTTGCTCATGCTCGATGGTTGACGGTGATGGCGGTGAGGTCTCAGCCACGTTGTACCCTCCTCTCTTCCTTCCTCTTCTTCTCTGTTTCCCTCTGGTTCTACGTGTGCGTGTGTGTGTTTTATGTATTACGTTGAAGAGTTAGGGTTAGTGAAATTACAATTTTTTATTTGAGAAGTTAGGGTTAGGGTTAGAAATTAGGAATTTTATAAAGGTAAAATAGATATTTTAATATAATTGAATGGTAGAATAATAATTTTAAAACTAAATGTACTCCATTAAAAGTATTTAAGAACACTATTTATCAACATATCGCTAAGTTCACGTAATTATTTTTAATTTAAATTATAAAATGCATATATTAATCATATTCTATAAACTACAGTTTAAATTAAAAATATCAATTATCCAAATTAAATTATATAACTTTTTATCATTTTTCCATTACCAGAATTTTAATTTCAAATTATATAAAATAACCAATTTTAATAAAATTATACAAGAATATTGATTAACTTAAACTCAAAGTATTTATAAAATCAATCCAATCATTCTTAATAGATTATTTTTAAAAAATAAGGAACTCGAATTAAATCATATATGATTCATAATAGAATTTAGTTAAATTAAATTATACAATTCTCACTACTAGAAAACTAGTTATTACAAACGAATATTTTCGACAGATTTTATCCCACGGAAATACAGACGGAATTTCAGAGGAATTTTTTGTCAGAAAATAAAAAAATGAATTAGCATAAATTACAGACGGAAAAGAAAATCTGCTGATAATTCTGTCAGAAAAATTAATTTTTTTCGTGGGAAATGGTTACAGACGGATTTTCCGTCTGTAATTAAATGGACAAAAATGGTGCGTTTTGTTAAATTATTACAGACGGAAAAATCCGTCTGTAATTTAAAAATTTCCGTCGGTAATATTGACTTAAACCTAAACGCTACTTCTATATCCTCGAGCTCCACAGTTACGCTCCAAACGTTTCACAAGCAGCTTCAAACTCCATTCACACTCCAAATTTTGCTCCTCAGCGCCACATTCTTCCATCACCGCTGTTCCATAACCACAGTCATCCACTGCATTCTTCCATCATCAACACCTTTGGGACTTCCATCACTCTCGTTGTTGTCAATCATCACTCTCGGTAAACCTAACTCTACTTTTATAAGTATAAATTTTAATCCTCCTTCAGTGACTTTTTCTTCTCTTCAAATCCAACATCGATGGTGACTATATTTTCTTCCAGTTAGTTTAATTGCTGCTTGATTTCATTTCCAATTTGGAATTAAGCTAGGGTTTGCTTTTGATTTTGTGATTTATTTGGTTGCTGTGATGAATTTTTTATTTAATCAAAGCATTTCGAATGATGCATGTAAGCTGTTTGATGAAAATCTTCAGAATGGTGTTTTAGTACTAGTTCTCCTAGTGCTTGTCAATGGTTTTGTTTCAGGTTGGTTCTTGAATGTGTTGATCTTTATTTTCTTTCTTTTTTTCTTAGTGAAATCTTAGTTTAGACCGAGAGAAGAATTAAATATTGCTCATTTGAAAGAACTTTAGCCGCTTGCATTTCTAGTGTCACAGATCTGGACTAACATTCCTATTATTCCATCAATTTATTGTCTGGTCAATTTATTATATATTTTGCTGGATCTGATAAGAATTCATTATACATTGTTAAAGTAGCTACTATTTATGGATCATGGATGTCTTAAACATAAAAAATTATTGATCTATTTCTGCCCTTATTGTTTGATTATAATGTAAATATTTGATGTGTTGTTGCCCTTGTTCTATGATGATCATGATGAGATATGTGCTTGATTGATGATGGTGAAGTTGTTGAATTTTTGTTCTTATTATGCAGATTTTAATGTTTGTCTTCATAAAAATAGTTTATTTTTCTCATTATTAAACAGAAACATTCTTCTATCTTATTTTAATAAGACAAACCAGATATATTTAATTTTAAACGAAAATATTCTTCTATCTTGTTATGTGCTTTCTAATAAGAAAACATACTTGCTCTCCTATTTGCAGGATTATATTGATCAGAATATCTTAGCTATGCAAAGTGATTTCTGAAGAATCAATTTGTTTCATCACAAAACAAATATTGCAAATTATAGATAGTAATGTTTCATTGACTGTTATTGCCATCTATATTTGTGTGTTTTAATGCAATTTAGATTTTCATAATATGAAAGGGAATGGGGAATCTCTTGTTTGTATAAGGATCTGGTTTGGTTATCCACTGGAATTCCATGTTTAAGGACTTGGTCCATGGCATTTTTCAATTACGTAAGTTGTTAACCAAACTTATAACTACTTTAGGAACTCAAAAATGTAGTGATTGGTCATGTCATCCTCTTACAGAAGAGCAGATAACATATGCAGCTATGGATGCTTATTGCTTGGTTGAAATATTTAACGTCTTCAATTCAAAAGTTGCCAATACAGGTTTGTATGCTTGAAAATTTTATACCACTAAATCTGCACCTGTGTATAATGTCTAGCATGTCATCGTGTTGCATTTCTTTTTGTTGTCATAGTATTTAAAATTTCATGGTTATTGATTGAGCATTTTCTCACTAGAGTTTTGAAAATGTTTTGAAAATGTTTCAATTATGTGTTTGTGGTTTTTTGTCTAGTGCTATTTTGAATCTATCTTCTTGCATCCTCCTTTTTTCATTTGATTCCTCTAGTTTTTTGTTACTTAATAGCTAAAGATTCACATGTTCAGTATTTGGCTTAATATACTTGATAAAGCTTTCATGTGGGTAGTCAATTAGGAATGCTTAACTTGCCCTGGTCCCACAAATAAGTATTATTGCATGAAATACTCAGGATTTATATAGCATCCCTGGAATCAAAGGTTTATGGTATAATCAACTTGACCATCATTTTCCATTATAGAACAAAGCAAATTCTTGCAAAGCACAATCATCTATCAAATTTTTAATTGTGAAAGAGTTGTTGAAGTTAGATGGCGGAGGAATACAAAGATATATTGAAGACTCCTTGATTTATAATGATAGATACTAATAAGAAATTGTTAGGTATAGTAGGGGATGCTTGATGTTGTATTTAAAGAAAGTGGTTCTTCCCACTTAACAGCTGATTTTTAATGTATGAGTTCTCACTTTCCTTAAGTACTTAACAGAAATCAAATTAATATTCTAATTTGGCCACATATATTTTGCTCAAATATGGACCTTTCATATGACTGTTTTTGTTTCTTATATCCATCCACTTTATATGAATAGAAACCTTTTTCATTATGTTGCCAAGTGTCACTTTTCTCGGATGAGAGCTTTAGATCATTCTATCTAGGATACAAACGAGGCCTTGTTGACTATGTTGCCAAGTGTCACTTTTCTCGGTTGTTGTAACTTATCTGTCAAACCATTCCTCGAATGGTTGACTTTACCTTGTGTATCAATTTTGATGACAATTATTCAATTATAATATGTACATTTTACTTAAGAAACCCAGCTATTTGACAACTCCTATTTCCTAATAATAACTAAGCAAATAATTTTAATTTGGCTGAATTAGACCTTAGCTCCTATTTCCTATTTATTGTGTATACTTTTTATGTGAGATATTGAAACAACCTAAATGATTGACTATTGTTGTCTGTTCTCTACTTTAAATCCGAAAATGCAGTTCTAGGCCTTCCATATGCATTAGCAAGCCTTTCATTCTTTAAACAGAAAACATATATACTGTATCAACTTTAAATCTCTATGAATTTTCATCATACAATTTATTTTTCTACAGTGTATCTACCATGTATATCCTATGAATGGTCTTGTTCTAGCAAGGGGCAAAAATTTTATAAATAAAACTCATATCCTATCTAATAATAAATAAATGATTTATTATCATAGAATATAGGACAGCTATATTAAAATAAAAATACTCATCCAAAGTGTGACACAAATTTTAGCATAACTATGTGATGTGTCAGCAGCTGCAGAGGGAGAAGGGTTTGTGGGCATTGGAACTGAACCAAACACATTTGCATCAATTGAGTTTGTGGTGTACACAATTTAACCTAGACTACTCACTTGTGCTGTGTTTTTAGATCCTTAAAGATAGACGGTTGAATGAGACTGCCGTTCTTGGTGTCCCTGTGAAAGCCACAATCAAAGAGGTATTTTTGTAAAAAGAAAATCCTGATAGATTATTCACAAGCTTACTATTTAGTTTGCTACATTAAAATAAATTTGGTGGAAGCTGAAGTTATTAGTGAGAGATTGAATCATTTATTTGTTCCCCTCAGAATATTTTAAATTCTGCACTACTATAACATGTTTTTAGCCTCACCTAACTGTTTTTAGCCTAACATGTTTTAAATTCTCTTCAACTTTTAGCCTCACCTAACATGTTTTACAATTTAACTTAGACTACTCACTTGTGCTGTGTTTTTAGATCCTTAAAGATAGACGGTTGAATGAGACTGTCGTTCTTGGTGTCCCTGTGAAAGCCACAATCAAAGAGGTATTTTTGTAAAAAGCAAATCATGATAGATTATTCACAAGCTTAATATTTAGTTTGATACATTAAAATAAATTTGGTGGAAGCTGAAGTTATTAGTGAGAGATTGAATTCATTTATTTGTTCTCCTCAGAATATTTTAAATTCTGCACTACTATAACATGTGTTTAGCCTCACCTAACTATTTTTAGCCTAACATGTTTTAAATTCTCTTCAACTTTTAGCCTCACCTAACATGTTTTACAATTTAACTTAGACTACTCACTTGTGCTGTGTTTTTAGATCCTTAAAGATAGACGGTTGAATGAGACTGTTGTTCTTGGTGTCCCTGTGAAAGCCACAATCAAAGAGGTATTTTTGTAAAAAGCAAATCCTGATAGATTATTCACAAGCTTAATATTTAGTTTGCTACATTAAAATAAATTTGGTGGAAGCTGAAGCTGAAGCTTAATATTTTAAATTCTGCACTACTATAACATGTTTTTAACCTCACCTAACTGTTTTTAGCCTAACATGTTTTAAATTCTCTTCAACTTTTTGCTTGGATTTCAGGTTAGTGTAATTCTTGTATTGTAAACATCATTGATTTCTAGGATATTGTATGATAAAGGAAATATTGCTTATGTTGTGTTGTTGCTTTTATTGCATTGAAAATATAGATATGGTTAAATATTGATAGGGTGTTGTATGAGAGATGAAATGTTACTTGCGTTGGATGATTTATAGGTATTAAAAACATCGAATTCGTAAGATATGTCTTAGCACCATCGAGTGTGGATGTATGATAGGTTGAATCCAACAAGAGGGGGTATTAAACCTGAGTTTTATGACAAGGTTGAGGAGTTTATAGAAATGATTAGTAAGTTAGATGTTGTGAAGTCGAAAGGAAAGTGTAGATGCCCATGCGTTAAGTGTAGATGCACAAATTATAAAGAGCTGAACATTATTAAGATGCATTTGTAGGAAAAGGGGTTTATGCCAAATTATTGGATTTGGACAGAACATGGAGAGATTGACGACATAGGCATTAATCAGACGGGATTCAATAATTGTGGGGAAGGTGGTTCAAAAAGTGGTGCAAATGTGGAAGAATGTGATATGTATGACATTAGCTGAGAAGACAACTCCAAAAGGTATCATGAAATGGTTTTCGATTTTGCTGGTCCAGAAGATCCTCATGTAGAGGATAAAAACTTTTTTGATCTTCTTGAGGCAGCTCAAAAGCCTTTGTGGGAAAGCTGTGTGCACTCTCAACTATTGATAGCTGTTAGAATGCTATGCATTAAGGCAGAGGAAAACCAATCACAGGAGTCATTTAAGCAATGGGCCACCTTAATTAGGGAAATTGCTCCTGAGGGTAGTGTCATACCTAGGGATTACTATGAGGATAAGAAGTTAGTGCAAAAGCTTGGATTGAAGGCAATCAAAATAGATTATTGCTCAAACAATTGCATGTTGTATCGAAAAGACGATGCTACTCTAACTAGTTATAAGTTTTGTGAAGCACCTAGATTCAAGCCTATTTCCGATGGTGGTTGTAAGTCTAAGAGAGTTCCTGTCAGACGGATGCACTACTTACCCTTAATCCCTAGACTTCGAAGGCTTTATGCGTCAATGAGTTCAGCTCCGCACATGACGTGGCATATAAAAAACCAACGTGATGATGGCGTGATGACCCATCCGTCACATGGGGAGGCATGGAAAAGCTTTGACCGTATTCACTCTGATTTTTCTTTGGAGCCTAGAAACATTAGGTTAGGTCTTTGCTCTGATGGGTTTACCCCAAATATCCAATTTAGCAAGCTTTATTCTTGTTGGCCCGTAATTATAATTCCATACAATCTACCTCCTGGAATGTGTATGAAAGATCCTTATTTGTTCTTGACTTGCTTAATACCTGGTCCTAATAACCCTAAAGCCAACCTTGATGTATTCTTGGGACCCTTGATTGACAAATTAAATGAGTTGTGGAATCCTGGTGTTTTGACGTATGATATTGTAGAAAAGAAGAATTTTGTCTTAAAGGCAGCATTGATGTGGACTATCAATGATTTCCCGGCTTATGGGAGCATTGATGTGGACTATCAATGATTTCCCGGCTTATGGGATGTTGTCTGGGTGGATGACACAAGGAAGATTGTCATGTTCTATTTGCATGGAGGATACCAAGTCTTTTACACTATCACATGGAGGCAAGGCATCATGGTTTGATTGTCATCGGAGGTTTTTGCCGATAAACCGCCCTTATAGGCGCAATAAGAATGACTTCAGGAAGAATAAAATAGAAAGTGAAGAGGCTCCTACCAGATTAAGTGGTTTGGAGATTCGGAAAAGGGTTAAAGGACTTGGGAAGATATCAGATAATGGAAAGTGGATCAAATCGCGAGAGTATGGTATTACTCACAATTGGACTAAGCAAAGTGTGTTTTGGGAGTTACCTTATTGGAAGGATAACCTGGTTTGTCACTGTTTTGATGTAATGCACATAGAGAAGAATGTACTTGATAACATAATGAATACTGTTATGGACACTGATAGAATTAAAGACAATAAAAAGGCTAGGTTAGATCTGGCTGAACTGTGCAAGCATCCAGATTTACATTTGCGGCATGTCGGTGATAATTATTGGTCCAAACCTAAGGCAGCTTATACTTTAACTTCTGAACAGCAACAAGACGTGTATAAGTGGGTGCAACAACTTAGATTTCCAGATGGTTATGCATCTAACCTTGCTAGATGTGTAAGTCTTTCCCATGGGAGGTTTATTGGTATGAAGAGTCATGATTGTCACATTTTTATGCAGTGCTTGCTTCCAATTGCATTCAGAGAACTACCTACAAATATATGGAAGCCTCTTACCGAGTTAAGCCGGTTTTTCAAAGACTTGTGCTCAACCACCCTCAAAGTTCATGATTTAGAGGTTATGGAGCAGAATATTCCCATTATCCTTTGCAAGTTAGAAAGGATATTTCCCCCGGGATTCTTTAATGTGATGGAGCATTTGCCAATTCATCTAGCATATGAGGCACGTGTGTGTTGATTCCAGCCTATTAGTTGATTCAGAGACACCTGGAAGCTCTAGTACATCTCCTCCATCAGAAATTGCATCAGTTCCTAATGTTGTCACAAAACAAAGATTGGTTCCAGATGGAAAAACAAGGTAAAATTTGATTGCTTGAATTAGAGAAATAATTACTTTTTTTAGTTTCCTAACATGTCAATTCTTTATGAAATTATCAATTGGTTACCTTTCCCTCCTGGTTCGCAAAAGATTACAGAGATTATCAAGAAACGGTATGATAAACCATATAAAAAGTTTGGGGATGTCCCTCTTCTGACAAAGAAGCTTTGGTTTAAGGAGTGGAAGGTAAAAATATCATATATATCAATAATCATATATGATTTATGTATATCTTTGTCATCTATACTATAATTCTACCCTTTCTTTTTTGCTAATGTGCTGATTAATAACTTTATTCCCTTGTATCCTCAATAACAAGCTTTTATACATGAGAATATGCAAGAGAAATTATATGCATAATGTTATTCCCTTTATTTTTTGCTAATGTGCTGATTATATTCAAGAGAAATTATAAATGGCTTGTATATAATGTCATGCAAGAAAAATATCATGAGAATATGTGTTTCACTTAGCTTTATAAATGTCCTGTATATAAATTGTTAAGTTTTGTTTACCTGTTTCAATCAGTTTTAAATAATCATGTTGATATACCATAATTCATAATATATAGTTATATACTCTCTGTTTATTTTTCGAATAAATTCCTTACATAATTAAAATAGGAATATACAGGATCCAAAAAGAGGTAACAATGAATCATGAACTGGAGTTATTTTCTTGTATCCAAAAAGAGCTTAATACTAGGTTATTTTCTTGTCTTATCTTATATTATAGTATCTTTTTTATATGCAGAGCCATTTTCTTGTTGATGAAGATGATGAGGAGTTTTTTTGGAAGGCTTTCAAATATAGGACAAGTAAGCGATTTAGCCAAATGATGTCGGATATCCATGAGGGTGTGGATACAATCCACGAATGGCTAATTCCTGCTTACAAAAAGGTATTGGAAAAGTACTGGAAAACGGATGAGAAATGGAAAAATATAAGAAAAAAATGAGGGAGAATCGAGCGTCACTCTTAGGTGGTTCTGTCCATTGCAGTGGTTCTATTCCACTGAGCTCAACTATAGAGAGGATGGTAACATAATTTAAGTGGCTTTAGATTTTATTTAATAGACATTTATTTATATAAAATTTTTTTATTCTGTGTTTATGTGAAACAGAAGAAGCAGTTAGACCGTACACCAACTCATGAGGAAGTCTTCAAGGAAACCCACACACTTAAAAGTGACAAGTCTAAATGGGTGGACAAACGCTCTCAAGACACTCATGTGAGATATAGTATAAATATTAAGTAGATAAATTTTTCACTTCTACTATTTAGTTTCTTCTCTGTTACTTATTATTATTAGTAGTAGTTGTTGTGTTTTTTAACTTTATTTTTATAACAGAATTACATCCAAAAACCAGAGTTATAGTACCTTTGTTTTTTAACATTTCAAAAAAAATGAAACTCTAATTTCTTCCAGATCTGAGCAAAGCAACATGTGTTTTAATTTACATATCTGAAAAAGATGAATTTATTGTTCCTTTTGCTACATTTTCAATGAAATGTTGCAGTAATTCATGAATATAAGAATATTGAAGAATGTGAAACTAACTATGCATGAATATAAGAATATTGAATTGGCTCACACACACACACACACACACACACACACACACACACACACACACACACACACACACACACACACACACACACACACATATATATATATATATTCTAATCAATGAGTATTTGATATGTTAATGAATTGAGTTTTTGTGTGGCAAACAAATGCTGTTAATAATGCATGCTACCTAATTGGGATATTCTCAATTGTTTGATGTCTTGATTTATGTCATTTATTCTTCTACTTTAGTTAATTGTTCCTTTCGCCAATTGTTCCTGTTGCTTTTTGTGAGAATATTATTTTGTATTTTGTAATGAGAATCATGAATATTTTAGAGCTTATTCTATCTGAATTATTGGGAAAGGATGAAAATTTGTTGGTATTTTTTCTTTTGATAATAATCATTGTGCAACAGGAGAAGTTTATAAAAAAGTTAGCAGAAGTTCAGGCCCAACATGTCGAGGCTCAAGCACAAGGAATAGAGCTACCACCAATTGATGAAGACTTGATTTGGGAGGAAGTGTGTGGTGGGCAAAAGAAGAATCGAGTTTACAGAAAAGGAGCATTCTTTTCTAGTTCTATTAAGTCTAAAACCACTTCTGCCAACTCTGTATCTGGAAGAGCATCTACAAATCAAAATTCTGTTCTTGATTTGCGAGAATAGATTCATAATCTCAATGAAGAGCTTTTTCAACGTGTTACTCAACAGACAGATGAGCATATTAGTAAGTTGTTAGATACACGCTTGGCTCCTTTGGAAAAGACTCAAAAGAAGTTAGAAAAGTTAGAACGGGCAATTGGAAAGGCCAAGAAGAAAAAGCTGAAACAGAAGAGATGGAATGAGGCTTATGTTAGCTATTACAAGAAGGTTAGAGCGTCAAGTAGTTCCACTACTGCTCCACTACCACCGCCACTGTCACCACCGCCACCTTCAATCTCTTCGGATGAAGACTATGATGATGATAGGGATGAAGATGACACTGAGGACTATAGTTGATAAATTTAGTATGGTTGAACAATATACTGAGGATTATAGTTGATAATACACTTTCTTTATGTCTTGAATTATATTGACTTGCTTGTTTATAATACTTTTCTTTTTGCTTTATAATATGATGAATTTGTTTATTTTTGTAATATTTTAAATATTTGAATACTAATTAGATAAAAAATTGTAATTATTAAATTTATATTATTTTGTATAAAACAGGTCTATTTTACAATGAAAAAATCTAAAAAAAATTCCATTTTATCTTATTGATAGATTTACAGACGGATTTTCTGTCTGTAATCTAAAAAAATTACCGACGGAAAATCTGTCAGAAAATCCGTCTGTAATTACCGACAGAAAATCCGTCAGAAAATCTGTCTGTAGTCTATAATTACAGACGAAAAATCCACCTGAAAATCCATCGGAAAGTTCGTCGTCTTCAGGAAATGGGTGGAGAAAATCTGTCTTTATTAAGCCATTTTCTAGTAGTGTCTTTCTTATTTTTCAATTACCGAAATTATAATTTCAATTATACCAAATATTAAATAAAGATTATATAAAAATTCTAATTAATTTAAGCTCCAATTATTATAAAAATTACATATGACTCCTAGTATTTTAAATTCAAAGTATCATAAAGTTTTATTTAATTACTTTCAGTACAATAATTTTCTTAGAATAAAATCCTCAATAAATATGCTAAATCATAAATAACTCATTATTTAATTTTCAAAAACTCGGAATGTTACATAAAGAGCAAGGAGATTTTGAAAGAAAGTTAGTAAAGAACAAAGAAAAAGAGAAAAACAAGAAAGCCAAGATTGAAGAAGCACTTCCAATGAACTCTAGTGAGTTGCCAACCTTGACCTCTTCACACTTCAATGAGATTAACTTGAATTATAGATGTTCAAATGAAGCAGTTTTAATACAGCCAAATCTTGCATTGAACATAGCCCAATCTCAAGTGCTCTCAACCTTACGCATCATGCAGCAACCCTTGCACCTCACGCCCCTCTCCTTGCGCCTCATGCAACCACCAACCTCACCTCATGGAGCTGCCTTTTCTTCATGCGCTTCACGCCTCACTTCCTGCGCCTCACGTGGGAGGCGTTGCGCCTCACGTGGGAGGCGTTGCGCCTCACGTAGCATCACAGAAGCCACCAACTCATTAACTTTGGGATTGCGCTTCACGTGTGGCTTGCTATGCCTCATGCACCAATCATGGGCCACTCCCAAGACTTTTGATTCCTTGACAAATCTCCCATAATCTCCAATTCTTTAAAACATTCATTGATAATTGTGAAGAATTATCCACAGTTTGACTTGGAATGAAAAACTACTAAAGGAACATTAATTAGTTTAGATTTGATTTTGTGTTAATTTGATTTGGTTTGAATTCTAAAATAATTAGATTCAAGAGTCAGTATTTAAAGAGGAGAGAGACACTCACGTGGCTCTCTTCTTGCAGCCTTTTTGAGTTCATAGTTTTTTTTTCAACACTTCATGAGCAACTAAATTTTTTTTGTTAAGGTTAGGAGCTCTGTTCATCTTTACATGGATTATTAATCTAAGTGTTTTTCTTTATTTGAGGTTTATGCTTTAATTTATTTCATGATTGAGTTTTCGTTCTTCATCCCTAAAGATTTAGAATTGTTGAAAAACATTCTAACTCTGTTTTAGATTCTAAATGTTGTTTTGCAAAAAGTAATATTGGAATTAGTTTTAAAATATTTTCTCACTACTTTTTTATTTAACTAGGAATAGTATTTCAAAGAGTGTGCAACACTATTTTGTGATTTTCAATTGCTCTAATTTAAAAAAATGACATAAAATTTGGATTAAAAAACTTTTGAAAATCATTCTTTCTTGCAAGTTTCAACTGTTTAGGATTAACTTGGATAAGTGACATATGATTCAACTTATGCACTATTCTTGAATCTTATTTGAAACTAAATCAGATTTGTACATCATCTCTTTTCTTAAATAATTGACTAAGAAATTAGTAATTAATTAGGTTAAAAAGAATTTAAATTGCTAAGGAATTGAAATTTGATTATTTATGATTTGTCGTAATTGATCTCTGCATACCTCAATTAAATAAACATAAGGATTATTTTTCTAAAGAGTAAATATCTCTGAAACCTTAACATTCTCACCTTCATTGTCTTCACATTCACTGTTTGTTTTTTATTGCCTCTGTTTACACGTTTGCTTTAATATAATCCTCGTTCATTCTTCTATTTCTTGATTTGTCTAATTAAAATAGTCAATTAATTATTATTACTTAGTCCTTTAATTCTCGTAGAAACAATAACTCACTCACTGTAACATTACTTAATACGATTTAATGCACTTATCGAATTGTGGTGTTGCGAAATTCCGCATTAATCACCTTCGTTCTTGAGTCTATTAGCAAGAACTTTGGTAATGATTTTACAAGACATGTTGCATAAGTGGATAGGTTGCATCTGCTCGTTTTTGACTTGTGATAGGTTTAATTTTTGGAATCAAGGTTATTAAGGTTTCGTTGATCTCTCCAATGTTCTTCGGATTGTTGAGAATATTCCCAATCATTTTACACACATCGGGTTTAACGCAACCCCATTTATTCTGATAAAAAAGAACTTTGAATACCATTTTTGTCTGAAATTTTAAGACTACCCATGCTAAAGATTGAGTTCTTTATCTTCTGGTTAGCAATAGAGCAACCAATAAAATTCAAATCAACATTAGGAAGTACAAGCAAAGCATTGTTGAAAATAAAATAAGATAAAAAATCAGAAAGACTATCAAAATAGAGTTTAGAATAAAAGGAGGTAGTCATATCTTTAAGAATAGTGTTATTGAAATCTAAACACCATGTCACCATCATTACTTTGAAGAGAAACACTTTTATTTCTTATTCTTCTAGCCATGATAATTTCATAAAAGTACTTAGTATTTTCGTTTCTCATCTCTAACTAAATTTATAGAACCATGACATTTTTCTTTTGTTTAAGGATATCTTTATATTCTCTCCACAATCTAATTTGGAGCTCTTCAAGAAAGTTGTTGCTGTTACTAGAGAGGATTGCTGCGATCCCATTAAATCTTAGAATTTTATTTTTTTTCTTCTATGGAATACTTAATTGATACAAGATCATAGGGAACATATAAAAATGATTTACATTACGGAATCCAAAGTTGGAATTAAAAGGTGAATTTCTTTTTATTGTAACGTAGTATTTTGATACAATCGGATTAATTTCTCCAACCCCTTAACATATATAATCTAGAAACACCAGTTTAAGATTTAATTAATAAGAATAGATAGATCCCGAGTTATGCATCATATGTTTCTCAAGCTCAAATCTGAAGTTTTTTATTCCATAACCAACTCTAATTTATTTTTTCCCACTTAATTATAAAATTATTGGCTAAAAAGATGAATTCGACTAATAAGAAAACAAGTGACTAATCAATTATTATATTATTATATATTAGAAATAGAATTATTATTCATTGAAAACGCGAATTAAAGAAGAAGACCGAGGAGGGTGGGACTTGGGAGAGCAAGAAGACAAGAGAGGGGTCCACTCGCCACAACACCATTTCCCACTTGCCCATTTCTCCTCCCTCTATTATGCAATGTGACTTTGTTTATTATTAAAAAAACCATTTAAATAACCATATTAATGTCTAGGTAGTAGCTCCTCACGTTTCATCTTATATAAAAATTTAGAAAAACCATCTCCCCAAACCCAACTTGGTCAACTTTGCTAAACCATGGTTAATTAGTGTGTCATCATCACCCAAGAAAGAAAGAAAATTAAAAGGGTTTAGTTTTAGAACACATAATAAATTTATTATTAATAAAGAAATTTAAATATTTTATATTTTTAATAAAAAAATTTAATTAATTTATAAAATTAACATATATTTTTTAAAAATAAAATAAATATACTCAAATTAAAATTATAAATATACAATTTAATCGTATATTATAACAAGTTGCTATTCACACAAATTATTAGAGTAATTTTGAAGTAAAAAAATAAAAATAATAATTAAAATATAAATATTTATTTAATTAAATATATTAAATTGTTTAAAATTTTAATTTTTAATTATCAATTTTTACATAAAATTATTATAATATCTTTTTTAACACTTATCGATTACAGATTCTAACTTTAATTTTAGAAATAGAATAATTAATTAATACATACAGTACCTTTTAGTATTTAGTACTTAATTAAACAACATCATTGTTACAAAAATGTGTTAGGAGAATTTCTCATATTTTAAAAGAAAACACACGAAGTTTCAAACCCCATGAGAGCGACAACATTATTAGGTACATCAAATAAATCAACATCATCAGCATCGGCATCTTAATCAAGTCCATCGTCTAACCCCACCCACAAACTCGACTTCTCTTTATTTATTTATTTTTATCACACAACGTTAACATACTTCAATAATCTTTATGCTTTACTATATCTTTACACCTGTTATCACGCTTGCCCCACATAATTAATATATGTGTCAATTATTTTTTAATCCACTCCATTACATTTGTTTTTTGGTGTCTGTCTACATTAATATACGTTTTATATATAAAACATCATTTGTATACTTTTATCTATTAATTTAAATTTTTTAACAAAAAGATAATTCCATACAATAATATGAAATTTTTATGACAAATAATTTAGAGTTTGTTTTTATTATTTATGTAAAGAAGTTTTATAATATATATATATTGTAGTTTAAGAGAATAAGAATAGAAAAAAGGAAGATGCTCATCAGCTTTTGTTCCTTTATTTCTTTACTGAAATTCTTGGTTAATAATGTGGTACAATAATTAATTAAGTGGAATTCTTAATTATGTATTTCCAGCTCTTATTGCCTCAAAAAGTATGCGTCATGAGTTAAAGGGTTGTGGATAAAACATACTTTTAATTATGAATTCATTAGGTATTTAAATAAATAGACGGATATCCAGTTTTACTTTATGATTTCATCTATCTAAGAAAAAAAGATAGCCTAAAATAAGATATTATGGTAATATATATTAATGCAACAGAATTGTGATAGCATTTTGTTTCTCTTTTCCCTTATAATTCCTCGTGTCCGACAGCAAAACCTTTTCAATTATTTTTTTCTGGTGTACATTTTTTTTAAAAGGAAGAGTTAGTTTTATATTTTTCACCTAGATTTTGTTCTTTTCTTTATATATAAATATATGCTAGTTCTCCACGCACACTTATTGAAAGACTACTTTCTGTTTACGAAATCCCGTTTTGTATGACAAGTATTTGGATTGAATTCTCTTCCTTTAAATTGACTCTTAATAAGAACATATACTGAATTACCTAAAAAATTCATGAAATAAAATAATACAATAAAATAAAACACAATACTTTTTTTTTTTTCAGGATATATATAAGCCGCAAGCAAGACGGAGATCCGGGATCCCATTGCTACATGACTTCATCAGATTGAAGATAAATTTGTTTCGTATAAAACGCTAAATTTTTTTTTCTTTTTTAATTTCTTTGGTCAAGAAAAAGCACGAATACCCTCACCAATTTATAAAATTATTAATTAATATTATTATAAAAATTACGAAGATGAATAATTCTTTCTAAAAAAAATTAGAAGTCAATATATATTTTTAACTAAACAATAGAAAATTGATGATTAATGTAAATTTAAATAAAAGACAAAAATAAAAAGGTTAGTCAACTAATATTTCTGATTATATGTACTTTTGACATGTATCATAAACACATGCAACATGCATATATCCTCATCAATAATTAACTCACATATGAATATATATTGTTAAATTTTATAGATGTATCCCAAAAAAAATATATATATTAAGAGCTTTTCATGAACTGTAGATTTGTTTATACAAATTAAGTATAAACAAAATCTCAAAAAAGGGAAACAGAACTTTCCTTTTCCGGTAATGTTGTAACATAAGTTGGCCAACCATTATTGACTCAATTAATATGCCTGTTATGAAATCAGTTAGTTTTCTGAAAGTGTAAATTAATTAACAATTGATAATTATTTTGAATACAAACATTTTTCATAGATATTTCAAAATAGAAACAGTAATAAATGTAAATATGTTAAAATTATA
Source organism: Arachis hypogaea (assembly GCF_003086295.3). Classification (NCBI taxonomy): domain Eukaryota; kingdom Viridiplantae; phylum Streptophyta; class Magnoliopsida; order Fabales; family Fabaceae; genus Arachis; species Arachis hypogaea. The sequence goes on from NC_092036.1 coordinate 27,488,533, forward strand.
AATATTCAAAATATTGAAATTTTAAATTTTTTTCATTAGCTCTTTATGTTTCGTTTTGTTAAGTGCTAAAAAAAGAAAGTCGAATTATATTTTTAATACATTCTCTCGCATAAAAAATTGTTTATATTTGTATATATATCTATCTATGTGTGTGTGTCTTATACTAACTTTTTATATAACAAACATCCAACTCTAAAAACATCTTGGATATTATATTATGAAACGATCATGCTATATATAGATAAAAAATAAATTACTAAATTTCATATAATGTATTTTAAAATATAAAATACACTTTTAAAATAAGTTAAAAAAATATAATTTTTAAAAATATATGATAGTTAATTTGGCAGTTAGTTGTTGTGTGAACATATATAATATTTTTTGTAATGAAATTATTTATTTTGAAAATTTAAATCAATAAAAAATACATAAATAATTATATTTCTAATATATTAGAAACACACTGTTACCAAATTTAATTAAGTATTTATATTTTTAATTATTTAAATAAATTAAAATAAGTTGAAAAGCCTTTATTTTGGATAAACGACGAAACAAAGTATGCAAAATTACTTTTATTGACTTATTTTTAGAATTGCTTTCTCTTCAACTTTTTTTTTCGATTAGTCGTGTTACTAAAGTAATTAAAAATCTTACTTTCTATCTTTAATAAATAATCTAAATAACTAGCCATTTTACTAACAAATATAACATTTTTGTCAATCTCTTTAAAAAAAAAAAAAACATACAATGTTATTTATTTATTTATTTAAAATTTAACTAATGACCCTAATAAGTGAATCTACTATAGATTTTAGTTCCTCTGTCTTCTCTAATTCTCTTCCTCTTTCTCTCCATTCTTGTGCTTCTAGCCTTCTACTTCTACTTCTTCTCCTTCTTCCTTTTCTTTTTCTCCACTCCATCTACCTTGTTCCTCTCTCTTTGTTTCTTTCCTTCTTATTAAACCCACCCCCACCACCATACCACACCTCTTTTCCAATTCCACCTTCACAACTTCACCAAACCCCATACCTTCTCTCTCCCCTCTGTCTCTCTCTTCCCTGATCTCCTTATATTTCATTCCCATATTCACACCCACACCACTTCCCTTAAAATAAACCAAAAGCACAGAACTCTCACAAACAACCCCCCCCCCCTCCTCCCCTCCCAAAAAAAAAAAAAACATAAAACCAAACTATATAGTATATTTTTATGAACAGTATGTATGACCATATAAAATAAAAATCATTACCCTTGTTTTCTGTTTCCTACTCTTTTTAACAATATTATCTATCTATATTTTTCTTTCCTTTTTTCTTTTTCATAATATATATTTCTCTTTCTCTCTCTTTCTTTCTTTTGCTTTGATATATGTCGATGGCTGGTTTGGATTTAGGAACAGCATCACGCTTCGTTCAAAATCTTCACAGACCAGACTTACACCTTCAGCAACAACACCATTACCAAGATTCCCAAGAACAACAACAACACCACACACCAGATCGTGCACCTGCACCTCAGTTCTCCGGCGAAGAAGATGATACCAGCCAAGGCGGCGGAAGCGGAAGCGGCGGTGGAGGCGGTTTTGAGCTCGGCTCCGGCTCTGGAGGCCGGCGCCCCCGAGGCCGTCCGCCGGGCTCGAAGAACAAGCCGAAACCGCCAGTCATCATCACAAGAGAGAGTGCCAACACGCTAAGAGCTCACATCCTCGAAGTTGCGAGCGGCTCCGACGTCTTCGACAGCGTCGCTACCTACGCGCGGCGGCGCCAGCGCGGGATCTGCATCTTGAGCGGCAGCGGAACCGTGACCAATGTTACTATCCGGCAGCCAGCTGCGGCAGGCTCCGTTGTCACGCTCCAGGGAAGGTTCGAGATCCTGTCGCTCTCCGGCTCCTTCCTCCCGCCGCCTGCACCGCCCGGTGCCACCAGCCTCAGCATATACCTCGCTGGCGGCCAGGGACAGGTAGTCGGTGGAAACGTCGTCGGAGAGCTGATCGCGGCGGGGCCAGTGATCGTCATCGCCTCGTCGTTCACGAACGTGGCGTACGAGCGGCTGCCGTTGGACGAGGAGGAGCAGCTCCAGATTCAGGCTCCCGGAAGTGCGGCGGCTGGAAGTCAGGGCTCCGCGGGCGTCGGAAACAACGCTTTTCCAGATCCTTCTTCGGGTTTGCCGTTCTTCAATTTGCCGCTTGGTATGCAGAATAATAATGTTCAATTGCCTGTTGACGGTTACTCTTCAGGTCCACGCCCTCCGTATTAAGGGCACGGTGTCCTTCTCAAGGGCCTCTGCCCTTATTTCTTTGATATGTTGATAAAGCTATTGAGAAGTGAACGATGTGAAAGTGAAAGAGGTCTCAACTCAATTAGTAAGGTGCGATTTGCAAATTTCATGGATTATTACTATGCTACTGCTGCTTCTTCTTCTTGTTCATGATGAATATTGTAGTGAGTAGTTTCAGTGTTGTACTTTAATTAATTTCTTCTTCTACCTAATTAGTGAGTTTCTCATTGGATTTTTTTGGTATTTGGAACTTGACTTACTTTAATTAATGATCTTCGTTATCCATTATTCTGTTATTCCTACATGTAGTTCTAACTTCTAACACGGCTCTAGCTAGTAGCCTAGTACTCCTATAATTATCTCTCTCTTTTTTTTTTAATGGTTATTTTTCTTTCGTGATATTTGAGGGTTAAGCTTTATAGTAATAGCTTTGAACTACACTCATAATAGTTGTTGCACTACTAGAACTACATGTTTCTATGATAGGAGCTTCCTGTTGTTAGAGACACATGAAGCGTTAATTAACTCGTCATTTATGTTAGAGCTTTTTAATTTGTTCCCCTACTTGCCCTAAATCTATTAAAACGACACATATTACTAGGATCGTAATGGAAACCCTTAATATTAGTTTTCAAATAATCTAACTTGTTTAATGTTACATGTTTTACAGATAGGTATTCAAGTAGTTGCAAACTTGCAATTAAGTCTTTGTGTTAGGTAGTCGTGTATATATGAATGTGCAAATAATACAAATGTTTATATGCATCTTTCGGTTAAATACACTAGCTAGCGACTTTTAGGAAACACCGGTGACCCTTCAAGATAGAAATGATGTTTAAGAAACGGTAGTAGAAATAGGGGATTTAGCATGTTGTAAGATTATTATTATTATTATTATTATTATTATTATTATTATTATTATTATTTAACTTCCATATACCTTGTCGTATGTTTTGCTTTCTTACTGTTTATGGAAGTCAAGATTGGTTTCCTTTTATTTCTTCAGCGCTAGCTAGCTTGAAATTTTTAGTACCTTATTATAATTTATATTTTCTAAACATTACTCTTGAATATTTCTATACATTACTGCTTAAGATTGGACTCAGTATCCGTGAAGAGTTTAATTATTAAAGTGAAATAGTGTATATATGCAGCGTACAATAATATATAGTACGTGACTGATGAACATAATAAACTATTTGCCTATTTAACTATGATTAAATCTTTTTGCATGCATCAATTGTTTGAAAGGTTCTAATAATTAAATGGCTATACATTGTATATGAGTGGCCAAGAAAGAAAATAGGAAGTGACTGATGAACATGCATGAGGGGATATATATAGTAGTCCAGCCACATGTAGCAAAACTAACTACATGCACCCTCTAATTGGTTAATTTATTTACCTAATTATAATTAAATATTTATATATTTTATGCATTGGTTTGAATTAATTAATTGATTACATATGGGTGTATATTGGGCAATATAATTATACTTTAATTTAACTTATTGGAACTGATTATTAAAAACTGAGCATTGCTCAGGCCAGAATTGTAATGGCGGTGGTCATAATTATTCCAACTCAGATAGGACCTCATTTTGGGTACCTTGTAGGGTTAATGAGACGCGTGAGTTATTAATATTTATTTGTGTGAGGTTCAATTATATATAGCTTAGGTTTTCGGGCGCAGCAAGCTTTTAAATATACATTGTATGTGAAGATATAGTAATGTAATGTCATGCTTCCTTTTAATTATTTTCCACTTACTATGTTTAGAAGCAAAGTGACATGCATTTTACGGTGCATATTATAAATTATCTTTTCTAAAATTTTAAATTGTTAGATAAAAATACTTATAGAGGAATAAAAATTTGATATTATGTCATGCATCATTTTTCTCAAAATTTAAACTAATAATATATATATTTATATATATATATATATATATATATATATATATATATATATATATATATGTTAACAAATGTATCATATAAAATACAAATTTTTAAATTTTTTTATATATTTAAATGTTATCTTTGAAACACTCGATTATCGGTAAAACTCTTGATCAGAAACAAGTTGTAATTGCAATTTATTAATTACAATCGATCTGATCCTCTAGGAACTGCACTATCTAGATCTATAATATAAGCAACTTTTGTTTCACTCAAGGATATATTCTTCAACTGGTTCACCATAATTAAATCTTTTCCAGCTTTGATGACAATATATGATCACAGTATGTTTTGCTTGAATTTTGCTCAATGAAAACAAATAGAAACTAATTAAGTTTATATCACGATCTCAATTCGAAAATCATATACAAATCTTAGCGAGCAAATGAATAACGGATAATTTGTATTAAAATATGTAGAAATATAACAAGTATTTGAATAGTAACAGCGGAAAGATAATTTTATAGTAAATGTAAGACTAAATTTTTATTTTGGTCCCTGAGATTCATGCGATTACTTATTTTGGTTCTCGAAATTTAAAATTACCTATACTGGTCCTCTAAATTCAAGTCCCAGCACCAATATGGTCCCTCGACTTTTTCCGGCGATGACTAGACAAACGGAATACTGAGATGGCACCCTCCTGCCACGCTGGATGATGAGTAAATGACGTAGTTTACCCTTGGCATCCAAACAAGTTAGAAATGTCGTCGCTTTGTATATGAAAGGAGAAAAAACGATGGAGACCCAAAATAAAGTATTCTTCTTCTTCTCTACCTCCACTATTCTTTTATTTCTGACTTGTTTGGGCGCCAAGGATAAACGACGTAATTTACTCATCATCCGGTGTAGTAGGGAGGGTGTTATATCAGCACTCCGTTTTCCTAGTCATCGTCAGAAAGAGTTGAGGGGCCATATTGGTGCCTGGACTTGAATCTGGAGGACTAGTATAGGTAATTTGAAATTTCGGAGACCAAATTGAGTAATCGCGTGAATCTCAGGACCAAAATAGGTATTTAGTCGTAAATGTAAACGATAGAATAATAAAGATGACAAGAAATAAAATGCATAAAAGGAAAGACAAAAATGAAAGTGCATAAAATGGATGAAAACAAAAATTAAAACTTCACTTTTAAATACTCACATGAACTAACAACTTAGTTTTTCGTGTGTCAATGTAAGTTAAAATTAACAGAGTATATGTGTGTTTTGTGATAAAATGAAAGCGTACTCTGACTCTAGATTCTTTATCATATTTATAGACAGAATTTCCTATAAAAGGACTAGACTTGGACTTTAAGTTTCTATTGCACGTCCTCCAAATGGCCTTATATGTTTTTAATGTGCGTTGAAGTGTCTAGGTACCAAACATATCAAGCCCAAGTCTAGAAAGTATAGTTAAAGCATTTGATGCTTAGGGGTACACTTGGGAATATCCTGATTAAGTAGTAATGTTTTGATGAACATCTCATTATATCTATTATAATTATCCTTTCAATTAACTTTTTTGTGTTCAGTACACACCAATATCCAATTCTAAAACCGTGAAGAGCTCTTAACCATCGAAAAGAATATAAAATGAGAAAATACCACATCCAACTCAAAACTTTAAAGTGTTAAGTTAATGGATCTCGCATCTTATAAATTTCTCACTCTTTTTTGCTTTCTTTGATGTGAGACTAAATTCATAAACTTCTCACACTTATAACATTAACACACTTAAATACTTGGTGAGGCAACACTTCACAAAAATTTAGGAAGACCTTTTGATCCACATGATTTGGTTTGAACACATACGCAACAAAACATTTGACACTATAAAAATGTTCAGATTTTTTCTTCTGTGGATCATGCATCATATTATATATTCATAAATGATGAGAAATTATGGTGCCACAAACTGAAAATAACCTAGTCATTAATGACATAATTAAAAAAAATTTTTATGTAATTCGGTAAAATTTTGCCTAAAGTTAGAGTCCTCCACCGAATAATATTTTACTTTTTACGAAGTAAACAATTTCAATTAGACATATATTTTAACTGTTATATTGTCCATCCTCTTATATTATTCTACAATTTTCAAAAATCAAACATTGAAGAAAAAGTCTCTACTTCTCTGTCTCCAATATCTGTCTTACAAATCTATCCTAGTGAATTGAGTCTAATATAAGATTAGAAATTTAAACACTTTAATATGATTATAGAAAATCAAGCTCAATTTGAAGCAACACATTGCAAAATGCACGCTTAAAGTTCTCCTCCAAAAGAAACTTGATTGAACAAAGAGAAACCACCAAAATTCTAAAGTATTTGGCCTATTTAACAATAGCTTAGTTAACAATTAACAACCCACAACAACAATAGTTCAATTTTGATTATAAATAAAAAATGAAGTCTTAAAACAATAGGACTAAAATCTCTAAAATAAAAAATAGGGTACGGTAATTCACCTAAACAAATAGAATGGATATTAATATTACATGAATGTCCTAAAACAACTTAATATATGTCCGCATTTCATCTTACTCTACGTAAATCAAATGAAATAGATTCGATTTAGGACAAATAGTAGTAGATCAAAGTGAACAGATTCGATTTACTAGAGAAGTAGTGTTGGTGGGATCCAACCCATGGTAAATCAAATAAAGTAGTTTTAATTTAGTAGATTTGATTTCCATAATAAATTGAATCTATCAAATTCGATTTAAACAAGGTTTGGCCTAAGATAAATTGAAACAAGTTGTTTCGAATTAGTGTTGAAAAGTTGTATAAAAGAATTCAAATTTGAAAGATACGAATTATAGTTACTATTATAAGAAAAATGCTAAGTATTATCGAATTTCTGGGAAAAATGAAATTAATCTGCCATTAATAATTTTATTGTCGGTTCCAATCCGACGGTATAAACCTCGCTGATAAATCTTTACCGTCAAATTTTGTTGTCCACCGGTAACTTGTGGTGGATTTAATGACAAAATTGATTTTTCACGCAACAAATATCCGATGTTAGTTACCGGCGGATTTTTTTCGACGATAACTTTGATGTCAAACGGTTTTGTTCTCGAATTTTTACCGTCGGATATTTTCTCCGAAAAATCCAACGGTAAGTTCAATTTTTTTAAAATAACTTTTGATGAAATTAGTTGTCAAATTCTAAATAATAGAAGCTAAATATGTCAAATAATTAAGTATACAAACAAAATAAAAGGTCAAATAACAGAGGATATGATACAATCAAACACTGTATGAAAAAAATCCTTGTCACTGAAAGTCGTCGTCATCGTCGTCCCACTGGTCCAGTTGCTGAGGTGATGGCCTAGGCGGTGATATCTGTGCTTCTCCATCAGTGACGCTGCCACCAGCAGTGCCGCTTCCACCAGTGCACATTTGATCTTCGTACAGCGCCATGTGTTGCTCCATCCGCTAAAGCCGCTCTAGCTCCCGCCTCCACTCCAGCCTGAGGTCATTTGTGTCTGCCATGTGTGAGAGGATCTCTTGATACCTCTCCTCAGACTCCAGGAGCCGCTGAGCCTATTAGTGAAAGCCCTGGGTGAGAAGCAATATCTGCTTCCTCAAATCCACTCAGTTTTCGAGGTCGATGAGCCGACTGGTGGTAGAGGCGGATGAATGTCTCAATGTGGACATACGGAGGTTGTCGACGAAGAATGATCCGAGCTCATACACGCGATTCTTGTACAGCTTAGATATGGCCTTGCACTAAACCTTATCAAGATCGACGACTGATACAGCAAAGTTGTTGCCGTTGTCTCTAGTATGCTGAGATTGTTGGGTTATGGCATCCAATCTCTGCGTGTAGCACTTGGTGCGCGAAACTAGAACTCGCACAACTTTACCAGCAAGTGCACTGGGTCATCCAAGTAATACCTTAGGTGAGTATGGGTCGATCCCACGAGGATTGTGATGAACGAGAATTGCTCAGTGGTCTAGAATTCCTCTCATAGAAATAAGGACTTCATTGTAAGCATAGTTCTAAACCAACAAACAATTCCCACATAAAAAATTTGAGTTGTCACAAGTACAAACCCCAAATGAAAATTAACCGAAGTATTTCAACTCCGGGTTGTCTCACAAGGAATTGCAATGAAATGCTCAATTATTGGCTATAAAGATGCAATGGGGTTTGATTTTATATTTTTTTGCAAGAAAAGTAAATGGCAAGAAAAGTAAATGAACAATGAACTAACAAAAGAAATAGAAAAGTACTCTTGGCTAGACATAGGTAATTGAGATCACCATCCTTGTCTACAATTCAAATATTGATAATTATGAGGAACCAAGCTCATTAAGTCTACCTCCAAAGCTTTAAGTACGTATAATCTACTCCTAAGCTTGAGGTACGTCAAATGGCTTGATCAACATCAACCCATAAGGTCTAACCTCACTACTAATTAATCTAATAGTAGGCTAGTGTCAATAGCTATCAAGTTGATCACCAAGGGTTCTCAAATCACCAATTCATTGAGACCCAATGACTCAAGGTCACTCAATTCCCTTAGCCTAGGCCAAGAGTAAAGGAAACTACTCAAAAACTAGTGAAAGCATTTTAACAAACACCTAGGGTGCAAGAAAAGTAAACATCATCAAATGCAAGAATTAGCAAAATCCATAACTATCACGAAATCAACAATAACAATGAAGATAAACATAGAAGAGCATGGAAACATAAAATTGCATTAAAGAAAAATAAGATCCAACAATTGTTCATAAACATAAAAAAGAGCAAACCAAGAAATTAACAAGAGAAACTAAAAAGATTAAGACAATAGAACACTAAAATATCAAGAGAGTTGAAATCAAAACAAGAATTGAAAGATAAATTTGAATGTGATGAACCTAACTTTACCCTAATTGCTATCCTAAATCTAGAGAGAGGAGAGAGCCTCTCTCTCTAGAATTCTACCCTAAAACATGATGAAAACTAAAACTATGACTACTTGGTTCATTCCCCCCTCAATCCTTGGGTTCAATAGCATCAGAAATGAGTTGAATTGGGCCCAAAATGAGCTACAAATCGCTGGCCACGATTTCACTTTAGTGAATCACGCTGCTCCATCGGCGCGCATGCGTACATAGTGCGTGTGCGTCCCTATACACGATGCAAATATGGCAAATTTTATATAAATTCGAAGCCCCGGATGTTAGCTTTCTAACGCAACTAAAATTGCCTCATTTGGACTTCTTTAGCTCAAGTTATGGTCGATTGAATGCGAAGAGGTCAGGCTTGACAGCTTTACGGTTCCTTCATTTCTTCATGAATTCTCCCACTTTGCATGTTTTTCTCCTCACTTCTTCCATCCAATACTTGCCTTATGAACCTGAGATCACTCAACAAACATATCAAGGCATCGAATGGAATTAAAGTGAATAAAATTTAGTTATTTTAGGGCCTAAAAAGCATATTTTCATATTTAAGCACAAATCAATGGAGAATTGCAAAACTATGCTATTTCATTGAATAAATGTGAGAAAAGGTGATAAAATCCCCCAAAATAAGCACAAGATAAACCATCAAAATTGGGATTTATCAAATCTCCCCACACTTAAACCGAGCATGTCCTCATGCTAAGAAAAAAGAAGGACAAGAAAAGGGTTATAAACATTTATTCAATGCAAATAAACTATATGCATCTATCTATATGAATGTAACTGAATGCAAAATGATTCTACCTACATGGTTAGAAGTAAATCAATCCCCAATAGCACATATGCACATGTAGGGCTAAGTAGTATGATGATTCATGAATCCTTTCAATTTGAATATAAAAATAAAGCACAAATAGACTTGCAAGAAGAAAAGCTCATGAAAGCCGGGAACAAGGAATTGAGCATCGAACCCTCACTAGAAGTATACCCACTCTAGTCGCTCTAGTGCATAGGGTTGATCACTCAATTCTCTTCTACTCATACTTTCCAAGATTTGTTTTTCATCTAACAATCAACAATTGTTCAATGCATGCATACATTCATCATGAGGACTTATTCATAGGTTGTAATGGGGCTAGGGTAAAGGTAGGGATGTATATGGTCAAGTGAGCTTGAAATTTGAATCTTTGATTAACCTAAGCTCTCACCAAACACATATAACAACCTATACAATTCTAATACACAACCTAGCTACCCATGATTCCCACTTTTTCACATACTCATGCATTCTCTTTTTCTTTTTTTTTTCTATTATATATATATATTTTTTTCTTTATCATTTTTTTCACTAAAGTATATACAAACGTATCAATGCATATGGTTTTACATATAGTGCATATGTACCCAATTCCCAATATTTCCAACAAAAATACAAAAATTACACTTTTACCTCAACCAATGTCCCAAGTTTCCCATACCCAAATGATACACACCCTCACTAGCCTAAGCTAATCAAAGATCCAAATTAAGGACATTTATTGTTTTTCGCTTAGGAGTAGTGATGTGCTACATTTAAGAACAAAAGGGATTAAATAGGCTCAAATTGGCTAACAATGGTTGATGAAAGGTAGGCTATTTGGGTAAGTGAGCTAAATAAAATGATAGCCTCAATCATATAAATGCATGTATACATGGAATAATGGACATAAAGAATCAAACAAATCAAAGATTACAATCATAGAAAGAGAATAATGCACACATGAATGGAAAATAAGTGGTTATAAAATGTAGCCACACAATTAGGCTCAAAACTCACCTGATTGTGTTCTTAGCTCAAAAACCATGTTCCAAAATAAATTCTTCAAGCAAATTCAACAGAAAAAAAAATTTTCAAATTGGTAGGGTGCCATAAAACAATTTTTCTTAGAAAAGAAATCATCACCCTAGCCAAGTAGTCCTAACATAAAAAGAAGTGGTAAAATATGTACAAGTTCTAACTAACATGCACCCTTACATGCAATGCAACAAATAACTATAAAGGAAATTAAGAATTGGTGTTGAAAAGGAAGTTGTTACTCATGGAGGTCGGTCGGACGACCTCCCCACACCTAGAAATTTGCACCGTCCTCGGTGCATGCAAAGAAGAGCAAGGTGGATGGGTTGCTAGAATTGGTGAGCTTCTTCAAAAGGTTGTGCAGGTGAACTTGTTTGTTGCCCCATTTAGAAGCTTTTCCATTCCTTTCCTTCTTGGTGGCCAACCTAAAAGGAGAGAAAAGAAATAAAATTAAGCCTACAACAAAGATAATAAAGTAATTAGAGCATAGGCGGGGGCTAATGCCAACTAAGAGTAGGGTTCTCACTACATGTTAGCTACGCATGTGAGTGAGAAAACAATATAGGCAAAGGACATATCAATTAATACTTGATGCAAGAGTAAAGTCAAAGCATGAATAGCACTCAAAAGCATCAAGTTCAAACAAGAAAGAGTGGGCCATGAAAGACATGTGAGCTCATATCAATGCACAAAGGATACAAGGATCATCAAGGTTAGGCATTGCTTTAAAAGTTTCATCACCCAACAATATCAAACAAGTCAAGAAGCACCAAAATAATACAAGAAATTCTCAACAATTGAGTGGGAAAATGCAACACCATTATTGAAAGAAGAGACTTAGAAAAAAAAAAGAAAACAGGCTATAGAAACAAAATTGAAATGTAAAGAATAGAAGTATGCAAATGTGATAAACAAAAGAAAACGGCAGAGGAGAAAAAAACTCTTTTTTTTTACCAGCGCGAACGCGTCATGCACGCTTACGCGCCGATGCGCAGTTTGGCAGAAGGACGCGTACGCGCCAAGTGCGCGCACGCGTGGGTTGCAGGTACAGAATAGGCACAAACTGGGCATAACTCTCTGGAACATGTACCAGGAGGGCAGGTGGCGCTATCGGCGTGCACGCGCACAACGTGCGTGCGCGCGCATTGCACATTTAACATCAAGGACGCGTACGCGACAGGTGCATGCACGCGTGGGTGGTTTGTGCCTCAGGCATAGTGCTGGCGCAGTGTAGGCACAACTCTCGGGTCAATGTATGAAGGGATGAAATTTTGCATCGACGCGTATGCGTACATGGCGCATCCGCATGGATGGTCGAAAATGCTTGAGGCGCGCGTACGCGCCAGATGCGCGCACGCGCGGGTTGGTGCTCTGGTTTTCAAAATTTTTCATGTTCTTGCACCAATCCAAACATTCCAAACCTCTAAACAGCTACCCAAACACCATAAAACCTTATTTAACCTACTAAACTACTAATTATACTCAACAAACTAAACAAAACATGAAATCAAACCTATTATACCGATATTTACAAAAGAGAAAATGAGAAGAGTTTACCATGGTGGGGTATCTCCCACCTAGCACTTTTGTTTATTGTCCTTAAGTTGGACTTTTGGGGAGCTCCTCTCAAGGTGGCTTGTGCTTGAAGCTATCCTTGAACATCCACCAATGCTTGAGTCTCCAATAAGCTCCATTCTTCAAAGATGATGACTCCAAGCCTTGATGGAGTTCCACACAAGCCATGGGCTCCCAAATTTGATTCTCCTTGTGCGATCCGGGATCTCATTTGTTTTGACACCCATCTTTAAATTGATCATCATGATTCCAATTGGGTGGCATGACCTTAGAATTTTCAATTAAGCACCCAAACATTCTCCTAGACCCATGCAATTTAGTTCCACACCAAACCTTGCAATCAAACTTTGAGCATGCAACCATAATAAACCTAGAATGATGTTTTCAACCACTACATGACTCTTTCTTACTCCTCAATCCACAAAGAGCTCTAAGTTAACCATGATTTTCAAGCAAACCATATTCAAGTGGGATAATAAAGCTTAGGGATAAGAGTTTTACCCACTTGAATGTTGTATTGGATGGTAACTTAGGAAGGGATGTCTCCAATGGTCTTGCAAGTTCCACTCCCTTGTGCTCTTCTTTGATTATCTCCACCTCTTCACAAGTTTCTTCAATTTCAACCTCTTCCTCTTGGTAGCTTCCTTCCAATTCAATCTCTTCTTCATTGTTCACCAAGGGTATAGGAGGTGAGGTATTTTCTTCCTTGATCTCAATTTCAAGCCCAATGGGAGAGGATTCAATTGTAGATAAGAAATTCTCAATGATTGAATCCATCTCTTGATCAACCTCTTCCAATCTTTCATCACTCATACTATGCCTTGGAGGTTGCGCATTATCTTCCTCAACATCATTTTCAAGTTCAATGGAAGAAAGTTCAACAACTTCCACAAGATCATCAACAATATCACTTGGTGTGAAAGTGTCATCCAACTTGAAATCCACCTCATGTTCAACTTCGCCTACGTCTTCAACCACTTTTTCTTCATTAACAATCTTTCCCTCCTCCAATTGTTGCAAGACATACCCCATCTCCTTGTCCTCATGTTGAGATTCTAAAATCTCCTTCATGCTCTTTTCTTCGGTTAATTTCTCACATTTATTCATGGAGGTGCTTTGCTTGTTGCATGAGTCCCATGAGTCCAGGGTAGCGGTAATGTTAGCAAACTGAGCCATGATTTTTTCAAATATGGGAGGTGATTCATCTTGTGGTTGAGAGTTCTCATACATTGGAAGTGGTTTATCTTGGTAATAGTATGGAGGTGGTGGTTCTTGAGGGTATTGGGGGTTGAATTGGGGTGGTTCTTCATGTGGTTCATATGGTTCAAAAGGTGGTTGGTATGGTGAATATAGGTTGGGGTCATATGGATGTGTTTGGTGAAAAGGGGCTTGTGAGTAAGGTGGCTCAAAATCATGTGGAGGGGATGGTTCATAGGCATGTGGTGGTGGTTGTTGACAATCACAATAAGGGTCACCACATCCATTAGATTGATATGCATTAGGATTAGAATTATACCCATAAGAAACCGGAGGGGATTATTGCCAATAGGGTTGATCAATCCCTTGAGGCTCCTCCCACCTTTGATTGTCCCATTCTTGATGCATGTCACCATTGTAGCTCCCATTCCCTACGACATAGTTTGAACCAAACTCATAGCCAAAGTGATGAGAATTCATAATAGCAAAGAGAAACAAAATCTAACAAAAATGAGAAACAAAGTCCTAAACCTAACAAAAACTAACAAACAAACAAAAGACAAACATATTCACATGTTTACAATAGCCAATAACATAACACCATTGCAACTCCCCAGCAACGGCGCCATTTTGATGAACGAGAATTACTCGGTGGTCTAGAATTCCTCTCATAGAAATAAGGACTTTGTTGTAAGCATAGTTCTAAACTAACAAACAATTCCCACATAAAAAATTTGAGTTGTCACAAGTACAAACCCAAATGAAAATTAACCGAAGTATTTCAACTCTGGGTCGTCTCACAAGGAATTGCAATGAAATGCTCAATTATTGGCTATAAAGATGCAAGGGGGTTTGATTTTATATTTTTTTGCAAGAAAAATAAATGGCAAGAAAAGTAAATGAACAATGAACTAACAAAAGAAATAGAAAAGTACTCTTGGCTAGACATAGGTAATTGAGATCACCATCCTTGTCTACAAATTAAATATTGATAATTATGAGGAACCAAGCTCATTAAGTCTACCTCCAAAAGCATTAAGTATGTATAATCTACTCCTAAGCTTGAGGTACGTCAAATGGCTTGATCAATATCAACCTATAAGGTCTAACCTCACTACTAATTAACCTAGTAGTAGGCTAGTGTCAACGGCTATCAAGTTGATCACCAAGGGTTCTCAAATCACCAATTCATTGAGCCCAATGACTCAAGGTTACTAAATTCCCTTAGCCTAGGCCAAGAGTAAAGGAAACTACTCAAAAACTAGTGAAAGCATTTTAACAAACACCTAGAGTACAAGAAAAGCAAACATCATCAAATGCAAGAATTAGCAAAACCCATAACTATCACAAGCAAGAAATCAACAATAACAACGAAGATAAACATAGAAGAGCATGGAAACATAAAATTGCATTAAAGAAAAATAAGATCCAACAATTGTTCATGAACATAAAAAAGAGCAAACCAAGAAATTAACAAGAGAAAATAAGAAGATTAAGATAATAGAGCACTAAAATATCAAGAGAGTTGAAATCAAAACAAGAATTAAAAGATAAATTTGAATGTGATTAACCTAACTTTACCCTAATTGCTATCCTAAATCTAGAGAGAGGAGAGAGCCTCTCTCTCTAGAATTCTACCCTAAAACATGATGAAAACTAAAACTATGACTACTTGGTTCATTCCCCCCTCAATCCTTGGGTTCAATAGCATCAAAAATGAGTTGGATTGGGTTCAAAATGAGCTACAAATCGCTGGCCACGATTTCACTTTAGTGAATCACGCTGCTCCATCGGTGTGCACGCGTTCATGGCTCGTGCACGTCCTTATATCCGATGCAACTATGACAAATTTTATATCAATTCGAAACCCCGGATGTTAGCTTTCCAACGCAACTAAAACCGCCTCGTTTGGACCTCTGTAGCTCAAGTTATCGTCGATTGAGTGCGAAGAAGTCAGGCTTGACAGCTTTACGGTTCCTTCATTTCTTCATGAGTTCTCCCACTTTGCATGCTTTTCTCCTCACTTCTTCCATCCAATACTTGCCTTATGAACCTGAGATCACTCAACAAATATATCAAGGCATCGAATGGAATTAAAGTAAATTAAATTTAGCTATTTTAGGGCCTAAAAAGTATGTTTTCATATTTAAGCACAAATCAAGGGAGAATTGCAAAATCATGCTATTTCATTGAATAAATGTGAGAAAAGGTGATAAAATTCTCCAAAATAAGCACAAGATAAACCACAAAATCAGGGTTTATCAAATCGTCAGACTGAGCAAGCAATAGCTATCCCGTTAGACTTAGTCAGGCAAACAATAAAAGATGGTTGTTGGTGTAAAATGCATAAGTAGTAAAGAGCAAGTAAACAAAGCAAATAAATAGGTTTAGAGTAAAACAATAATGAGAAAACAGTTAAGGTCTCAGAGATATTTATCTTTCTAGATTAAAATGTATTATCAACTATTTTAACAATGAGTGATTCATTCTACGGTGAACCATATGTGATTAAACCCTAATCTCTTAGCGATTTAATCTCCTCTAATCTTCATCGAAAGCCACTCTCGTGGTCATTCAATTCAGATCAGAGGGTGAAGTTCATAAAACTAGTTTAGCGCCACAAAAACCTTAATTACCCAAAGTTAACAGGATTTTATGTCACATATCCTAACTAGTCCAGGTAATTCACAGTTTAGGAGGAGTGTTTTCAAGCTGTAGCTCAAGCAAGATAACTCTCTCGAGAATCACAATAACTCATGTAGAATAAGGGTCATACTCTCATTCCACCCAGATTCATAAGATTAAGAACGAAAACAACAACTTAGAATTGAATTAAACATTAATTAAAATAGAAGAATAATAATCCTAATCCATAGAAATAAACAAAACTCTTAACCTTAACCAGGAGGTTTAGTTGCTCATAACCTTTCAAAGAAAACAGGTTTCTGAAAAGATACAAAAGGAAGAAAAATGATCACCTCCTTAAATACTAACCTAATAATAAATGCTAAACCTAAAAGATATTATTTTAAATTAAAAATTACAAAGAAAAAAAAGATAAGCCTAAGAGGTGCTAAATCCACTTAGAGGCCCAATTAGTGAGTGGCTCGGACAGCAAGCTGGCGTTCAACACCAAGATTGGGTGTTGAACATCCAGAAGGGAAAGGCGCTTCTGACTTCATGCCCCCATGCTGGCGTTGAACGCCAGGTTGGGTGTTCAGTGCCCGGGAGGAGCTGACAGCATTTTTGTTTCTTGCTCTAGGCTTCTCCAAATTGCTCCAAATTTCTGCTAAAACCATAAAAACACAAGAAAAACTCAAAGTAGCATCCAAAGGTAAATTTTACACTAAAATATAATAAAACTTAATAAAATCTAACTAAAAACAATATAAAAACAACTAGAAAAGTGTATAAGATGCTCACGCATCAAAACTCCTGTCTAACACATTTTATGATTAGGGTTGCAGTTAATTTAAGAATAGTATATCAAATGATGTTTACTCACATAATAATTTGCGGCCCGTTAATAAAAAAATCTCTTCTTGTTCTCCTTTAACGAATGTATGAATATACTTGAAGGTCTCTCTCATCGTCGCCTCATGATCTAATAACTTAGACTGTAATTTTGAAGCCACATGTTAAGTGAAGTAATAATGAAATTATATTAAGACTAAATGAACTTAATAACAAAATGAAACAAATTACTTACAAGCATGGCCTTAGTCCTCATGAAAGTCACTGACCAATCGGTATACTTCGACGATTTGGCCGATGTCCTATTAGCTCTGTTGGTGAGTCGGTAATGCTTGACCCCCTCATCAGTCTCCCAATGAACGTACAGTAACTTCTTAATGTCTAGGCAGAGCCAGATGGTGAGGTGATACCGGTGCTGACGTACATCATCTAACATCTGCTAAAGCTGCCTAACCATCCGATGGTGGAAGATCTTCCTTATCATAAGATCGTGAGTCTTGTCCCATATAATGTTCTCCTACAAAAAGAACATTTAACACGAGTTAATCGAAATTAAATACATAATTAAACAAAATAGAAGATATAAACTAACACTAAGGTTTGAATATGTTGAGTTCTTACTGACCACTTTTGAAACCATCGCTCTTTGGTCTCAGTTGGGATCTTCTTGTAGCTCGGTCATGGGTAGTCATACATCAGATCAATGATATTAGTGCACTCCTATGTACATGCATTATTATTTAGTGCAAACCTATCAATGAAAAACTTAGGATTAGTAGTTTACTAAAAAGTTATTCGAAGTTTTCTATAAACTTCAATTATATTTACATTTTTTTTAAATTTCAGCAGAGTTTCATTTATAACTAGAATGTGCCAAAAACTACATCCATCAACAATTCACGTAAACAGCAATAATTATCAACAATCAACAAACAAGAATCAAGAATCAAACAGCAACATCCATCAACAATCAAGAATTATCAATTAATTAAGGTTAGTAGTTTCATCTATATGGCATTATATGACTTAAGCAGCAACATCTATAAACGATCAAGAATTATCAAACACAATAAGCAGTTCAAACCTACTAAACTAAATCAAACCTATCTTAATAACGTAAATCCACTAAAACTAGAAAATTGGTGTAACTAAATTAAACTGACTAACTAAAATAGTTTTCATACAAAAGACATAAACTAGTACTCATGCTGAAGTCCCATCAGGCCAAATCGTCATCTGTATGATAGGAGGTGGTGGAAGACCATCTGGCTGGGATCCATAAGAGGATTTTGGCACCACGATGTCTGTTGTTGGAGGCAGCATTGTTGAATTAATGAGAGCTTTGGGTTCAAACCTTCAACTTGATTTGTCTGTCTTTCTTTATTAAGAAAACTACAGCTACATCTAGCAAATTCTTCATCAACATTATCTGAGATTTTTCTATGGAGTACTAATCATTGAGTACCCTTAGAAAGCATGTCGCATGCGTTTGTCTTCTATATCATTTCATCACTCCAAGGTCACAAGAACATTTCACAGTGCATTTCCACACTGGAATTCACATGAATTCTTCGAGTTCCTCCCAGATTCCTTTAAGCTTTGGGAAATATATTGTAATTGAAATTATCCATGTCTTAGTATGAATTGTTATTCTTGCAATTCTTCTATCCTGAAAATATCTCCTTTATAGAACCTATGCTGCAAATCATTCCAAAGTTCACAAGCATCATTACACCATCCCACACTTTGCAACATTTCTCACTCGGCTCAAAGAAGCATGAAGCCAAGAAAGCACAAATGTGTTACACCTATTCTAAGTTTCGAATGAGAAAAGGTAGGGTGACCTTTTCCTCCTTCAAACCTCTATTTCCTATGGGTCATAGGTTGATATATGTGCGAAATTTGGTGATATTAGAGTTGCTTGCATGATTTCGGTACTTGGTGTGGTTGTGGAGCAATTCTTGAGGCTTGGTGGGAGTTGAGCAAGCTTGGTTTGGCTGGAAGGAGAAGGATTCAAGGGTTGAAAATCGCCGTCATTAAAGTATGGGTTTTGGTTTCAGGTAGGCATTATGTAAGGTAATGTGAAAACCTAGGTTACTTGTCCCTAGGATTTGATTGAATGAAATTGATCATTGATATGCTTGAATAATAGTTAGTATGAATTTTGTGTTGGTTGATGTGTTTAGCATGAATTGAGAATGGAAATTAATGAGTTTTAGGATGAATTGAGAAGTGTTATGTGCTATTATGTGATTGAATTGGTGTAGTATGATTGCCTATAATGATAATTGATATGAAAATTTGGGCTGGAGGCTGTGATAGAGTGAGAAATTTCCTCTTTGGTAAGTCGAGATAAGTGGTTTGAATTGTTGAATGAGAATGAGATGATTGGTTATAATTTGGTTGTGAATTTTGGATGCTTGAGTGTGTATGTTAAGGTTGGATTAAAACTTTGGTAAATTAAGTGCCGAATAATTAGGAAGGGTAGAGAATTGATAAATGAGTGTTGAGAATGTTTAGAAATGGTTTGGAAATGATTTAGAACTAAATTGGCTTGAAAATTGATCAAAATGAGCATTTGCGCAAAATTGGTAAAAATGAGCTTTTAACCAACTTTAACAGGCTATAACTTAGCACTTGGAGTTTAGTATTGGATGAAATTTGTCTTAAATTAAAGGTGTTGATGAGAGCTTTAAATCGGTTTAAGAATGAAGGAAATTAGATTTTGTAGAGGAAGTTATGAATAATTGAAAATTAGTGTTTTAAACTGAAATATGAGATATTGCAAAAAAATAATAATTTTGGTCTTGTGCATACGCACGAGGTTGTGCAGACGCACAAGTTAGAACGAGTGTAAAGACTCATCCGTATGCATGAGGGTGTGCGTACGCACATCAAAGGAAGTTTTTCAAGTTGTGCGTACACACAAGGTGATGTGTATGCACAAGCTGGGAAGTGTTTCTAATTTGTGCATACGCACAAGAGTGATACGTATGAACAAGTCTTGTTTTCTCAATCAATCTCTGTTTTTGACTGTTTGGCTTTTCTGTAAGAACTGGGGTTTTTCACAAAAATCTGTTTTAATAAAATAATTTTAGTGCTCAGAATAGATTAAATTTAGAAGTCTTAATTTGAAAATATAAATGTGAAATTTGATTTCAGTGAATTTTTCTGAGTTGAAAAATGTATCTTTTTCGAAAAATTTCTGAGAAAATGCGTACTGGCACTTAAGCCGACAATACCGGCACTAATCTGTCCAGTACTGCGTATTTTGGAAAATAAGATTTTGAAAATTTATTTATTGTTTTGAAAGGATAAAAAAATTTTAGAATAAAAAACCGGACACTAATCTTAAAGATTTTGGCCCAAAGTGAGCCAAACGAACCAAAAACGCTATGCGGTTGGACTAGGCCCAAGTTCATCCTAAGGCCCAACATATATAAGCTCATTAAATGAGCTTTTCAGCTCATTCCACCTTCATTTGAAGAAGGGGGCATTGCTGAGTTGAGAGGAGAGGGAGAAGAAAGAACACTATTCACCTTGAACACTATTCACCCTCACCTTCTTTTGCTTGTAACTTGAGCTACGGAGCATCGATTAATGAGCTGTTTGCTATTAGATTGCGTCTAATCCCCAGTTTCCTGCCATAACTTCTACGTTTTTGGGGGTTTGATTTTTGAGTAGGTTTTATGGTTTTGCTTGTTTAGGTGATCACTAGTAGCGGGTAATTATTGGATTTTATCCCTAATCTTGTTGGGTAAGGTAAGGTTTCACTAAACCCTTGTGTTTAGTTGTTTTCTGTATCTTAGATTTTGATTTTGGTATATATGTGATGTTAGATTAAGTTTTGGTGTTTGTTGGAGTTGGTTGAGGCTTTGGATTGAGGTTGGTGGCATCGTTTTGGTGTTTGTAACGTTTTGGGAATCGGCCAAGGTATGATTTTGGTTTCCTTCATGTAATATGTAATGTTTATGGACACCTAGGCTAGTTGATCCTAAGATGGTTGAAAGGTGTGATTGTATGGTTAATTGTTTATAAATGAATGCTTGATGATGGTTTGGGTGTTGGATGAATGGGTTTGAATATGATGATACAATTGTCAGTTGATGACGATTATTGATGAGTTATGTTGGTGGGTGTTGAGATTGGAAGATGGGTATTGATGATGATTTTTTATTTTTGGATGTTATTGATTATGGTGGTTGATGATAGTTGGAAATTATTGATGTTAATGATGTATTATGATGTTGATGAGAAAAGTGATGATTGATGTTATTGATGGGAATTGATAGATATTGTATTATTGTTGTGTGGAAGGAATTGGAATAATAATGATGATGATTGTATGATTTGATGATGAATGATGATATTTGTGTATATGGCTTGTATATAGAATAATGTATTGTAATTGGGGTTATGGAATGAATTGAGGAATGGTTTTGATGAGGATTTGTATTGGTTGATGATGATGTTGTTGGTTGATAATGGTTATGAGTGTTTGTGATGATTTTGGATGTTGAGGAATAATAATTTTTTTATGGTGTAGAACGGTGTAATTGGAATATTATGGATGGATGAGTTGAGAAAGGATTGGTAGGACTTTTGGTGTAGTATTGGTGTTGTTGGGTTGTGAATTATTTGGGGTTTTGAATTGAGAGTTAGTTAAATTTGAGGATTTGAGGGTTTGGGTAAAAATAGATTTTTGGTAAATTTTGACGGATCATAACTTGTGCCTCAGTTTTCAAAAAGTGTTGAAACTTGTTTAGAATTAAAGATTATTGAAAAATCTTCAAATTGATACAAAGTTTCTAAAATTTGGATTTTTGTAGAGGAAGTTATGATCATTCAAAGTTTGGTGTTGAAATCTGAAATTCTCAAAGTTGCAGAATTTTGTGATTTCTGGTATGTGCGCATGCACAGCCTTGTGCGCACGCACACACCAATGGAGTTTTACAACCTGTGCGCACGCACAACCCTGTGTGCATGCACAAGTTGGGAAGGTCTGTCTGTTGGGGGCGCTAGCACGTCTTGTGCGAGTGAACAGCATTATAAAATTTGGTACCTGTACGTACGCACACCCCTATGTGTACGCACACGATTTAAAACTTCTCTTGGCCGTGCGCATGCACACCCCTGTGTTTATTTGGTGCTGAGGAGGTTAGGTAGGCGGTGGCGATGGAATTGTATGGAGGGTAGGTTGGTGAAGGCTGAGGGATACAACTGTGTGATTAGTATTAGTTAGAATTTCCTTAAGTTTAGATAACCCAGTTTATGGTTTAAGTTCTTTATTAATTTATCTTGTTCTAAGCTTGAATATTCGCTTGCGATGGGAAGTCCTAGGATTGCCTTCGGCGTCCTGAAGCCTTACATCTTACATTATTGGGCACTGATACCATACTGAAAACCTCCGGTTCTCATTCCATACATTGTTGTTGTTTTTCAGATGCAAGTCATAATTCACTTCGGTGAAATTGCGGACATGGTGACAGAGCGAAGTATGGTTCTTTCCTTGTATGTTTCTGTTTTACTTTTGTCATAGTATTCTCTCACCTTTTGTATATTTAACTTTATAGCCTTAGAGGCTTACTTGAGAGATAAGTTGTATAAGCTATTTTAACTCTAGAATCTTGTATTTTCTATTTGTAACTAGTCGACTTAAACTCCGCGAGCTGCGGCTAGTTCTCTATGATTATAATAATATTGTATCTATATATATGTTTTATTCTTTTACATCTAAACTTTGTGTCTTGTGCGTTAGCCTCGTGTGAACGTCTCGCGCCTTTATAATTCTGTTTTTGAGCTTAATCTTTCATCGGACTTCTAGAATATATTATCCTTTTCTATATAAATATGTATAAGACTTAGAACTGTCGTAACCTTTGAATAACCTTTGCTTTACGGCTAGAGGTAAAGCTTAAGGTAATTGGGGTGTTACATTTAGTGGCATCAGAGCAGTTCATCCTCGTGAGCCTGAGGGACGGACCGATTGTGCATCGTTGAACACTCTGGGTCATTTTTCTTTCATACTATTTAGGTTATCTACTTGATATTTCATAGCATGCCTGTTTATGAGTGCCTTTTTGGGATAATTGAAACACTAGACTTTTGATATTGAGACTGATCACCTTGATATTGACTGTTTGGTGTGGAAAGGAAACCCTAATGGCAACTCACGGATGAGGTCGATCACGTTAACGGAGAGGTAGTGAGGATGGCTAACCTGCCCTATGTGTTACGAGCTTAGCATGTTTCAGAAAACCATTTTGTGGAGTTTGCGGCATATCGGTTGATGGGTGCGGCTCCGAACTAGTGGCAACAGAAGTAATGACGGATGCTTTTGCTATTTTTAACTATGATTTTATCAATTTATGAACTTGGTTTCTAATTTATCTTGTCAAAAGGAATCCAAATATGAAAATTTTGTTTAAAAAAATGTGATTTCAAGTATTTGACTTATGGAGAAATGATTTTTGATTCATTTGAAAAAGCATTAACAATGAATTCGTTTAGATTGAACTTGTTTTAAAGGTTTTTAAGAGTATTATAAAATTGGTATTTGGTTTAAAGGAAAAATTTCGGATTCTTAATGACGATAATCAGAGTGACGCAGCGGAAGGCGAAAGGGAACATCAGCACGGTAGGACGATTTGATGGGGACATATCGAGTGATTCGAATTTTCGAGGGCAAAAATTTTATTAGGATGGGAGAACGTAAGAACCGGGGTTCTTCACGAAAAACCGTTTTAATAAAATAATTTTATTTCCCGAAATAGATTTAAAATTTAGAAGTTTTAATTTGAAAATATAAATGTGAAATTTGATTTCAATGAATTTTTCTGAGTTAGAAAATATATCTTTTTCGAAAAATTTCTAAGAAAATGCATACTGGCGCTTAAGCTGGCAGTATCAGCTCTAGTCTGTCAAATACTCAGTATTTTGGAAAATAAGATTTTGAAAATTTATTTATTGTTTTGAAAGGATATAGATAATTTAGAATCGAAAACCGGACACTAATCTTAAAGGTTTTAGCCCAAAGTGGGCCAAACGAACCAAAAACGCTACGCGGTTAGACCGGGCCCAAGGCCCAACATATATAAGCTCATTAAATGAGCTTTTCAGCTCATTCCACCCTCATTTGAAAAAGGGAGCGCTGCTGAGTTGGGAGGAGAGGGAGAAGAAAGAACACTATTTACCCTCACCTTCTTTTGCTTGTAACTTGAGTTACGAAGCTCCGATTGACGAGCTATTTGTGGCCATGCAAAGCTCTCGATGAGCTCTTTATTTCTATCTAAGATAATTTGGTAATAAATTGCGTCCTAATCCCTAGTTTTCTACCCTAACTTCTGTATTTTTGGTGGTTTGGTTTTTGAGTAGATTTTGTGGTTTTGCTTGTTTAGGTAATCGCTAGTAGCGAGTAATTATTGGATTTTACCCCTAGTCTCGTTGGGTAAGGTAAGATTTTACTAAAACCTTGTGTTTAGTTGTTTGTGTATCTTAGGTTTTGATTTTGGCATATATATGTGATGTTAGATTGAGTTTTGGTGTTTGTTGGAGTTGGTTGAGGCTTTGGATCGAGTTTGGTGGCTTCGTTTTGGTGTTTGGAATGTTTTGGGAATCGACTAAAGTATGGTTTCGGTTTCTTTTATGTAATATATAATGTTTATGGACACTTAGGCTAGTTGATCTTAAGATAGGTTGAAAGGTGTGATTGTACGGTTAATTGTTCATAAATGAATGCTTGATGATGGTTTGGGTGTTGGATGAATGGGTTTGAATATAATGATACAATTGTCAGTTGATGATGATTATTGATGAGTTATGTTGGTGGGTGTTGAGATTGAAAGATGGGTATTGATGATAATTTTTTTTATTTGGTTGTTATTGATTATGGTGGTTGATGATGGTTGGAAATTATTTATGTTAATGATGTATTATGATGTTGATGAGAAAAGTGATGATTGATGTTATTGATGGGAATTGATAGATATTATATTGGTGTTGTGTGGAAGGAATTGGAATAATAATTATGATGATTGTATGATTTGATGATGAATGATGATATTTGTGTATATGGCTTGTATATAGAATAATGTATTGTAATTGGGGTTATGGAATGAATTGAGGAATGGTTTTGATGAGGATTTGTATTGGTTGATGATAATGTTGTTGGTTGATAATGGTTATGAGTGTTTGTGATGATTTTGGATGTTGAGGAATAATAATTTTTTTATGGTGTAGAACGGTGTAATTGGAATATTATGGATGGATGAGTTGAGAAAGGATTGGTAGGACTTTTGGTGTAGTATTGGTGTTGTTGGGTTGTGAATTATTTGGGGTTTTGAATTGAGAGTTGGTTAAATTTGAGTATTTGAGGGTTTGGGTAAAAATAGATTTTTGGTAAATTTTGACGGATCATAACTTGTGCCTCAGTTTTCAAAAAGTGTTGAAACTTGTTTAGAATTAAAGATTATTGAAAAATCTTCAAACTGATACAAAGTTTCTAAAATTTGGATTTTTGTAGAGAAAGTTATGATCATTCAAAGTTTGGTGTTGAAATCTGAAATTCTGCAAGGTTGCAGAATTTTGTGATTTCTGGTATGTGCGCATGCACAGCCTTGTACGCACGCACACACCAATGGAGTTTTACAACCTGTGTGCACGCACAGCCCTGTGCGCACGCACAAGTTGGGAAGGTCTGTCTATTGGGTGCGCTAGCACGCCTTGTGCGAGTGAACAACATTATAAAATTTGGTACCTGTGCGTACGCACACCCCTATGCGTACGCATACATTTTAAAACTTCTCTTGGGCATGCGCACGCACACACCCTGTTCTTCAAATTTAAAACTTGTTTCAACTATTTCACCTTCCCAACAAGCTTGTAAGCATCTGTGACACCATTTTGAGATTCTTGGGCTCATTCTTGAGTATTGAAACATGGGAAAAGTCTTAGGAGAATTTTATTTGGGTTTTACGTTAGAAAAGTTAGCAAACGGAGGTCTAGGATTCTGGTGTATTGAGGATGAGTTGGTTGAGAGAGAGAAGGATGAGCGGTGACTATGGTGATTGTTGACAATGAATTTGAGAAAAATGATGAACTAAGGAGTTCAAAATGGAACTTATGAATTGATGACGATTGTGGCGAGTATGAGTGGAAGTGTGCTATGAGCAGTGGTCTCTGAGATTGGATATGTAATTACAATATGCATTGTTATCCATCGTAGGAGCTGTGGGAGTCTCCTGCCTACGTTCGGATATGAGAGTTGAAGCTGGGCGTCTCACTCATACTTCTTGCAACTAAAAGAATGTGGTAGGGCACGCTCCCTCAGAATGTTTCCCTCTAAACGGAGAAGGTGGTAGGGTACTTATCCCTCGGAGTTATTTCTCCTGAGAATGCGATTTCTCTCTGATTGCAAGGTGGTAGGGCACTAACCCACGGAATCATGCGGCAATCAGAGGAAGGTGGTAGGGCACGCTCTCTCGGAATGTTTTCCTCTAAAAGGAGAAGGTGGTAGGGACTCATTCCTCGGAATTATTCCTTCTTATGCGCAATAGAGAGACTGATCCAGCAGTTGTCGACCAGATTTGCTGTCGGGTTTCGCACAATAACCGACATGTGATATCACAGCCAATAGAGCAGACACTCATCATATGCATCTTCTATATGCTTGCTTGCTTTGACTATTTGAGTTTGCCTAATTGTATAACATGTCTACTTGCTTCTTGAATTACCTACTATATATATGAATATTACCTGTGATTTCCTTGCTTGCATTATCTGTGTTTATTTGGTGCTGAGGAGGTTAGGTAGGCGATGGCGATGGGATCGCCCGGAGGGTAGGTTGGTGAAGGTTGTAGGATACAGCGGTGTGATTAGTATTAGTTAGAATTTTCCTAAGTTTAGATAACCCAGTTTATGGTTTAAGTTCTTTATTAATTTATTTTATTCTAAGCTTGGATATCCGCTTGCGATGTGAAGTTCTAGGATTGCCTTCGGCGTCTTGGAGCCTTACATCTTACATTATTTGGCATTGTTACCATATTGAGAACCTCCGGTTCTCATTCCAGACTTTGTTGTTGTTTTTCAGATGCAAGTCGTAATTCACCTCGGTGAAATTGCGGATATGGAGACAGAGCAGAGTATGGTTCTTTCCTCGAATGTTTCTGTTTTAATTTTGTCATAGTATTCTCTCACCTTTTGTATATTTAACTTTATGGCCTTAGAGGCTTACTTGAGAGATAAGTTGTATAAGCTGTTTTAACTCTAAAATCCTGTATTTTCTATTTGTAACTAGTCGACTTAAACTCTGCGAGCTGCGGCTAGTTCTCTATGATTATAATAATATTGTATCTATATATATGTTTTATTCTTTTACAGCTAAACTTTGTGTCTTGTGCGTAGCCTTGTGTGAACATCTCGCGCCTTTGAAATTCTATTTTTGAGCTTAATCCTTCATCTGGCTTCTAGAGTATATTATCTCCTTTTATATAAATATGTATATGTCTTAGAACTGTCGTAACCTCTGAATAACCTTTACTTTACGGCTAGAGGTAAAGTTTAGGGTAATTGGGGTGTTACATTTTCCAACAAGCTTGTAAATCCCGTATAATGTCTGGTAACCTATGTCCAATGAATTAAATTAAATTATTCCCAAATAAATACTTGGTTATCCAGATGAAATTGTTGTGGGGATGGTGGTTTGTCCCATCGGTGGTGAAGACAGTGGTGTTATCCTGCTCACCAGATAATAGGATTAATGAATTAATAACGACTTGGGGTTAATGAATCTATAAGTTGTAAAATTGATTTAAATGAATAAATATTGATTAATTATCTGGGTAAGATGCAAGAGTTGTAGTTTGTCCCACTTGCTCCGGGTTAAGCACAGTTAAACACCTGCTTAAGCAAGATGCAAGGGTAGTGGTTTGTCCCACTTGCTCTGGGTAAAAGTTTGAGACACTGGGTAAGATGCAAGAATTGAGGTTTGTCCTACTTACTCCGGGTTGAGACATGAGACACCTGGGTAAGATGTAAGGATTGTGGTTTGTCCCACTTGCTCCAGGTTGAGAATTGTAAACACCTGCCTGGATAAGACACAAAGGTTAAGGTTTTTCCCAATTGCTCCGGGTTAAGCAGGTAAGATGCAAGGGTTGCGGTATGGTCCCTCTTGCTCCATGTGGTGTTCCATGTTCGGGTTAGCTACCAATATATATGGGGTTTGGAATTATAACTGACAAGTGAGCTCATGGCCAGTAGAACAACCATGCATCATGTGCATTTGTTTGCAATTGCTTGGGCGTGCATATTTGTTTAGTTTTCCTATTTGTTCACCTATCTACTGCTTATACTACTTAAACTAATTGTATTCTATTGTGATTGACTTGTTTGTCATGTTTGTGTTTGATTTCTATTAAGAATTTGAGACCAATGAGACTATGAATAATTCTTTTGAGACTGTGGATAAATCTTTGAGACTATTGAGACAGTTGAGATTCACTGAGACTGACTAATAAGATTATTAAGACTTATGAGACTAAAAACATTGATACGAATGACTGTTTAGTGCTAACTAAACTAATAATAAAAAGAGTACGATTAGCTTAGACGAATTTTCCCTTTTCGGATTAGACTAAGACCCTAGGCTTGGATTCCTGTGGCATTGGAGATTAGAATTGCCTAGCAGGTTCATATAGTTTTATATAGTCTCTATTTGGAACTATTATCCTATTGGGAAGCTTCAGATTCTCACCCGTTGTCGGATTTTATTGATTTCAAATACAGCACGTGACGTACCTCGCTGACCGTGCTAGACTCTGAATAAAGCAAAGAAGATATCTTTCGAAGTTTATTTTTCTTTATGCAGTATCATATATCCATTTTTGATATATGTATTTGTGTATCCCTCTCAGGGTCTTTGTATTTTTGGAGAAATATGTTGTATTTTGTATACTTTGGGTTGTATTATGTTCTAGCCGGCCTTTTCTTTGCAGATTGAGACCAGTTCTGCTTATGTATCTACTCACTCATATATATATTTCTGTATCCTACGTTGTTTATCTATAACATTTTGAGTGTCAATGACTATTGCTTGTTATCCTTTCTTCACAATCTCCTAGTTATATGATTAATCTTCGAATATATGTATGTATATTTTATTTCTAGGCGTTGTAATGCCTCATCACCTCTGATTTACGACAATAGCATAAGGCTTTGTATGGTCAGATGTTACATTAAACATAACTTATAAAATGCATTATGATTACCCATATATAAATCTTTAATATTTTAAATATATTTGAAACACAATCTTTAGTTGCCTACAATATAGAAAATAATTTCCATAAGAGTTAAAAAGTTAAATAAAATGATTGATTAAGGTATAAAACATAAATGCATATACAGATTCAGAAGAAGGATAAAAAACAATTACAATGGCATAAACCAATTATATCATAACATTTTTAACATGAATGAAGGTAGAAAGAGAAGAACTATTATTACCTCAATTCTCTAAAACATTAGTTGGCTCTATTAGAAATATGCAGAAACTAGAAGTAAAAATATTTAGGTAAAAACCAAAAGCTGAGGATACTTCTCATTTCTTTGTTATTGAGTAACTCCAGTGATTTTTAATAGCATTGTTAGCCCTAATTCAACCAAGATAAAATGAATTATCATATTTGTTAAAAATTAGGAAGATATCTATCTAGTTGGTTCAGAAAATGCATATGCATTTATCATTTGTCTTTAATCTCTTATTATTCTTTAACTTTTCTTTTGAATGACTAGTTATCTATTAGTCACAAAAAATAAGATATTCACAAACTAAGTTCATACACAAATTTTGATGACTAAAAAAAGAAAATTAACAAAATTCAACAAATAAAGGCTCAACCTTCATTATGTAATTGCGTCAGCCACGAAACTAGTTCTAACGTATAAGCTAAACAAGTTAAAATGAAAAAGTGTCATCAAACAAAGTCGTATAACTACCACTAGCATGATCAATTAGGTTCTTTGAGTAAATAGAACTACTACAGCAATTTAAATAGTAGAACTTCTTCTAAAGTGATTCTAATCTCCAAATTTAGAGACACACAAACAAAAGCGAACTCAAAAATCAGAAACATGTGCAAAGGCAGATCAGTCTAATGCAAGGAGTTGGACTTTAGAATTTTTACTTTAAATCTTGCTTCTTTATTAAGAGATAATGCAATTCATAAAAATTCAAATCTTGTACACAATATCATTAACAAAACTCAATAACATGTTTATCTTGTTGGTCCTCATCAAGTTAGGAATTGATAGTGTCTATTTGCGTCAAATTCATTTTAAGCTTTTGGTCCTAAATTTTCAAACAAAATAAAATTAGCTTTTATCTTTATCTTGTATATAGGTCAATGTCATACTTACCATTCAAAATATAAAATTCCAAACATTGTTTATTGGCAACGACAACATCTAACATCCAACCTATTGAATAAAGCAAAATCTCACAAACAATTATGACATATATATATATATATATATATATATATATATATATATATATATATATATTAAATTTGCGTGAGTTAAGACATTATATACAAAAAACTAAACACAATTCTAAAATAAAAGAGATAAATTTAGACAGACTAACCTGAAACTTGGCTATCTTGTCCTTCGGTTTCTTTTTAAGGAACTACAAAAAAGTTTAATACACCGGATGCAAATAAAATTGGTCAAATATAAAGCAAATAATAATTATTGTATAATACTAATACTTTAGAAGTTCAATAGTGTGTGATCCTTGTTTGTAATCCAATATTATAGATTGATTTCACTTTCTGCTTAGGGAAAAGCAGGCGAAGAGAAGCAAAGCCTTTTAATTTTTTCTCATTTCTTATGGACCCTCAAATATACTATCCAATAAAAAGGTGAAAAGACCACCCTCACTTTACATGCTATTTTAACTACGCTCCAAATACTTCTGATCTCAATTAAACACGCCATTTTAGACATTCCACTACAAGATTTGTAATTAGTTTTGATAATAAAAGGGTTTCATAATTATGTTTAATTGAGACGTTTTTATAATTTATTAGTCTCAAACTATAATATAAGTAAAAAGAGAAGTGGATTAATAGGCATTAGCATGCTTATTATTCATTTATTTATTCATTATGTAATTTACATTTATGATAACAACTAAATCCAATGACATTCATCAAATTTTTTCACCCAATCGTTAGCTCAAAAGAAGCACATGAAATAAACATACAAAAGATGTTTATAAGAAACTAAGAAAAAAGACTAGAATTATACTAACCCTTCATGGCAGGAGCCTTGATCACAAATCTTGACTCGTCATGGGTATCTTGTAAGCAAGTTTTGTGCAAAATAATAAAAGAGTGAACTACCAACTTAATTACTGTCCATTTTTTAGAATGACAACGTGACCTCTCAAGATAAAAATGATCCATTTTGGTTCCTATCTTCTATTTTCGTGACATAATGCGATTTTTGTGGGTATTTTTCCGTCAATTCAAAATGAAAAACACTGACGTGTCAGGTTCAGAAATGGATAAAGACCTAATTGTCTCTAAATTCAAATTGGTTATTGAGTTTATTTGTCTTTATTCTTTAAACAATATATTTTTCAAATTATTTTTTATTTATTATATTAATATTTTTTTAATAAATTATTGAATATATGATATAATAAGTACAAACTAATTAATAAATTATTCAAATTTAAAAATATTATTTGTTATGAAACTAAATAAATAATTCTCAAATATAATTTTTAAATATACAAATAATAAATATTAAAATACCGTGAATACATTAATAATAATAACCCTATGATATACTATTAGTATTATGATATAGATAATTTTCACAATAAAATAAAAACTAACGAATACAGTATTTGATATATAGTAAAAAATTTTCTACGTAATAACAAATTTAATTTTTTTTCTCTCTTTAATAACTAAATTTTTTTCTTTTTAAACATTCACAGAAACCGTATTGTGTCACAGAAGTAGAGGATAGAGATCGAAATAGATTATTTTTATTTTGAAGGGTCGCATTATCATTTTAAAAAATGGATAGGAGTTGGATTGATAGTTCACTAAAAAAATTGCAAGCAATTTTTACGAGATAGTACAGAAACAAGGAAGTACAATATTTAATCACAAATTTTTCTAAACAAGTCATACATACAGAATGATCTATTCTTACCAATTTGAAAATTCTAAAGTTTAAGCAAAGAAAATTATATACTTATTTCCCTTTCTATTTTGTCAATTAACTTGTTAAAAAAGCCGACTAAAATGGAGCAACAATTGAAGGCTTATTTCAACTGGATTCACAATAGAATCTTCTCATTCTTTGTCCTTCTTAAATGGTTTTTAAATCGCAACATTTCTTTCTCTTCACTCTTTGACATTAGTAAGCCATAACATTAGTAAGCCTCTAGCATCATTTTTACTTAAGAATTTTTTATTTAACTTTGTTTACCTTTCTAATATATCAAATCAACTTAACTAAATCTCAAATTCTTTGTCTTGACTTGAAAAAATTATAAAAGAGAAGAGTACATTAGAACACAAGAAGTAGAATTGTGTATGATTTTGACAAAAATATATCATTAAATTATCATAAAAGCTAATATCTTTTGAAAATTTTGAAGAACCGAAGAAAATAAAGAACAAGAAAAAATTAGGAACAAATCCTCACAACAGTTACTTGAAACGACATGAAAATTAGTTCCACAAAATCTGATATTTTCAAACGCAACTTCATCAAAGGTTCCAAAGACTCTCGCTCGCTCGTATTCTTGATCTTCTCAGCCAGCGCTATCGAGTTCACGCTCTAAGTGTTTCAAGCTGCCGGCACAAAACCAAAACCAGTGGCAAAACCCACCATGGAAGACGATGCAGAGGCGAAAATCTAAAGCATTATCTCAACGATCTGAATGGAATCATAATTGAAATGCTATTCCAGAGTTGAACGAATTCAGATGCTCCCCGATCACTTCGTCCCCCATTCATAACTCCAACGATGACGTGTTGATAGATGAGACAATAGCGACAATGGTGGAAAAGAGATGAATGTAGGTAGCGATAACATTGGAATTTTAGAATTTTAGAGAGGTCCATCTCTCCCTTTCCCTTAAAACCTTCTTTTTGTTTCTTTTTTTTTTTGTATGGACTCAAAGTGAATATTTATTTGGGTTGAAATTCTTTTTTTTTTTTTTACAATTGATTGAGTTGAAAGCCTTATAATAGTGAGATTTTTTGTTAATGATTTAGGGAAGGATTTAGAGATTGTCACAAATAAAATATACTATGGAAGCTTTTAATAACTTTCATTAAAAAAATTTTACAAACAAACAAAAATTTTGTGTGACATTATTCGAATTTACAAACCTTTAAACATTGTTAATAGAAGGTATGCAAAAATTTCTGTAACTTATTACAAGTTAGAGATGAGCTTAACTTACAGATAACTAACCAATTAACATTAGTAACTGATGCGTGAGCATCTTCTCTATCTTTTCCTAGTGAATTTGCACTCAAACTGTTGAGTTTAATCAAGATTTAATTACCTTTAGCCATTATGAATGCTACTTTGAGTTGTTTGCAATTTCTGTTTATTTTAGGTAGCATTCGGATGGATTTGACGGAGTTTTGTAGCAGAAAAGAAAGAAAGCGAATGATGTTGTCAACCCCAACCTCCTTGCACTCAAATAGAAATAACTTGAGTTACAGAGGTCCAATTGACAAGATTTTAGTGGCGTTGGAAAGTTAACTTCCATAGCTTTCCAACGATATATAATAATTTACCTTTTTTTCCATTTCGTATGGACCATTTCACGCCAAACTTGAGGAAGCTCAACTTTGGCGCCACCTCAAGGAGCCCCAAGGGAAATCGCGCTGCCATCTCCATGCCGAACTTGATTTTACTCAAGTTCGACGCTAACTCAAGGAAAGCCCAAGAAATTCTCTGCCTAGCCCACGTCAAATTTGACTCTCTCCATGTTTGGCGCCAATCCTAGTACAAAGGTGGTCCCCAATCTCGTCCAAAGGCCTGCAGATCAATTATTAAGTTTGATTTAAACTTATTTTATATTTTTTAATAGGAAAAGATATTATTTAGTTTTAGAAAATATATTTTACATTAATTAGGATTAGATATAAAAGGAAAAAGAATCAGCCCTTTGGGCTCTTCTCCTCTCTTCTACCTCATTCCACAATTTACAGTTTACCTAAATCCTAGTTTTCTCTCTGAACCATGAGCAATTAAACCTCCACTATTAAGGTTAGGAGCTCTATCTATTGTATGGATTGATAATATTACTTTTCTATTTTAATTCATGTACTGATTTATAATTCAAGAATTGTTTTTGTTCTTTATCTTATGAATCTGGGTGGAACAGAAGTATGACCCTTGTTCTAATTGAGTTCTTGTATAACTTGGAAAAGCTCTTTACTTGAACAACATTTTGAAAACATATTCTCCTAAATTTCTAATTATCTTGACTTAACGGGATACGTGATATATAATCCTCTTATATTTAGGTAATTAGAGTTTCTGTGGCATATAACTAGAATTGAACTTCACCCTCTAATTGGAATTAAGTGACCAAGGAATTAGCGG
Organism: Arachis hypogaea; assembly: GCF_003086295.3. Lineage (NCBI taxonomy): Eukaryota > Viridiplantae > Streptophyta > Magnoliopsida > Fabales > Fabaceae > Arachis > Arachis hypogaea. Next base: position 27,523,393 of record NC_092036.1, read on the forward strand.
TTGATGAAGGTTAGAGAAGACTAAAAAGGTCTAAGGAATTAATGTTTAGTCACATATAGTTTGCCATGAATTGAATCTTGCATCATTAAAATAGTTAGTAAGAAAAGTCAATGCGGAAAATAGATAACTCTGAAGCCTTAACTTATTTACTACTTGCTTTTCTGATTTTCTGAATTTACTGTTTAATGCAATTGAGACCTAAACACTCTTTTCTGTTTGTCTGACTAAGCTAATCACTCAATAATTGCTACTTGATCCATCAATTCTCGTAGGATCGACTCTTACTCACCTGAGGTATTACTTGGTACGATTCGGTGCACTTGCCGGTTAGTTTGTGGACTTTAAATTCCGCACCAGTAACCTATCTAACTAACCGAATCTAGTTATTATTATGACAGTTAGTGACTAAGACTCCTATAAACCAACAGGAATGAAGATAGGAACATGACTTAATTACTTTCTTTTGTCTATGTGTGTTAAAGATAAGTTCGTAGGCCTGTAAAATTACAATATTTGATGTTTAATTTCATATATACCAAGGTCCCAACTAAATTTAGTTGGAATTCTTAGAAATGAACACTTAATAATGTCCTTGGCTTAACCTGCTTTGAGAATCTTCATCACTGCTAGCATGTAGATATATAGTTTTATCTTTTAGTTTTTTGGGAATATTAACTACAATAAAATTTAAGTTAAAATCTCTCGTATACTTCCTAATTTCCCATACTAATAAACCACTCATATAGCTTCATACACAGTTTTAATCAATGAAGTGTCTGTGCATCTAAGCATTCAGACAATCACATAAATAATAATGTAATAACATTAGTTGATATGTACATCACTTAGGACAAGAAAAGGGTTAGTGGGAAAGACAATGTCGCTGAATGATTAAATTATTGGAAATAAATAATAAAGCATGAGAAAAAGAACCAAACTAACGAATTAAGTATTATGTGTAATATAATATCATTTTATCTTTATATGATTGCGCCGATTAATATGATTCTACGACGTTAACTTCATTACTATATATATATGTTAGCAAATAATGAATTATGAAGGAGTTGAATTTTAGATGTCCACAAGAAATCATTGTCTTATTTTGTTTATTTAGTTAAAATTTGTGTGCTTCCACCAAGATAATTAAAGTGATTAAGCATATATAATTAACCAATTTCCGGGGAAGTCTAAGGGGTGTTGTAAAAGACCTTGATGAGGCCAAAATGATAACGATGATATTAATTAATCGGAAAAGCTATGCATCCATGTATTTTTTTATATGGTTGTTAATCAAGTAATTTCTTTCACATGCGCGTCCTCCACCTCTCACTCGTTTGTCATACACGCGCTACATATAATGTGCTACAACCTAAAGCTTTGCTCAACGTAAATCTTCTGCTGCAAGGTAAACATTCTTCTTCTTCTCTGCTCGTGTTCTTCCTTATTGATCTGCATTGCCTTCGTCGTTCTCCTCTAGTTTGAATTGAAATAAATAGATGGAGGTGTACTAAATTGAATTGAATTGAATTGATAATATGTAAATTGTAGGCAGAATTATTTGAATTTGATTTTATATAATGGATTATGTTTCGTTCACTCAGTATTATACAATTGTTTCACCATGAGTACTGTGTTCGGTTCACCATGAGTACTGTGTTCGGTTTATTCTGCAGAAAGCTGTTTGAATTTGATTTTATATCACTACACCATATCCGGCAAATAGCAGCGGTTATCCATAGGATTAGCAGCGGTTTTTAACTGCTGCCAAACGGATAGCAGCGGTTGCTATATCCGCTGAAAGATAGCGTGCGGCTAAACCGTTTATAGCGATTAATAGCAGCCGCTGGAACAACTACTGCTAAATAGTATTTTGTAGCGGTATAATTTTGCAGCGGTTCTCTCTGCTACAAAATCGTAAGAATAAGACTGCTTGAAGATGACAGCGGTTGTTAACCGCTGCAAAATGCTATCCGTTGAATTATTCTATTAAGATATAGCAGCAGATTTAAAACCGTTGCCAAATGTAGAGTTACACTTTTTTGTTTAAAAAAAAACCCGAATTTCCACTAAAACATGCCAATTCTTTTATTCTTTATACGTTCTTCCACTCAATTGTGTTAAGTTATCAAAATAACTAATAGCCAATCAAACTACAACACATGAAACAAAACAAAAATATATACAAAAGTGAATCATTATAATAGTTAGAGTAAAGTATCGTTTTTGTCCCCAACGTTTGGGGTAAATCTTATTTGTGTCCCTAACGTTTAAATCGTCCTATTTTTATCCTTAACGTTTGTAAAAGTGATTCAATGTTATTCTGCTATCAATTACACATCATGAACGCTTTAGTTTGAGTTTTAAAAATCTCTTTTTGAAGTTAGAATACAAATGTCTGGGATAGAATCAATGATCCTCTCTGAAAAATAGCTCATCAAAAGTTGAAACTAATTCCTACAACATTTACATAATTCACTTTTTTAGGGACATAATTGAATCTAAACACAAATAGTGGGTATAATATTAAAATCGAACACATCCAAGTGAGACCTAATTGAGAATAAATACATCGAGTGAGAACTTTGAAAAATATAATTTGATTTGTTAGTATAATTGATAGTAGGATAACATTGAATCACTTTTATAAACATTAGGGATACAAATAGGATGATTTAAACGTTAGAGACACAAATAGGACTTACCCCAAACGTTGGAGACAAAAATAATACTTTACTCTAATAGTTATTTGAATTCAGTGCATCGATGACTGTAAACTACAAATAAAGTCACCAAAATAAAAAACTACAAATAAATATCTCAAAAGTCATTATGACAGTGAAAAATTAAAGAGTATTCAGATTCCAACATTCATAATTCAAATCATTAGCTGCCCGCACATCATCTTGCATGGGATGAGGTTGGTGCACTTCTCAAAGAATCCAAATCTACAGCTATTTTAGGTGGCAAACTACCTCATTGTTGTTGGATTATGTATCTTAACAAATTTTCCATAGTCTAAATTTTTGCCTTCTCTTCTGTTGCCTCTACCTCCATTCTCTGTCTCTTTGTCTTTTTCTCTGCTGCTGTTGCCTTGAGTTCTGCTGACTCCGCCTTAAGTTCTGCTGCCTCCACCTTAAGTTTTATAATCTCCATCTGATACTCCTCAATCTGTACACCGTAGTTAGACTACTGTGGAATGTTACGAAAATACTGACTAGGACATGGACCAAAACCGAGTCCACGAACTCTTCTTAGGTGCTCCTTTCCAAGCACTTGTGCAAGGGAATCATTCTATGAAAATTCCTTGCTGGAAGGGTCTTGGCTCTCAATATGTTCAATTGCTTCCTGCAAACATGTGAGATCCGGATTTACACTAATTTAAATTTAATGGTAGTAATTGCAAAGAGAATTTTGAAAAAGTAAAGAACATGATTTACCCTAACCAGACGCACATCTTCATTCATATACAAACCATTCTTTTTTTTTATGACTCATGATCCATCCATCTCCTCTACCAATAGGCATTACCTGTCGTAGCTCCTATAACAATCAACAACAGACAATCATTAAACAGGCAACACTATATTACCAGAAACACGTCACCATTCTGGAACTGAATTTAAATTAATTACTTCTTTGTGTCTCTTTCTTGCCATCATTTTAAAACCTCCAGTATGTGTGTACCGTTACTTTGAACAATTAATGGCATTTTTTTACACTTCTCCTACACACAAAACGACAAACATAAATGTTATCGAGATAAATTAATACACATTCAATGGTTTTATAAGTTAGGCATGTACAACTTCAGGAAACACAAAAAAGGATAAGGTGATGAACTTTTTGGTAGTAATTTTTCCACTATCACAATAAATTCAGTATATTTAGTAGTAATTTATGACAATTTAAAATCGAATACAATGAAATATCAACTAAATATTTGTTATCTATGTGTCCTCGTTCAACCAATATTCAAGAAACTTTTTCCAGTGATTTGCCTCTATTCCTACTGGCTTACGCTTGAGGTTTTCCTCAAAAGTCAGTTCTTTATCATAAAACTTATGGAACAAATAATTTCTTGCGTTCCTCTTGGAACTTCCTATTCTTTGTACAATTTCCCGCTTTATGATCCCTCTTCCAATCATCCTCATAGTGGAAGACTCGCTACAAGTAGTTCATATCATAAGATAACACAATAAAGATGATAACAATATTGACATCAATGCTTTCACACCGTCATTGTAACCATTAACTTTAACTCCAAATCCATTCTACATCATAGAAGAACTTGTATACACGATTCATCAACTCAACACACAAATAAATATGATTGAGAACTTTCCACCATGAAAACTTTATCCTAAATGCTAGGTTCAAAAAGCAAGTTTGACAACCAATATAAGCATATAAATAGCAAGAATCACCTCCAATATAAGCATGCCTAATCACCTTCAAAGTATGAACCGAATCTCCCTTGCTGGACCAGCTTAGTAGTGATCAAATATATATCACTTCATCAAATAATGATTCTAGTTACTAATACAATCTGTTAGAACTTTTTGGCAAAGAAACCCTTCAAATCCTAGTAAAGGAATCAGGCTGAATCTCTTTTACAATAGCTTTCTACAGGCATGGACTACAATAACAAAGTTGAAATGTGAATGGGTTTTTGGCCGAGAGTGTTGAGGAGGAGCAGACCAATATAGTAAGATAAAAAAAACATATAATAATTAACCACCTCAAACAGACTTACATATTATTAAAAGACACATCATTAGACATGAACAATTCTCGACAACAAAATTCAAAGAAGTGAACAAAAAGAAACCCAACATGAACTATCCTTCTCTAATTTACCAGACTAAAACAAAAAATAGAAAACCAAAGAAATCCACCTACTAATAGAGAATAACAGCACATTAAAACAACAACCCCATAGCTAGGGAATAATTAAATAATCTCTCAACAAATAATTAAAACCACAAAACATTCAAAATTTCAAAGTTAGGAAGGTAATAGAATTAACTACGAGCAAATGTGTTCCATATTTATTTTCCCCTGACATTTTCATTTAACCGGAAATCATAACCTATAGCTACTCACTCTCTAATTGTTTACAATAGGAGCAGCTTTAACATTCTCATAAGGTTTATAAGTTTTTTCATTATTATTGTTATTATTATTACTACCACTATTAGTTACATTGCTATACACGAAGGACCGGATTAATTGGGGATTAAGTTATATAATAATGTACTGCAATTTACACCATACAAAAAAGTCATTAGAAATTTATCGATATTCTATAAAAAAAACTGTATGGTCGATATCATGTGCGTGCATCTTAATCTTTCCTTGTATTGTTTATTTAATAGATAAAAAAAGCATTTTACACTAAGCATTGGTAACGCCTTACTTTATAAAAAAAACTAAACATTACCTTAAACTGGTCAAAGGCATGCTCCATGGAAGCCTTGCTCGTTGTCTTCCAACTTTTTTCACAAATTGGTAACTGTTGAAAATTAGACGCCAATGTCCCCAAGAGCCCGCTCAATAGGCCCGCTGCCTGACCAACTTGTTGCAGCTCTCTGTTATGGTTTAGCGCGATCTTCTTTCCAGGAGTAAGTGCTAATGCCTCCTTAACAGTCAGCTCCATACAATAAGTCACACCATTCTCTAACAGAGGGAACAAACTTTGAACGTTAGTTTACTAAGCGAATTAGAATGCACGGAGAAGAGTAATTACACTTTCTAAGAAACAAGCATCAAAAGAATACCTATGACATCAACAACCCAATAATCGGTGTCCTTTTTTTTGCTGTTGGCATTGCCTTGGCATTCAACTTCATGTTCAGCAAATAAGTCGTCCACAGGGTCATCGAACGACTCGACCTCATCCACCTCCGAGTCATAGTTTTCATCTTCTGAATGGTCATCTACAACTTCATGTAAATTCGGATGCTTTTTATTTGTCGCAGGAGCTCGAGTGTCCCTAATGTTACTTGACGGAGCCAGCCGTGCTTCATTGTGCGGTGGTCTAAACGGTATAGCGTTAACACGAGATTGTCAAGCACCATTTTCAGAATGTGGAGGTGGAGGCGCTCTAGCACATCGCTGTGCACTAGAAGTATTTGCACCTGTATCATGTGTTCCATCCGTGTGCTAAAAAAAAAGTAGTTGGTACATCAATCAATTTTTTTTCAGTATTCCCACAAGTTATATTGAATAAAAGTCTATCCTAAAAGGCAAATGAACATTTGATCTAAGTTGTGCATTAAATAACTCACCGGAGTAGCGTGTGTTTGACTATTAAGGGCAGCTATAGGTCCGGCTGCAATACTAACGGTGTACCTAATAGTGTAACTTTTTCCTATAGATTCAAATTTATATTTTAAATATGCAATAATTTACAAAATAAATTGGTTTCAATTTATAAATTAATTACATTCATATTAAATTACTTGTAATTTTAACTAAAATTTAATAATACTAACAAGTAACAACAACAGTAACAATAAGTCCTCCAAATTTCTTTAATTAAGGCGAGGCATTATTATAAAAGATACTCAAATAAAACACAATAAATTAAGTAGGGGACTCAAAATGATTTTCACATATCAAAATAGTTTTACATAATATAAAATTATAACTTTGATTTTAAGCTGATTTTTGAAGTATTATCAAAATTTATAATCATCAATTACAGATACTATAATCATCATCATATGATTTATCTTTGTACATAGCTTCTAGCATTATTAAACTTAAAGCCACCGATTAAGCTTTCATATCTCATTCATCCAAAACATAATAATAATTTTAAGTGACATTGAACTAATTTATTTATTATGGACTAATTTATCTAATATTATCCATTTATATATCAGTAAAGAATTATTGACTGCACAAGCCTAATGGCTTTATTTCTTTTGTTTAATTGAAACCAAATTACAAACATGGTATAACAAGGAACCAGACTTAACGTATCACTAAAATAGAGTTACATAAACATTAAAACTAAAACAAAAAGCATGAATATTGAGTTAAATAAACAAACAAAAATCAGTTAAAAAAAGCATGCATAAATAGAGAAAAATACCTGGAAGCTTGACCAAATGTCAACGTTGATGGAGGGGAGACAGAGCCATCGAGTGACCAAGGCAAGTAGCAGTATTGGAGCACCTTCAGACCAAGAAACGAACAGAGCTTGCGACAGCTTGGGTGCGCGAGGGAGGCTTCGCGGTGACCACAATGGCTGCTTAATGGAAGGGAAGGAGGGTTGCGACGGAGGAAAAGGGAGTGACCTAAGGACCAACGGCAGCGGCACGCGGATATGGCTGGCCACAGGTGAAGTTCTACGCGCTAGAGGATATTTGGCAGAGACCTTCGCGTGAGGGCGGCACTATGAACTTTAGAAGCTGGATCTCTTCATTTCTCTTGGAGTGGGCTCTAATTAAGGTTACATGTGGGCTGAAACGGCAACATTGTGATGTTGCTTCAAAAAGCCGGCTAAGTCACGGTTCGGTTCGTCCGAATCGGATCTCGGCCGGTTCATCGGTTTAATTTCGGTTTTTAAAATATCCAATTTTTGCTTAATCAACCGAGTACATTTAAGAAAACAATAAAAAAGAAAATAAGTCTGTTTGAATATGCCGAAAGTAATTTTTGGTTAATTAGCTAATGTTTAGAAATATGTTATACTAAAAATTTTAATGATGGTTTTAATATATATTTTTTCGATTAATCATGTTCTATATAAGGAAAAACAATAAATTAGTTTTGTGTACCTTTTATATTGTTGATCTCTTTTTTTCTATTTTTAAGTGTGTTGCATGTGAAATATGTTATTTAAGATGAACTATTCCTTAATTATTGGTTTAGAATATAATCATCTTATATTATTTTTTATGATAAAAATTTTTGGAAATGTTTGGATGAAGAGAATAATTTTTTGGACGTAATTTTTTGTTTATTAACTCTTTTACTTCTATTTTATACACATTTCAGACTATTTTTTTAGTATCTTTGACCTACAAATATAAGGTGCGTAATGAGTTATGTGTATATGTTGTACTATTTGGAGTATCTTGGATTTATTAGTTCCCTTATTGGTTTGTCATAATAATATTCTCAATGTGTCTTGATTATTTATTTTTAAGAAATGGTCATTTATTAATGAATATCGTTATTATTTGACATATTGAATTAATATTTAGCTTATTCATTTTCTAATTATAAATATTAATCCCAAATTATAAAAATTATAAGACTTAATTAAAATAGTTTGACTCAATTTTTTATGGCTTTGATGTGTTCCTCTGTTGAGTACTAATTAGTAGTCACTCTATTGATGATTTGTAATTTATACCAAAAAAAATTTCTGATGAGTTACATCATTTTAAAGAATTTTTTTATTATACATATTATTAAAGAATTTATTATTATAGAAGTTACTTCATATTTTTAATCTCTTTTTATGTTTCCTTTAATCAGTCAATACCATATACAGGAACGGATCCAGAAATTTTAATATGCAGGGGCCAAATTTTAGATAACTTTTTTTATTCCATAAAAATAGTTAACATATAGTTATTAGAGTTGGTTTTTGAAAAGATTTATCAAAATATATATAATTTTTTTCACAATTTTATTTTTAATATGATAATTACATAAAAGAAATATAACAATATCAACAGTACATTGTAAAATTATAAAAAACCAATAATTTATAGTGGGTTTCTTTTAAAAAATAATCACATATCTTATTATTAAAAAATTAATTCTTTCAAAAATTTTAAAAAATTTGAAAATAAATTAAAAATTAATAACTATTTGAAAGCCACAGTACTTTTATAGATACAAGATATAAGATATCTTTATATTATTTTTTCTTTTAAGAACATAAATTTAGAAGAAAAATGAGTATTTTTTACAAGACTAATAATATCTAAAGTACATAATGTGATTACGAAAATATAATTATGTAAGTCATTTTGAATATAATACTATAAATATTAAATATAGTTGCACACGTATTTTACCATACATGTTATGTTTTTAGAATGGTATTTCTTATATCATGCAGAATGAATACAGTAAGATACTTAACATTATTTTAGTGATGAAAAAGTTTTATCACATTAATTATTAAACCATATATTTGGTGTATAATAGATATGGACAAAACTTGGATTCTTAAGTCACGAGATAGCATAGAATATAAACGAGGACTTAATAAGTTCCTAGACTTTGCATTTGTGATTGCATGGTCGGATAACATGATAAAGTGTCCATGCCCTCAATGTGGGTTTCAATTTATGCAAACAAGAGAGGATGCGTACGACCACCTGTTGATAAAGCCCTTTCCTGTTGGCTATACTTTGTGGTTGCGTCATGGTGAGAAACCAGCTGAGGAGAGCTCTACTTGCACACCGATAGTTGAGAAACATACACCCAAGGTGAATCCATATCTTCAAATGGTGCATGAGGCATTTAACTTCACAATGCCTCCTAGAAGTGAGGAGACCATAACAATGGATCCTGTAGAAGACGATGATATAGAGTTGCCGTACTTGTACGATGGTCCAAGTCGCGAGGCACAGGATTTTGCCGATCTTCTTGCGGATGGAGCGGAGGAATTATATCCCAGCTGCTCGAAATACTCAAAATTGTCTTTCCTAGTGAAGCTTTATCACATTAAGTGTATGTGTGCTGTGAGTGACAAGGCTATGTCGATGATTTTGGACTTATTGCGGGATGCATTTGAGCAACCAAAATTCCCGTCTACTTTGTATGAAGCCAAGAAAACTATCCAAAAGTTGGGGATTAAGTGCAAAAAGGTAGATGCATGCCCGAATGATTGCATGTTGTATCGGGGTGAAGATGAGGACACGACCAAATGCAAGCAGTGTGGGACTTCACGATGGAAGCAGAAGACGCAAAAGGGTTCCATTACCAAACTCAAAATACCTGTCAGCAAAAACAGAAAGCCTCTCCCAGCGAAGACTCTCCGTTACTTTCCTCTTATACCACGACTGCAACGGTTATTCATGTGTAGCAAAAATTCATCTGACATGTTATGTCATAAAGATGCAGCTAATAACGATGGGTACTTGAGGCATCCAAGGGACGCTGAAGCATGGAAAGACTTTGATGCAAAGTATCTTTTTTTCTCTAACGATGCTCGCAGTGTGCGTTTAGCTTTAGCAAGTGACGGTTTTAATCCTTTCAGAAATACGAGTACCTCGTATTCCATTTGGCCTGTGATTCTTATTCCGTACAATCTTCCTCCCTGGCTATGCATGAAACAGGCATATTTTATACTATCTATGATTATTCCCGATCCTAAAATGCCGGGTAACGATATCGATGTTTATTTGGAGCCCCTGGTGGATGAGTTGAAGCAACTCTGGGATGGCGTTGAAACTTATGATGCTAATAAGGGGACCACTTTCAAGATGCGTGCGATGCTAATGTGGACTATTAGCGATTTTTTAGGGTTGGGAAATTATCTAAGTGGAACACGTACAATGGGTTAGCTTATCCCACATGTAACGTGGACGCTAAGGCTCAGCGACTAACATTCAGTCAAAAATGGTGTTACACAGGCCATCGCTGCTTCTTGAATCAGGGCCATAAATATAGAGTAGACCGGATTATATTTGACGGACACGTTGAAAGCAGAGATCCACCAAAGAAGTATTCTAGAACAGATGTCTTAAGGCAGCAGTGTAACATGCAAGTATCGCTTGAGAAGAACTCAACTCTAACAGCCAAAAGAAGACGCATTGGTGATGATGCAGATCAAGATGATTCGTATTGGAAAAAGATGAGTGTGTTCTTTGAACTCCTGTACTGGAAGGATCACATGTTGCGTCATAACCTTGACGTGATGCATATAGAAAAGAACATTTGTGACAATGTGGTATTCACTATCTTAAACGATAGCGTCAAATCAAAAGATAATCTTAAATCTCGCAAAGATTTACAAAGCATGAGCATAAGGCCTTAATTATGGTCGGACAAAGGTGGTAAATATCCTTCAACAATCTTCACAATGTCGAATCCACAGAAGAATGTATTCCTGAAGACTCCACAGAACGTGGTCTTTCTAGATGGTTACTCGAGGAATATTGCTCATTATGTTGACATCCGGCAGCGCAAGTTATATGGGTTGAAGAGTCACGACTGTCACATTCTAATGGAACAATTACTTCCAATTTTGGTGAAGAATGCATTGCCAAGTCCGGTATCGAATGTGATTGCAAATATGTCCTCATTTTTCCAAGAACTCTGTGGAAAAGCTGTAAATCCTATGCAGCTTGGTGCCCTTCAGAATCATGTTATGCAAACTCTGTGTCAGATGGAAATGATTTTTCCTCCATCATTCTTCACTGTCATGGTTCACCTTACAGTGCACCTCGTTGATGAACTAAAATTTGGTGGCCCGGTACATTATCAGTGGATGTATCCAATAGAAAGGTTAGCTTGCTATTAAACGCATTTAAGACATTTTTTTCAATTTTGTTACGTATATACTAAGCGTTATGTCGTATTTATGTAAAAGGTACTTAGGACGATTGAAGCAATACATGCGTAACAGGGCACAAGCAGAAGGCTTAATTGCGGAGGGCTATTTATCCGAGGAGATTTTGACATTTTGCTCTAGATATTTGGATAATATTGAGACTAGAATCAACCGACCAGCACGAGTTGACGATCAACCTGTTGATATTACAAACAATACATGATGTAATATGTTCCCAGAAATTGGAAAAGGTTCAGGGGCTGTATCACATTTTGTACTGACCCCAATGGAAAGAGATTAGGCACATTGTCATGTACTAGTCAATTGCAAGGCCATCGCTCCATTTATTGAATAAGTATGCACATGTAATCATTAAGCACGATTATAACCAATTTCAAACACTCAGTCGTTGGACTAATCTTGTTATGTCTTAAAGTACATTTAGGGCAGAAACCAAGCGAAAATTATAAGATCAAACAAGGTCACAATCTAAGATAGATCGTGTTGTGCATGCAGAATTTTCTCGCCGGTTCAAGCGTGAGGTTCGTAGAAATTTAACCTGGCCAACTTATTTGTGCCCTAAAATTATAAATTATAAATTCTAATTTTTTATACGAACAAACTCTAATTTATGGTGCTAGGTTCCAATGGACAGTACTGTACATTCGAAAGAAATGAAGTTGCTGGCATGTGGTCCCATGCTTCAGGCAAGACATTTTTGGGGCATACAACGTCAATGGGTACAAGCTTAGAACTATCACAAAGGAAGACGGGCTGAAAACACAAAATAGTGGAGTTTATGTCTCATCCAATACAAGAAGTTATGCCAGCATGCATGACAACAGAGTGGCTGTTGGTAGTGTTCCATATTATGGAAAAATTGTGGACATAATTGAACTGAACTACAACTGCCATTTCATAGTGGTTTTGTTCAAATTTATTTGGACTGATACAACTATGAGCAGAGGAATCAAACAACACTATCTGGGCCTTACCAGCGTTAATTTCGCTCATCCAATTCACACCGGTGATCGAGAAGAGGATGAACCATACATATTGGCATCATAAGCTCATCTCGTGTACTATGTACGTTATGAAGTAGATCAAGAATGGAGTGTAATGGTTCATGTAAAATCATGAGACTTGTATGACATGGGAGCAGAGAATGAAGATGTTGAAGCTGCTTTTTCTCCTCAGCCTGGGTTGAACATGTCAGCAGCAAATGACATCAGTGATTTACAGTTGACAAGGGATGATGATATAGAAGACCCAGTAGCAGATGTTTCTGATAGCATCGATTATGTGGCATAGTGAAAATATGGCAAAACATGTACATCATTTTTAAAGTATATGTGTGTGTTTGATAAGCTTAACAGTATTTATGATGTACGCAGTTTGCTAGTTACATTACTATCTGTGTTTTCGTATTTGAATTAAGTTTTCATTTTAAGTTGATTTTCATGAATACCACCAGTTCCTAATTTTTTCCAACGATTTTTGCTTTTAAAAGTTAGTTTTCAAGGCTTTGTTGTTCTCATCATCATTGTTATTGTTCTTAACCTCCAATAAAGAAAATTATGATATCGAGTAAATTATCTTGAATTACGATATTATTATCATTGACAAATTTATTTAATATAAATGGTGTTGTAACAGGAGTAATGAAAATGGAGGATTTCTCATCATACTGTGCAGGCACAACATTCGCTAACGAAATGGCTATGGCCTCTCCATTCTCTTCATTGGAACATGCAATTACGGTTGTCAGAGACATATGGTACCGTAAGTTGAATGTTAGGTCTTGGTTGGAGGCTATATCAGGACGATCTTGTTCTAATGAATACTTGGAAATGGTGAACGAAGCTACTATGCAGGTCTGTTCATTAGCCGTACCCTTAAACACTTGTGTTAAACATTATTTGATTAATAAGTATTTTACTTTGATATATGCGTACAACATTTAACCAATGATAGTTGTTACGTTCATGCTAAAATTTGTAGGAACTTAATAAATGGGGATTAAGGTACAAGGAGAAATTTGGCTATGTTTTTGTGACATTTGTAGTTTGTAGGACATCTGAAGACATACTTGCTGAATTAAAGGTTAGAAATAAATTTCTAGCATAGAAAGTGAATTACAGAGACACAATATGCTTTACAAAAAAGACCATCAACTATACATTTTATTATGGTGCAGATGCGCTTTAATAACTCGCATGGTGTTGAGTTGGAGATTGCTTCAACAGAGGAATTGAAGTATATAGAACGTGCTATTAGAGAGCTTCTTTCCAAGAAATATGTCCAAACTACCAATGAAGGAGATGGTAATAGTTAATTTTGTATTTGTTAATTTTGAAAGTCCTCTTTCCATAATTCCGCAATTTTTTTCCTTAATAACTAGGTAATGACCTGGAAGTTATCAGTATCTTTTTAGTAGATTTATGTGTTGTTGGTTGCATGTTCATATATTCAGTGTCAGCTGAATATTCAAGCGAAATAGTTGCTGACACTCTAGATGGAGCAGACACTGATTCAGAAGATGATTTAGATGCTATCTTCTCTGGTGGATATGACATCTCCAGGGATGTTGAGCTCAATAAGGTTCCAGAAGACAATAAAACTTTAAACACCCAACATAGAGAAGATGCCGTATGTGCTGCAAAAAGGGGTTTTGATCTGAACAAGTTGCCATAGTTTGGAGATGACTTATCAGATCTATTATCACGTCACTACAGCGAATTTCTGACAGAGTATTTCTGGCTAGGTCAATACGATGTTGATGAGAAATTTTGACTCAAAACTTGTTTGTCTACTTTAGTAATTCTGATTTTTATGCTCCATTGAACTTTGTTTTGAGTTTATGAATTCGAACGTTCACTTGATTTTTATGTTATCATATATGGTTGAATACAAACTCAAAATGGCTGATAGGACAAGAGAAAACCTGATTCGTTAATTTATTTTTAGTTATTCATTTATAAATATTTTTTAATTAATGAATTATTTTTTATGTAACACAGAAATGAAAATTTATTTAATGCATTAAGTTACAGTATATGAAACATGTTTTTTTAGTTAAAAAAATAGCGAGGACTAAAATAGTTTTAAGAAGGCAATAATGTTTATACAAAAAAAATTCAAGTTAAAAATAATTTTGCAGCGGTTAGAAAAAAACCGCTGCGAAATGAGTATCAATGTATTCAACAACTGTACATTTTGCGGCGGTTACAGAAAAATCACTGCAAAATGAGATTATTTGGTAGCGCATAATGGGTACATTTCGCAGCGGTTACCAAAAAACCACTGCAAAATGAGATCATTTGGTAGCGTCTCCTAAAACCGCCACAAGAACCGCTGCAGATTCTATTTAGCAGCGGTTGAGAAAAACCGCTGCTAAATATCTGCCGCTATCTGCTGGTTTTCTTGTAGTGATAATGGATTATGTTTCGTTCACTCAATACTATACAATTGTATTGTGTTCGGTTCATTCTACACTATTCAAAACCCTTCTTCCTCACCTTCTACTGCTTCTTCACCAGAGAGAGAATGGGAAAAAGACAAAAAAATACAGCAGCAACAACAACAAAAGAATGAAGATAGGGTTTCAGGATTTAGGGTTTAGGGTTTATGGGTTCGGGGTTCAATGTACAGGGGTTCAGTGTGTTTCAAACTTTTGGTTCGCCTCGTGTATTTATTTCGGTTCACGGTTGAGGGTTTAGGGTTTAGGGGTCTAGGGTTTAGGGTTCAGGGTTCAGGGTTTTATGGGTTTAGGATTTACGGTAGGGTTCAGGGTTTAGGGTTTAAGGTTTAGGGTTTAGCATTCAGGGTTCAGAGTTCAGTGTTTAGGGTTCGGGTTCAAGGTTTAGGGTTTAGGGTTTAGGGTTTAGCGTTCAGGGTTCAGAGTTTAGAGTTCAGGGTTCGGGTTCAGGGTTTAGAGTTTAGGGTTTAGGTTTTAGGGTGTAGGGTTTAGGGTTTAGGCTTTAAGGTTTTAGGGATTTAGGGTTTATGGGTTCAGGGTTCAGTGTTTAGTGTTCAGGGTTCTGGTTTTATTGTTTAGGGTTTAGGGTTTACGGTTTAGTGTTTAGGGGTTCAGTGTTTTGAATTGAATTGAATTGATAATATGTAAATTGTAGGTAGAGTTATTTGAATTTGATTTTATATAATGGATTATGTTTCACTCATTCAGTACTATACAATTGTTTCACCATGAATACTGTGTTCGGTTCACCATGAGTACTGTGTTTGGTTCATTCTGCAAAAAGCTGTTTGAATTTGATTTTATATAATGAATTATGTTTCATTCACTCAGTACTATACAATTGTATTGTGTTCGGTTCACCATGAGTACTGTGTTCGGTTCATTCTGCACTATTCAAAACTCTTCTTCCTTACCTTCTACTGCTTCTTCACCAGAGAGAGAAGGAGGAAAAGACAAAAAAATACAGCAGCAACAACGACAAAAGAATGACGATTAGGAGAAAATACGTGAAGAAGAAGGAACTCGAAAAAAGAGGAGAAGGAGGAACGCGAAGAAGAAGATGAAGAAGAAGAAGAAGACGCTCCGTGCGTAAACGAGCGTGAAAAGAAGAAGAAGAAGAAGAAGAAGAAGAAGAAGAAGAAGCGTGGGAGAAAAGTAGCGTTGGACAAGAGCAATTTCGTGTGTGTTGGGTGCATGTATTTCACGTTTTATTTAATGGTATTGAATTTTTTTTTTATTGGACCAACTTAATTACATAGTTCCATCCCGTTAATTAATTGCTACTTCGTACGGATCTGCTTTTGGTTTATGAATTATATCAAATGAAAATGGTACAAGTAGTAACAAATCTAACTCATGATGAATATCGTTTAATATGTTAGATTATACCAATTACCATGAGAGAGAAGAAGCAACTTTAATTTATGTAATATATATGTGTGACTAGGTATCGCGATACCTTTTTCTTTTATCTATCACTCTGTTTGTCTTTGAATATATAATACGGTACCGCTATGTACGTACGAGTAAAAGAGTTATCAAATCCAACCGAATTAGTTTAATTGTTTATCGGTCCAATAAAAATTGTCCATATAAAACGCACGTGAATTAGTGAATTACAATTATCTTTTGAGAAAATTTTATTTTTCTCTTTTTAGAGATGTTTAAATAATATTTTTTTATTTATAAAATATATATTTTTTTAATTTTAAAAAAATTTTAATTTATTTTAAATTTTTTGTGTTAATTAATGTTAATTTTATCTATTTTTTTTTAAAATATTCTTTAACAAAAATTTTATTTTTTTGTCATTAAATTTTATTTATTTAAATATTTTTTAATAAATTATTTTTTATTGGTTAAATTGTATTTTTATCAAAATATTTTTTTAAAAGTTTAATAATTAAATTATTTTTTTAAGATACTCTTCAATAATTTTTTAATTATTAAAATATAATTTTACTAAAATTTTCGTTAACAATTATTTTTATAATTTATTATTATTTTTTAATATCAATATATATTATTTTAAAATTAAATAAAATTTTTTTACCACTGTTAATATATATAATAATTAATACATATTAATATCAAAAAATAATCATACCAAGATTTTTTTATTTAATATTAAAATAATATATATTGATATCAAAAAATTAATAGTAAAATATAACTATAATTGTTAATAAAAAATTTGTTAAAATCACAATATAATAATTAAATAATTATTGAAGAGTATCTTTAAAAAAAATTTAATTATTAATTTTTTAAAATAATATTTTGATTAAAATTTAATTTAATTAATAAAAACTTAATTTATTAAAGAATATTTTGGTAAGAAAAATTTAATTTCAAAAAATAAATTTTTGTTAAAAGATACTTTTGTAAAAAATAATTTATTTTTTCTTAAAAAATGGATAAAGTTAACATTTGCTAACACAAAAAAATTTAAAATAAATTAAAGAGAAAGATTTTTAGAAGTTATAAGAAAAGAGAAGGTACATTTTACAAATAGAAGAGAAGAAAATATTATTTTAGCATTTTTAAAAAAAAAGTGAAATTTTATCTTTTTTATTGATGTTGTTGCTACTATTTCTTTTTTTTTTTATTTTTGACTTTTTAATATTTTCAATTTTTTTTCTTTTCTTATATCTTTTTCTATAGCTTCTTCTTTTTCTTCTTCTTTATTATTTCACTTTTTTATTATTTTTTCTTAATTTTTATTTTTTTAATAAGAAAAAACCAAACAAAAAAAGAAAAATAAGAAAAGAAAAAAAAAACATATTTTCTATGTCATTATTCATAAAGTAATATTTTTTTATTCAAAGGTTTATGTATTTATTGACGAAAACAAAATATAAAAAGTTGCAGAATATCATTAAAAATGAAAAACACAAAAATCCATGAAGGTGGACACAAAAGTTTATAAAATTGAATATAAAATAAACTACATAGACATATACATAAGAAAAAAAAACAAAAAAAATAAACAAAAAGTTGTACAATTTTGTTAAAGACGTAAAATACAGAAATTTATAAGATTGGACACTAGAATTTGAGGTTGAACATAAAATAATTGTATAAACAAAAAAAAAAAGAAAAAAAAGGAGTGAAAGAGAAAAGAGAAAAACAGAAAAAAAAAAACAGTAATTTTTTATGTTATTTTTTAGGGTTATGTGTTCTTCATTAAAAATTGTTGTGTTTATTATCAAAGAGAAGAAAAAAAAAATGAAACAAAAGATTGCAAAATTCTATAATAAATGAATAACACGAAAATTTTAAACTACGAAATGTAGAAATTAATTTCTTATTTTATTGTTGAATTTTTTTTTGTTTTTTTTTGTTCCTCTTGCCTTTTGTTTTTTCTATTTTGTATTTTTGGTTGGTTATGCTCTTTTGTTTTGAGAGAGAGAAATACAAAAAATAGAAACATAATGCAAAAGTGGAAGAAGAAAAAGAAATCGCAAAAAGAAAAAGATGACGATGATGACACAAAAAAAAGAAGAAGATACATAAAAAAAAGACACGTAAGAAAAAGAATAATATATACATATAAGGACTTAATTGGTATGATTTGATTAAAAAATAATTGGACATCTAATATTTTTATAGACAATAATACAAAGTTAGTAAGAAAATTTAAAATCAAAAGTAATATAAAAATGAATTAAATTGAATTGGTCCAGTAATTTGTTCATTTATTTATTTAAATAAGTGTTGGTAATTTAAATTTCATCTTATAAATACAGCAATTTATCAATCTACAATAAATTCTTAATAGAACTCTGATTCGTTAGGATTTATTTTTTAACCTCTCAAATTAAAAATATTACAAAAAAAAAAATAGTATAAAATAATATTATATACATATAATTAATTACATATCATTACGTGAGTACAAAGCACTATTTTCAAACGCATTATTTAAAAAGTATATAAACGGAACACGAGTTTGTGGAGTAATGGTAATAATAATATTGTAATCTGCAAAAGTTCGGAAGTTGACATGTCTAATCGTTTTGTTCATGAAAAACAAGGCAGTATCTGAATTTATCTTACACTTTAAACAATTCCACTTTGGTAGGTGTTTCGTTTTATAGGGTAATGATGAGTAATGACCAAAACCTTAAAACCGTGTTAGTCAATAATAATAACCATAACATGATTGATGAGGACATCATCCATAAGGATAAATGCTAGAGCAAATTATTGTTCCTCGTAATGTAAAAGAAAAAAAATGATATAGAACTTTTCATTTGTTTCTAGTTATATAGTAAATTATCCAAAGTACAAAAAAATTGATACAGATACTGACCAAAAATAACTTTAAAAATTATAAATAATAAAAGAATAGGTTCGAAATATTTAAGATTCAACAAAAGTAATTAATTATCACATAATAACTTTATAAAAGGAGATGTTGTGCGAGAGAGAGCAAGCAGCGATCTTAAAAAAAGCACGTAGAGCGCGATAAGATTGATCTTTAGAGGGGGTATATGGCGCAATAAGAGTGGTGTTTAGAGGACACGTAGAGCGCGGTTAGAAAAGAGGGCGCGTAGAGCGCGATAAAAAAAGAGGGTACGTGGAGCGCAATAAGAGTGCAGATGGAATTGCTAAAATAAAGTGTTGATTGAACTGCTGAAACAGAATGTAGACATGACTGTTAAACACAGAATGCAGATGGAACTGCCGGAAGAAGGCGCAGATGGAATTGTTGGAAAAAGGCGACGACAGGTCATAGTGACTATTCCATGAATGATAGTTGTTTCCTTGTTAGAACATGGGTAATCAAGACTGATGTTAGATTTTTACTTGGATGGATGTAACAGAGATTGGTTGAATTTTGAGCTAAATTTGAAAATTGATTATTCATTGTGGGAGGAGGTTGAAAAAGAAACAGGATGATTTCTCACCAGAAAGATAATAGCTTATGTATCCTCTTCAAGGAGGATACCAAAACTCTGATACCATAATAAAACTATAAAAGAATGAGATCAGAAAAGATGAAGAATATTGTACTTTGTATTTCTTGATTGATTGAATTGAATTGAATTGTAAATTATGAAGGTAAATATAATATATATATATATATATATATATATATATATATATAGAACATTGGCCTACGAAAGATAAAAGTAAATAAAGATAAGATAAGAATAAATAAATATAAGATAAAGAAAAGATATAATAAGATAATAAAGACTAAAATTGTAACTGAATTTATGTATTCTTTTTTACTAAATTTGTGGGTCTCGAGATTTCTTTATTGTTGTCATGAGTTAAGGTAGAAGAGTAGTTTAATATGGTATCAGAGCTTCCAAAAATTTTCAAGGCGATTATCGCTTCATTGAAAGGATTTGATGTAACTTTTGTGATGCAGAGGAAGTTAACAAAGACAGACTTGGAGCCTAATAACAATCAGTTAGTGATGCCAGAGAAGCAAATAAACGAGCAGTGCAAATTCTTGAGGATTTTTTAGGCTCGGGATGGGAAGGGGCAGCTGATTGGGATGGAAGTAGGGATCATAGAACCGTCTAGTGAAGTATGCCATGATCAGGTTCTGAAGAAGTAGAATATGATCTCTACATCAACTTATAATCTAGTGAGTTCTTCTTGGTGCGACATTGCTAGGAGGAATCATCTTAAGAAAGATAATCTTCTCAAAATTTGGTGCTTCAATGATGTCGCCAATAAATTTTATTTTCTTCTCTATCAAGTAGGCTCTAAACCTTTCGAGCCTTGCAATGAAATCAAGACTTAGCGGTTAGTTTTCGGGTTTAAAAAGGAAGGGTAATATAAGTATTTTAATGAAATTAGGGATAAAAAGATAAATAGAGCTTGGGTAAATACTATAGTATAAGGATTGTTAGGCTATTTCGTTCTTTCGTTAGGATCTTAATGGCAATGCTTAGAGGCTAACCTAGATTTAGGTTTCAAAAACATGTATACAAATAATCTTTGTAAGAAGTCAAGAACTTTCAACGATCTACATTGAACGTTTTATAAAATTAAATGCTAAAAAAAAACAACTATGAAAGAATGAGATAAGAAAAGATGAAGAATATTATACTTTGTATTTCTTGATTGATTGAATTGAATTGAATTATAAATTATGAAGGTAAAACTAAATTTATATAGAGCATTGGACTATGAAAGATAAAAGCAAATAAAGATAAGATAAGAACAAATAAATATAAGATAAAGATAAGATAAGATAAAATAATAAAGACTAAAATTGTAACTGAATTTATGTATTTTGTTGGACTGAATTTGTGGGTCACAAGACTTTTTTATTGTTGTCATTGATTAAGGTAAAAAAGTAGTTTAATACCCCCAATTCACATTGATAACTATATTTTTTGGACCTATACATCCAATTTCTTTTTCTTTTTTTGTATGAGCTTTTATTTCTTTTTTTTTTGTAGTTTGACTAACTTCTTAGCTTGGATTTTCCTTTTCAGAGCTTTTTTCTCATAATATTTTTTTTGACTTGTTCATACGATTAAAACTAAAACTATTAAACAAAGAAGAAGCCCATCACTAAAAACTAACTGATAGAAATATTTTTTAGCAGAACATACTAAAACATAAAAGAAGGTTTCAATTCGAAAGGCCCCATGACTAAAAAATAAGACGTAAGGCCCAAAATAAAGTAGTACGTTTTTAATACCAAAAAAAAGAAATTTACGTAGAAGATACGAGAAATAAAAAAGCATACTAAGGGCCCATTTAATACAAAAAAAGCCTATTAACACATCAAGGAAAATCTTCAAAGATTAAAAAGAGTTGTTATCAATATTCTGAAAATCGGACTAAACCAGTCAATCGGATTGGCCGAATTAAAAATCGGTCACTAATCGATTCGGTCCATAAAAAAATTAGTAGAGTGACGATCGGAAAATTGATGGTATAGAATTTCACAAATGAAATCTCGTTGCAAGTGTAGTTTCTAAACCAACAATAATCATTTCATACAAAAATTTGTTTGTCACAAGTAACATACCCCTAAAATTATAAACCGAAGTATTCAAACCTCGGGTTGTTCTCCCTAAGAATTGCAATAAAGTGCTCTTGTTATTGATTATGAGTTATGTTTGGGGTTTTGATAAGAGACATAAAAGATAAATGGCTAGAAAGTAAACTAATAGCTAAAAAGGTCTTGGCAAGGTTTGGTGGTTAAGGATCTCTATCCCTATCACTAACCACAACATGAGAATTTGCAAGGATCAATCCCGTTAAATCATCCTGTAACTAGTAAAGGAAAGTCAAATGAGCTATATCAATCCTTGTCCATAATTCCTAGCTATCCACTAAATCAATTAGTGATGGCTAGAGTCAACGGTTCCCAATCATCAATTACTTAGACATTAGTGATCCAAGAGTTCCTAAGTTACCTTCCCAACCCAAGAGCACTAAAATCTACTCTAACATCCTTCCAAACATTTTATCAAATACTTGGAAGGTATAAAAGGAAAGCATAATAAGATTGCAATAAAAGTAAATCTACATTAATCAATTGCAAGAAAATTAACAACAACAATTCAATTAAGCAATAAAGGAAATTAAGACATGAATTGCATTAGAAAGAAAATAGGAGAAACAAAAGTGCATCAATATAAAAGTAGAGAATTACAAGAATTAAATGCTAAACTAGAGAGAGGAGATGTAGAAGAACAAAAATTACAAAAGGAAAAATGAATCAAAGCATGAAATTAACCTAGATCTAAGAAATTCTAATCTAGATCTAACCTAATCCTAATTTTAGAGAGAAGAGAGAGATTTTCTCTCTAGAAACTAACTTTTCCTCCAAAACTCAACTAAAACTAAACTAATGTGTGAAGTGATTCTAATGTGTTGACTCCCCCTTGAATTCTGCCTTAAATAGCCTCAGAAGGGAGTTGGATCTGGGCCTGGGAAGCCTAGAATTCGCCCCCAGCATTTTGCCGTTAAGTGAATCACGTGCGAGCATCGACACGTATGTGCCATGTATGCGTACGCGTCGCTTGGAAATTTCCTATCCACGCGTGCGCATCGATCTCAGCATCCTAAATCCTTGTTTCACTTGCATGATTTTCCTCTTCATCCCTTTGATCCATTCCTAGCCTTTCCAATCTGAATTCACTAACAAACACAATAAGGCAACTAGTGGAATCAAAGGTGAATTAAATTTAGCTAATTAAAGCCTAAAAAGCATGTTTTCACACTTAAGCACAAATTAGGAGACATTCATGAAACCATGCTATTCCTTTGGATGAATGTGGGTAAAAGGTGATAAAACCACCTAAAATTAGCACAAGATAAACCACCAAATTGGGGTTTATCAACCTCCCCACAATTAAACCATAGCATGTCCTCATGCTAAAATCAAGAGAAAACAAAGGGTATTAACATTTATTCAATGCAACAACTAACTAAATGCAATCTATCTACATGCAACTATCTAAATGAATACAAGTACCTGGTCAAAATAAATCAATTCCCAAGAGAACATATATAAGCACAAGGCCAAGGGCTAGCAAATCTAATTCCACAATTGGATTGAGTTTTTAAATATTTTTACAAACTTGCAAGAAAAGTGATGAGTGTAGGTGGATACATGTAGTTGAGCAATCGAACCCTCACTGGATGTGTTTACACTCTAGTCGCTCAAGTGTTTAGGGTTGATTCATTCAATTCTTCCCTAATCATGCTTTCCAAGATTTGTTTTTCATCTAACAATCAACAATTATTCTATGTATGCATACAATTATCATGAGGTCTTATTCATCGGTTGTAATGGGATTAGGGTCAAGGTAGGATGCATATTTGGTCAAGGGAGCTTGAATTTGAATCTTTGATAAGCTTAGATTTCCCACCTAACCTATGACAACCTATACAATTAAGTTCTAACCTAGCTACCCATTCTTCACTTTTTCACATACTCATGCATTTTCCTTTCATTTCACAATACCTATGCATTGATATTTATTAAGCTTTACTTTGGGACAGTTTGTCCCCTTTTTATTACTTTTCTTTTTCTTTCTTTTTCTATTTTTTTCTTTTTCTTTTTCTTTTCTTTTCCATTTTTTCTTTTTTTTTCTAATATTTTTTTCTTTCTTTCAAGCAATATACAAGAACATCAATGCATAAGGGCTAACATTTGATTAATACATGAGTATGTATTAAATTCCCAATATTTACAATAAAAAACAAAAATATCCTTTTTTTCCAATCAATATCCCAAGTTTCCCCACACTTGAATGATACACACACTCTAGCCCAAGCTAATCAAAGATCCAAATTAAGGACATTTATTGAAAGAGAATAATGCACACAAGAAGGAAAATAAAGTGGTTATAAGATGTAATCACACTATTAGGCTCAAAACTCACAAGCTTGTGTTCTTAGCTCAAAAATCATGTTCTACAATATATATAATTCAAGCAAGTTCCATGAAAAGTTTTCCACTCAAATCAATTGAGATGCCCTATAGATAGTGGTGCACGAAATTGTGATCATCAATGGCACCATCAACATGGTACGCTCAATTGCAATCTCAACTCTTTATCACAACTTCGCACAACTAACCAGCAAGTGCACTGGGTCATCCAAGTAATAAACCTTACGCGAGTAAGGGTCGATCCCACGGAGATTGTTGGTATGAAGCAAGCTATGGTCATCTTGTAAATCTCAGTTAGGCGGATTCAAATGGTTATGGAGGATTAATGATTAAAAGATAAATAAAACATAAAATAAGGATAGAGATACTTATGTAATTCATTGGTGAGAATTTCAGATAAGCGTATGGAGATGCTTGTCCCTTCCGTCTCTCTGCTTTCCTACTGTCTTCATCCAATCATTCTTACTCCTTTCCATGGCAAGCTGTATGTTGGGCATCACCGTTGTCAATGGCTACAGTCCCGTCCTCTCAGTGAAAATGTTCACCGCGCTCTGTCACAGCACGGCTATTCATCTGTCGGTTCTCGATCATGTCGGAATAGAATCCAGTGATTTTTTTGCGTCTGTCACTAACGCCCCACAATCGCGAGTTTGAAACTCGTCACAGTCATTCATTCCCTGAATCCTACTCAGAATACCACAGACAAGGTTTAGACCTTCTGGATTCTCAAGAATGGCCGCCAATGGATTCTAGCTTATACCACGAAGATTCTGATTAAGGAATCCAAGAGATATCCACTCAATCTAAGGTAGAACGGAGGTGGTTGTCAGGCACACGTTCATAGGTGAGAATGATGATGAGTGTCATGGATCATCACATTCATCGAGTTGAGGAACAAGTGATATCTTAGAACAAGAATAAGCTGAATTGAATAGAAGAACAATAGTAATTGCATTAATACTCGAGGTACAGCAGAGCTCCACACCTTAATCTATGGTGTGTAGAAACTCTACCGTTGAAAATACAAAAGAACAAGGTCTAGGCATGGCCGAATGGCCAGCCTCCCAAAGAGGGTTCAATCATAAAAACATGATCAAAAGATGATCCGAAGATTGAAAGATTCTCCAAATACAATAGCAAAAGGTCCTATTTATAGAGAACTAGTAGCCTAGGGTTTACAGAAATGAGTATATGACGTAAAAATCCACTTCCGGGCCCACTTGGTGTATGCTTGGGCTGAGCATTGAAGCTTCCATGTGTAGAGACTTTTCTTGGAGTTAAACGCCAGCTTTTGTGCCAGTTTGGGCGTTTAACTCCCACTTTTGTGCCAGTTCCGGCGTTTAACGCTGGGAATTCTGAAGCTGACGTGGAACGCCTGTTTGGGCCATCAAATCTCGGGCAAAGTATAAACTATTATATATTGCTGGAAAGCCCTGGATGTCTACTTTCCAACGCAATTGAGAGCGCGCCAATTAGACTTCTATAGCTCCAGAAAATCTACTTCGAGTGCAGGGAGGTCAGAATCCAACAGCATCTGCAGCCCTTTTCACCCTCTGAATCAGATTTTTGCTTAGGTCCCTCAATTTCAGCCAGAAAATACCTGAAATCACAGAAAAATACACAAACTCATAGTAAAGTCCAGAAAAGTTAATTTTAAATAAAAACTAATAAAAATATAATAAAAACTAACTAAAACATACTAAAAGCATACTAAAAATAATGCCAAAAAGCGTATAAATTATCCGCTCATCACAACACCAAACTTAAATTGTTGCTTGTCCCCAAGCAACTGAAAATCAAATAGGATAAAAAGAAGAGAATATACAATGAATTCCAAAAACATCTATGAAGATCAGTATTAATTAGATGAGCGGGGCTTTTAGCTTTTTGCCTCAGAATAGTTTTGGCATCTCACTTTATCCTTTGAAGTTTAGAATGATTGGCTTCTATAGAAACTCAGAATCCGGATAGTGTTATTGATTCTCCCAGTTAAGTATGATGATTCTTGAACACAACTACTTTATGAGTCTTGACCGTGGCCCAAAGCACTCTGTTTTCCAGTATTACCACCGGATACATCCATGCCACAGACACATAACTGGGTGAACCTTTTCAGATTGTGACTCAGCTTTGCTAGAGTCCCCAATTAGAGATGTCCAGGATTCTTAAGCACACTCTTTTTCTGCTTGCTCTTTTTTTTTTGAATTCACTGCTTTTTCTTGCTTCAAGAATCATTTTTATGATTTTTCAGATCCTCAGTAACATGTCTCCTTTTTCATCATTCTTTCAAGAGCCAACAATTTTAACATTCATGAACAACAAATTCAAAAGAAATATGCACTGTTCAAGCATACATTCAGAAGTCAAAAGTATTGCCACCACATCAAAATAATTAATCTGTTATAAAATTCGAAATTCATGCAATTCTTCTCTTTTTCAATTAAGAACATTTTTCATTTAAGAAAGGTGATGGATTCATAGGACATTCATAACTTTAAGGCATAGACACTAAGACACTAATGATCATAAGACACAAACATAAATAAAACATAAATCATAATTTTCGAAAAACAGAAAAATAAAGAACAAGGAGATTAAAGAACGGGTCCACCTTAGTGATGGCGACTTGTTCTTCCTCTTGAAGATCTTATGGAGTGCTTGAGCTACTCAATGTCTCTTCCTTGCCTTTGTTGCTCCTCTCTCATGATTCTTTGATCTTCTCTAATTTCATGGAGGAGGATGGAATGTTCTTGGTGCTCCACC
Organism: Arachis hypogaea; assembly: GCF_003086295.3. Classification (NCBI taxonomy): domain Eukaryota; kingdom Viridiplantae; phylum Streptophyta; class Magnoliopsida; order Fabales; family Fabaceae; genus Arachis; species Arachis hypogaea. Next base: position 27,550,546 of record NC_092036.1, read on the forward strand.
CTTAGTTGTCCCATGTTGGAACTCAATTCTCCTAGGGAGGTGTTGATTTGCTCCCAGTAGTTTTGTGGAGGAAAGTGCATCTCTTGAGGCATCTCAGGGATTTCATGATGAGGAATTTCCTCATGTCCATGAGTGGGATCTCTTGTTTGCTCCACCCTCTTCTTAGTGATGGGCTTGTCCTCATCAATGAGGATGTCTCCCTCTATATTAATTCCAACTGAATTACAGAGGTGACAAATGAGATGAGGGAAGGCTAACCTTGCCAAGGTAGAGGACTTGTCCGCCACCTTATAAAGTTCTTGGGATATAACCTCATGAACTTCTACTTCCTCTCCAATCATGATGCTATGAATCATGATAGCCCGGTCTATAGTAGCTTCGGACCGGTTGCTAGTGGGAATGATTGAGCGTTGGATAAACTCCAACCATCCCCTAGCCACGGGCTTAAGGTCATGCCTTCCCAGTTGAACCGTCTTCCCTTTTGAATCTCTCTTCCATTGAGTGCCCTCTTCACAAATGTCTATGAGGACTTGGTCCAACCTTTGATCAAAGTTGACCCTTCTAGTGTAGGGGTGTTCATCTCCTTGCATCATAGGCAAGTTGAATGCCAACCTTACATTTTCCGAACGAAAATCTAAGCATTTCCCCCGAACCATTGTAAGCCAATTCTTTGGGTCCGGGTTCACACTTTGATCATGGTTCTTGGTGATCCATGCATTGGCATAGAACTCTTGAACCATTAAGATTCTGACTTGTTGAATGGGGTTGGTAAGAACTTCCCAACCTCTTCTTCGGATCTCATGTTGGATCTCCGGATATTCACTCTTTTTGAGTTTGAAAGGGACCTCGGGGATCACCTTCTTCATGGCCACAACTTCATAGAAGTGGTCTTGATGCACCCTTGAGATGAATCTCTCCATCTCCCATGACTCGGAGGTGGAAGCTTTTGCCTTCCCTTTCCTCTTTCTAGAGGTTTCTCCGGCCTTAGGTGCCATAAATGGTTATGAAAAAACAAAAAGCAACACTTTTACCACACCAAACTTAGAAGGTTTGCTTGTCCTCGAGCAAAAGAGGAAAGAAAAGAGTAGAAGAAGAAGAAATAGAGGAGATGGAGGGGGCTTTTGTGGTTCGGCTGAGGGGGAGAAGTAGTGTTTAGGTTGTGTGAAAATGAAGGAGTGAAGAAGGGTTTATATAGGGGTGGAAAAGGGGGGTATGATTCGGTCATGTATAGGTGGATTTGGGAGGGAAAGTGGTTTAAATTTGAATGGTGAGGTAGGTGGGGTTTTATGAAGGATGGATGTGAGTGGTGAAGAGAATGGAGGGATTTGATAGGTGAATGGGTGAAGAAGAGAGAGAGAGATGAGGTAGGTGGGGATCCTGTGGGGTCCACAGATCCTGAGGTGTCAAGGATTTCTCATCCTTGCACCAATTAGGCATGTAAAACGTCTTTGCATACAATTCTGGCATTTTAAACGCCGAGGTGATGCATGTTCTGGGCGTTCAACGCCTATGTGCAGCATGTTTCTAGCGTTGAACGCCAGTTCCATGCTTGTTTCTGGCGTTCAGCGCTAGCTCTCCTCAGGGTATGTTCCTGGCGTTTAAATGCTAGGATGTTGCTTGTTTTTAGCGTTCAACACCAGATCCATCCTCTGTTCTGGCGTTGAACGCCAGCCAGATGCTCCTTACTGGCGTTTAAACGCCAGTAAGTCCTTCCTCCAGGGTGTGATTTTTCTTCTGCTGTTTTTGATTCTGTTTTTAATTTTAATATTTTTTGGTGACTCCACATGATCATGAACCTAATAAAATAGAAAAGAACAATAAAATAAAATTAGATAAATAAAAATTGGGTTGCCTCCTAATAAGCGCTTCTTTAATGTCAATAGCTTGACAGTGGGCTCTCATGGAGCCTCACAGGTGATCAGGTCAATGTTGTAGACTCCCAACACCAAACTTAGAGTTTAGATGTGGGGATTCAACACCAAACTTAGAGTTTGGCTGTGGCCTCTCAACACCAAACTTAGAGTTTGATTGTGGGGGCTTTGTTTGACTCTGTACTGAGAGAAGCTTTTCATGCTTCCTATCCATTGTTAAAGAAGAAGATCTTTGAGCCTTAAACACAAGGTAGTCCCCATTCAATTGAAGGACTAATTCTCCTCTGTTAACATTTATCACAGCTCCTGCTGTGGTTAGGAAAGGTCTTCCAAGGATGATGCATTCATCCTCCTCCTTCCTAGTGTCTAAGATTATAAAATCAGTAGAGATGTAAAGGCCTTTAACCTTTACCAACACGTCCTCTACCAATCCATAAGCTTGTCTTACTAACTTGTCTGCCAATTGTAAGGAAAATAGGGCAGGCTGTATGATGAGCGGATAATTTGTACGCTTTTTGGCACTATTTTTAGTATGTTTTTAGTATGATCTAGTTGGTTTTTAGTATATTTTTGTTAGTTTTTAGTTAAAATTCACTTTTCTGGACTTTAATATGAGTTTGTGTGTTTTTCTGTGATTTCAGGTATTTTCTGGCTGAAATTGAGGGACCTGAGCAAAAATCTGATTCAGAGACTGAAAAGGACTGCAGATGCTGTTGGATTCTGACCTCCCTGCACTCGAAGTGGATTTTCTGGAGCTACAGAAGCCCAATTGGCGCGCTCTCAATGGCGTTGGAAAGTAGACATCCTGGGCTTTCCAGCAATATATGATAGTCCATATTTTTCCCAAGATTTGATGGCCCAAACCGGCGTTCAAAGTCACCCTCAGAATTTCCAGCGTTAAACGCCGGAACTAGCATAAAAATTGGAGTTAAACGCCCAAACTGGTACCAAAGCTGGCGTTTAACTCTAGAAAGAGTCTCTACACGAAAATGCTTCAATGCTCAGCCCAAGCACACACCAAGTGGGCCCGGAAGTGGATTTTTATGTCATTTACTCATTTCTGTATACCCTAGGTTACTAGTTCACTATTAATAGGATCTTTTGACATTGTATCTGTACCTCATGACACTTTACACGTTTCTTTGTGTACCTTCTACGGCATGAGTCTCTAAACCCCATGGTTGTGGGTGAGGAGCTCTGCTGTGTCTTGATGGATTAATGCAATTACTACTGTTTTCCATTCAATCGTGCTTGCTTCCATTCTAAGATATTACTTGTTCTTAAACCGGATGAATGTGATGATCCGTGACACTCATCATCATTCTCAACTATGAACGTGTGCCTGACAACCACCTCCGTTCTACCTTAGATTAAGTAGATATCTCTTGGATTCTTTAATCAGAATCTTCGTGGTATAAGCTAGAACTGATGGCGGCATTCAAGAGAATCCGGAAGGTCTAAACCTTGTCTGTGGTATTCTGAGTAGGATTCAATGATTGAATGACTGTGACGAGCTTCAAACTCCTGAAGGCGGGGCGTTAGTGACAGACGCAAAAGAATCACTGGATTCTATTCCGGCCTGATTGAGAACCGACAGATGGATAGCCGTGCCGTGACAGGGTGCGTTGAACATTTCCACTGAGAGGATGGGAGGTAGCCACTGACAACGGTGAAACCCTTGCATACAGCTTGCCATGGAAGGAGCCTTGCGTGTTTGAAGAAGAAGACAGTAGGAAAGCAGAGATTCAGAAGATGGAGCATCTCCAAAACCTCAACCTATTCTCTATCACTGCAAAACAAGTATTTATTTCATGTTCTTTTACTTTTCACAATCAATCCTGATAATTTCTGATATCCTGACTAAGATTTACAAGATAACCATAGCTTGCTTCAAGCCGACAATCTCCGTGGGATCGACCCTTACTCACGTAAGGTATTACTTGGACGACCCAGTACACTTGCTGGTTAGTTGTGCAGGGTTGCAAAAGTGTGATTGCAATTTCGTGCACCAAGTTTTTGGTGCCGTTGCCGGGGATTGTTCGAGTTTGGACAACTGACGGTTTATCTTGTTGCTTAGATTAGGACTGTTTTATTTTTGTTGGTTTAGAGTCTTTTAGTTGAGTCTAGTTTCATACTTTAAGTTTGGTGTCAATTGCATGCTTTTGTTTTTCTTTTAATTTTCGAATTTGCATGTCTTTAGTCCCTTTTTGATTTGTAAAAATTCTAAGTTTGGTGTCCTCTTTGTGTTTTTCCCTTAAAATTTTCGAAAAATTAGTGTTTGATTTTCTAAAAATTTTAAGTTTGGTGTCATTTTGTTGTTTTTCTCTTTCCTCATTTCAAAAATCAAATCTTTTTCATAAAAATTTTTCAATCATATCTTTCTAATTGCTAATATCAAAATCTTTTTAATTAACTAATTGATTCAGTTTTCAATTTGTTTTGATCTTATTTTCTTTTAATTTTCGAATTTTTTTATTTTCCTTTTGTTTTTATTTTATTTTTTGGTTAATTCAAAAAAAAAAAAAAAATATATTTTTATCCACTTGCTATCCATATCAGTTCCCTTTATCCATTATGGACTTAAGTGGGATTGAACAATCCAGAAGGACTCTGGGGTCATATGCTAACCCCATTACAGCTGCATATGGGAGTAGCATCTATACACCTCCCATCAAAGCAAGCAGCTTTGAGCTTAACCCTCAACTCATTATCATAGTGCAGCAAAATTGCCAGTATTCCGGTCTTCCTCAGGAAGAACCTACTGAGTTTCTGGCACAATTCTTACAAATTGCTGACACAGTACATGATAAAGAGGTAGATCAGGATGTCTACAGACTATTATTGTTTCTATTTGCTGTAAAAGATCAAGCTAAGAGGTGGTTGAATAACCAACCTACAGCAAGCATAAAGACATGGAAACAGTTATCAGACAAATTCCTGAATCACTTTTACCCTCCAAAGAGGATGACACAGCTAAGGCTGGACATCCAAGGCTTTAAACAAGAGGATAATGAATCCCTTTATAATGCCTGGGAGAGGTATATAGGTATGCTAAGAAAATGCCCCTCTGAAATATTTTCAGAGTGGGTACAGTTAGACATCTTTTACTATGGGCTTACAGAAAAAGCTCAGATGTCTTTAGACCACTCAGCTGGTGGATCTATACACATGAGGAAGACAATTGAAGAGGCTCAAGAGCTCATAGACACTGTTGCTAGAAACCAATATTTGTACTCTAGCAATGAGTTCTCCCCAAAAGAGGAAGTCAGGGCAGTAGCCACTGATCCTAATCCTCAAGAACAGATGATTGAGCTTAATCAACAATTGCTCCTAATAACAGAACAGTTAGCAGAATCTAAAGAGATGCTCCATGAAACTAAAGTTGCTAACAAGAACATAGAACTTCAGTTGAATCAAGCAAAACAACAAATATCTAAACAGATAATAGAGGAATGTCAAGCAGTTCAACTGAGGAGTGGGAAGACACTGAATAACACTGCTCAAAAGAGCAAAAAGCCAAATAAGGAACAATTGACAGAGGATAACCAAACCACTGTTCAAAATCCCTCTGAGGACAGTAAGAGCCCAGAGAGGAACACTTTTGGCGTTCAAACGCCAGAAAAGGGGGGAAAGCTGGCGTTAAACGCCCATTCCCTGCCCAGTTCTGGCGTTCAAACGCCAGAAAAGGGGGAAAAGTTGGCGTTAAACGCCCATTTTCCACCCAATCCTGGCGTTCAGACGCCAAGGGAGGATCAGACATCTGAGAGTGCTGACAGTAATCCCTCTAACAAGGCTTCTTCAACCATTTCTGTAAGGAATAAACCTGCAGCATCTAAGGTTGAAGAATATAAAGCCAGGATGCCATATCCTCAAAAACTCCGCCAAGCGGAACAGGATAAGCAATTTGCCCGCTTTGCAGACTATCTAAGGACTCTTGAAATAAAGATTCCGTTTGCAGAGGCACTTGAGCAAATACCTTCTTATGCTAAGTTCATGAAAGAAATCTTAAGTCATAAGAAGGATTGGAGAGAAACTGAAAAAATATTTCTCACTGAAGAATGTAGTGCAGTCATCTTGAAAAGCTTACCAGAAAAGCTTCAAGATCCAGGAAGCTTTATGATACCATGCACATTAGAAGGTGCTTGCACCAAGACAGCCCTATGTGATCTTGGGGCAAGTATCAACCTAATACCTGCATCCACTATCAGAAAGCTTGGCTTGACTGAAGAAGTCAAACCAACCAGGATATGTCTCCAACTTGCTGATGGCTCCATTAAATACCCATCAGGCATAATTGAGGACATGATTGTCAAGGTTGGGCCATTTGCCTTTCCCACTGACTTTGTAGTGCTGGAAATGGAGGAGCACAAGAGTGCAAATCTCATTCTAGGAAGACCTTTCCTAGCAACTGGACGGACCTTTATTGATGTCCAAAAAGGGGAATTAACACTGAGAGTCAATGAGGATGAGTTCAAGTTGAATGTTGTCAAAGCTATGCAGCATCCAGACACATCAAATGACTGCATGAGCACTGATATTATTGACTCTTTGGTGGAGGAGGTCAATATGACTAAAAGTCTTGAATCAGAGCTAGATGACATCTTTAAAGATGTTCAGCCTGATCTGGAGGAACTAAAGGAAATAAAAGAAATTCTGAAAATTCCTCAGGAAGAAGATAAGCCTCCTAAACTAGAGCTCAAGCCACTACCACTATCCCTGAAATATGCATTTCTGGGAGAAGGTGACACTTTTCCAGTGATCATAAGCTCTGCTTTAAATCCACAGGAAGAGGAAGCACTAATTCAAGTGCTAAGGACACACAAGACAGCTCTTGGGTGGTCCATAAGTGATCTTAAGGGCATTAGCCCAGCAAGATGCATGCACAAGATCCTGTTGGAGGATAATGCCAAACCAGTGGTCCAACCATAGAGAAGGCTAAATCCAGCCATGAAGGAGGTGGTGCAGAAAGAGGTCACTAAATTACTAGAGGCTGGGATTATTTATCCTATTTCTGATAGCCCCTGGGTGAGCCCTGTCCAAGTTGTCCCCAAAAAGGGAGGCATGACAGTGGTTCATAATGAAAAAAATGAACTGGTTCTTACAAGAACAGTCACACGGTGGCGTATGTGTATTGACTACAGAAGGCTCAATACAGCCACCAGAAAGGATCATTTTCCTTTACCATTCATAGACCAAATGCTAGAAAGACTAGCTGGTCATGATTATTACTGCTTTTTGGATGGCTATTCAGGTTACAACCAAATTGCAGTAGATCCTTAGGACCAAGAGAAAACAGCATTTACATGTCCTTCTGGAGTATTTACCTACAGAAGGATGCCTTTTGGTCTGTGCAATGCACCTGCAACATTTCAGAGGTGCATGCTCTCTATCTTCTCAGATATGGTAGAGAAATTTCTGGAAGTCTTCATGGATGACTTTTCAGTATTTGGAGACTCATTCAGCTCCTGCCTTAACCATCTAGCACTTGTTCTGAAAAGATGCCAAGAGATCAACCTAGTTTTAAACTGGGAAAAATGTCACTTTATGGTGACTAAAGGGATTGTCCTTGGGCATAAAATTTCAAACAAGGGAATAGAGGTGGATCAAGCTAAAGTTGAAGTAATTGAAAAATTACCACCACCTACCAATGTTAAGGCAATCAGAAGCTTTCTGAGGCATGCAGGATTCTACAGAAGGTTTATAAAGGATTTTTCAAAAATTGCCAAACCTCTGAGTAATCTGCTAGCTGCTGACACACCATTTGTGTTTGACACACAGTGTCTGCAGGCATTTGAGACCCTGAAAGCCAAGCTAGTCACAGCACCAGTCATCTCTGCACCAGACTGGACATTGCCATTCGAACTAATGTGTGATGCCAGTGACCATGCCATTGGTGCAGTGTTGGGACAGAGGCATAATAAGCTTCTGCACGTCATTTATTATGGTAGCCGTATTCTAAATGATGCACAGAAGAACTACACAACCACAGAAAAGGAGTTACTTGCAGTGGTTTATGCCATTGACAAGTTCAGATCTTATTTAGTAGGATCAAAAGTGATTGTGTACACTGACCATGCTGCTCTTAAATATCTACTCACAAAGCAGGATTCAAAACCCAGGCTCATAAGATGGGTGTTACTTCTGCAAGAGTTTGATATAGAAATAAGAGACAGAAAAGGGACAGAGAATCAAGTAGCTGATCACCTGTCAAGGATAGAACCAGTAGCAGGAGCATCCCTCCATCCTACTGAGATCTCTGAAACCTTTTCGGATGAGCAATTGTTTGCTATTCAGGAAGCTCCGTGGCTTGCAGACAGTGCAAACTATAAGACTCAAGGTTCTCCTTCTGTAACCATGGAGAGGAAGCATGAAGAGCTTCTCTCAAAACAGAGTCAAACAGAGCCCCCACAGTCAAACTATAAGTTTGGTGTTGGGAGGCTACCACCAACTTCTAAGTTTGGTGTTGAACCCCCACATTCAAACTCTAAGTTTGGTGTTGGGAGGTTCCAACATTGCTCTGAACATCTGTGAGGCTCCATGAGAGCCCACTGTCAAGCTACTGACATTAAAGAAGCGCTTGTTGGGAGGCAACCCAATGTTATATTTATTATTTTTCCTTTGTTATTTTATGTTTTCTATAGGTTGATGATCATGGAAAGTCACAAAATCAATTGAAAAAGCAGAAACAGAATGAAAAATAGAAAGAAAAACAGCACACCCTGGAGGAAAACTTGCTGGCGTTTAAACGCCAGTAAGGGCAGCAAATGGACGTTTAACGCCCAGTCTGGCACCATTCTGGGCGTTTAACGCCAGAAAAGGGCACCAGACTGGCGTTAAACGCCAGGAATGGGCACCAAGCTGGCGTTAAACGCCAGAAATGGGCACCAGCCCGGCGTTTAACGCCAGGATTGGCAGGAGGAGCATTTTTGCTTACCACTTGGTGCAGGGATGAATTATCCTTGACACCTCAGGATCTGTGGACCCCACAGGATCCCCACCTACCCCACCACTCTCTCTTCTTTCTTCTTTTGCTCGAGGACGAGCAAACCTTCTAAGTTTGGTGTGGTAAAAGCGTTGCTTTTTGTTTCTCCATAACCATTTATGGCACCTAAGGCCGGAGAAACCTCTAGAAGGAGGAAGGGGAAGGCAAAAGCTTCCACCTCCGAGCCATGGGAGATGGAGAGATTCATCTCAAGGGATGCACTTTCCTCCACAAAACTATTGGGAGCAAATCAACACCTCCCTAGGAGAATTGAGTTCCAACATGGGACAACTAAGGGTGGAGCACCAAGAACATTCCGTCCTCCTCCATGAAATTAAAGAAGATCATAGAATCATGAGAGAGGAGCAACAAAGGCAAGGAAGAGACATTGAGGAGCTCAAGCACCCCATAAGATCTTCAAGAGGAAGAACAAGCCGCCATCACTAAGGTGGACCCGTTCTTTAATCTCCTTGTTCTTTATTTTCTATTTTTCGAATCTTTATGCTTATGTTTATCCATGTTTGTGTCTTATTACATGATCATTAGTATCTTAGTGTCTATGCCTTAAAGCTATGAATGTCTTATGAATCCATCACCTCTCTTAAATGAAAAATGCTTTAATCACAAAAGAACAAGAAGTACAGGATTTCGAATTTATCCTTGAAACCAGTTGAATTAGTTTGATGTGGTGACAATACTTTTTGTTTTCCGAATGAATGCTTGAACAGTGCATATGTGTTTTGAATTTGTTGTTTTGAGAATGTTAAAATTGTTGGCTCTTGAAAGAATGATGGAAAAAGAGAACTGTTATTGAGGATCTGAAAAATCATCAAAGTGATTCTTGAAGCAAGAAAAAGCAGTGAATACAAAAAAAAAGTACGAAAAAAAAGGAGAAGAAATAGAAGAAAAAGAAGGAAATAAAGTTGTGATCCAAGGCAAAAAGAGTGTGCTTAAGAACCCTGGACACCTCTAATTGGGGACTCTAGCAAAGCTAGGTCATAATCTGAAAAGGTTCACCCAAGTATGTGTCTGTGGCATGTATGTATCCGGTGGTAATACTGGATAACAGAGTGCTTTGGGCCACAGCCAAGACTCATGACATAGCTATGTTCAAGAATCATTATACTTAACTAGGAGAATCAATAACACTATCTGAGTTCTGAGTTCCTATAGATGCCAATCATTCTGAACTTCAAAGGATAGAGTGAGGTGCCAAAACTGTTCGGAAGCAAAAAGCTACTAGTCCCGCTCATCTAATTGGAGCCGAGTTTCCTTGATATTTTGGAGTCTATAGTATATTCTCTTCTTTTTATCCTAATTGATTTTCAGTTGCTTGGGGACAAGCAACAATTTAAGTTTGGTATTGTGATGAGCGGATAATTTGTACGCTTTTTGGCACTGTTTTTAGTATAATCTAGTTGGTTTTTAGTATATTTTTGTTAGTTTTTAGTTAAAATTCACTTTTCTGGACTTTACTATGAGTTTTTGTGTTTTTCTGTGATTTCAGGTATTTTCTGGCTGAAATTGAGGGACCTGAGCAAAAATCTGATTCAGAGACTAAAAAGGACTGCAAATGCTGTTGGATTCTGACCTCCCTACACTCGAAGTGGATTTTCTGGAGCTACAGAAGCCCAATTTGCGCGCTCTCAACGGCGTTGGAAAGTAGACATCCTGGGCTTTCCAGAAATATATGATAGTCCATACTTTGCCCAAGATTTGATGGCCCAAACCGGCGTTCAAAGTCACCCTCAAAATTTCCAGCGTTAAACGCCGGAACTGGCATAAAAATTGGAGTTAAACGCCCAAACTGGCACCAAAGCTGGCGTTTAACTCCAGAAAGAGTCTCTACACGAAAATGCTTCAATGCTCAGCCCAAGCACACACCAAGTGGGCCCGGAAGTGGATTTTTATGTCATTTACTCATTTCTGTATACCCTAGGTTACTAGTTCACTATTAATAGGATCTTTTGACATTGTATCTGTACCTCATGACACTTTACACGTTTCTTTGTGTACCTTCTACGGCATGAGTCTCTAAACCCCATGGTTGGGGGTGAGGAGCTCTGCTGTGTGTTGATGGATTAATGCAATTACTACTGTTTTCCATTCAATCATGCTTGCTTCCATTCTAAGATATTACTTGTTCTTAAACCGGATGAATGTGATGATCCGTGACACTCATCATCATTCTCAACTATGAACGTGTGCCTGACAACCACCTCCGTTCTACCTTAGATTAAGTAGATATCTCTTGGATTCTTTAATCAGAATCTTCGTGGTATAAGCTAGAACTGATGGCGGCATTCAAGAGAATCCGGAAGGTCTAAACCTTGTCTGTGGTATTCTGAGTAGGATTCAATGATTGAATGACTGTGACGAGCTTCAAACTCCTGAAGGCGGGGCGTTAGTGACAGACGCAAAAGAATCACTGGATTCTATTCCGGCCTGATTGAGAACCGACAGATGGATAGCCGTGCCGTGACAGGGTGCGTTGAACATTTCCACTGAGAGGATGGGAGGTAGCCACTGACAACGGTGAAACCCTTGCATACAGCTTGCCATGGAAGGAGCCTTGCGTGTTTTAAGAAGAAGACAGTAGGAAAGCAGAGATTCAGAAGATGGAGCATCTCCAAAACCTCAACCTATTCTCTATCACTGCAAAACAAGTATTTATTTCATGTTCTTTTACTTTTCACAATCAATCCTGATAATTTCTGATATCCTGACTAAGATTTACAAGATAACCATAGCTTGCTTCAAGCCGACAATCTCCGTGGGATCGACCCTTACTCACGTAAGGTATTACTTGGACGACCCAGTACACTTGCTGGTTAGTTGTGCGAGGTTGCAAAAGTGTGATTGCAATTTCGTGCACCACTGTACCTCAATGATCCCCAACTTCTCCATTACAGAGAGTGGCATAAGATTTATGCTTAACCCCAGGTCACACAGAGCCTTTTTAAAGGTCATGGTGCCTAGGGTACAGGGTATTAAGAATTTGCCAGGATTTTGTCTCTTTTGAGGTAAGGTTTGCTAAACCCATGTATCTAGTTCACTGATGAGCAAGGGAGGTTCACCTTCCGAAGTCTCATTACTAAATAACTTGGCATTCAGTTTCATGATAGCTCTTAGATATTGAGCAACTTGCTCTCCAGTTACATCTTCATCCTCTTCAGAGGAAGAATAGTCTTCAGAGCTCATGAATGGCAGAAGGAGGTTTAATAGAATCTTTATGGTCTCTATATGAGCCTCAGATTCCCTTGGGTCCTCAATAGGGAACTCCTTTTTGCTTGAGAGACGTCCCATGAGGTATTCCTCGTTGGGATTCACATCCTCTCCTTCCTCTCTAGGTTCGGCCATGTTGATTATATCAATGGCCTTGTACTCTCCTTTTGGATTCTTTTCAGTATTGCTTGGGAGAGTACTAGGAGGAGTTTCCGTGATTTTCTTACTCAGCTGGCCCACTTGTGCCTCTAGATTTTTGATGGAGGACCTTGTTTCACTCATGAAACTTAAAGTGGCCTTAGACAGATCAGAGACTAAATTTGCTACGTTAGAGGTACTCTGTTCATAATTCTCTGTCTGTTGCTGAGAAGATGATGGATAAGGCTTAATATTGCTGAGCCTATTTCTTCCACCATTATTAAAGCCTTGTTGAGGCTTTTGTTGATCCTTCCATGAGAAATTTGGATGATTTTTCCATGATGAATTCTAGGTGTTTTCATAAGGTTCACCCATATAATTTACCTCTGCTATTGCAGGGTTCTCAGGATCTTAAGCTTCTTCTTTAGAAGATGCCTCTTTAGTACTGTTGAATGCATTTTGCCTTCCATTCAGACTTTGAAAAATCATGTTGACTTGATGAGTCAACATTTTGTTCTGAGCCAATATGGCATTCAGAGCATCAATTTCAAGAATTCCCTTCCTTTGAGGCGTCCTATTATTCACGGAATTCCTCTCAGAAGTGTACATGAACTGGTTATTTGCAACCATGTCAATAAGTTCTTGAGCTTCTGCAGGCATTTTCTTTAGGTGAATGGATCCACCTGCAGAATGGTCCAATGACATCTTAGAGAACTCAGATAGACCATAATAGAATATATCTATCATGGTCCATTCTGAAAACATGTCAGAATAACATCTTTTGGTCATCTGCTTGTATCTTTCCCAAGCTTCATAGAGGGATTCACCATCTTTTTGTTTGAAGGTTTGAACATTCACTCTAAGCTTGCTCAGCTTTTGAGGAGGAAAGAACTTAGCCAAGAAGGCTGTGACCAGCTTATCCCAGGAGTCCAGGCTATCTTTAGGTTGAGAGTCCAACCATGCTCTAGCTCTGTCTCTTACAGCAAAAGGGAAAAGCATAAGCCTGTAGACTTCAGGATCTACTCCATTAGTCTTAACAGTCTCACAAATCTGCAAGAACTCAGTTAAGAACTGGTAAGGATCTTCTGATGGAAGTCCATGAAACTTGCAGTTCTGTTGCATTAGAGCAACTAATTAAGGTTTCAGCTCAAAATTGTTTGCTCCTATGGTAGGAATTGAGATGCTTCTTCCATCAAACTTGGAAGTAGGTGTAGTATAATCACCAAGCATCCTTCTTGCATTATTGTTGTTGGGTTCGACTGCCATCTCCTTTTCTTATTCAAAAATTTCAGCAAGGTTGTCTCTGGATTGTTGTAATTTAGCTTCTCTTAGTTTCCTCTTCAAAGTCCTTTCAAGTTCTAGATAAGCTTCAACAAGAATGCCTTTTTCCTTGTTCCTGCTCATATGAAAGAGAAGAGAACATAAAAAGAAGAGGAATCATCTATGTCACAGTAAAGAGGTTCCTTATTATTAGTAGAAGAAGAAGGGAATAAAGAAAGGAGAATCCAAACACAAGGGTAAGGATAGGGGCAGTGATTTGAGATGAAGAGAGGTGAAGAGAGGTGTTAGTGAATGAATAAATAAATAGGAAAAGATGAGAGAGGGAGAAATTTTCGAAATTAAATTTTGAAAAGGAGTTAAATGATTTTCGAAAATAAAGATAAGAAATGAAATTAAAATTAAAATTTAAAATAATTAATTAAATAAAAAGAATTTTTGAAAAAGAGGGAGGTATTTTCGAAAATTAGAGAGAGAAAAGTTGTTAGGTGGTTTTGAAAAAAGATAAGAAACAAACAAAAAGTTAGATAGTTAGTTGAAAAAGATTTGAAAATCAAATTTGAAAAGATAAGAAGATAAGAAGATAAGAAGTTAGAAAAGATATTTTAAAATCAAATTTTTGAAAAAAGATAAAATTTTGAAAAATATATGATATAAAAAATAAGATAAAAAGATATGATTAAAAAGATATGGTTAGAAAAGATTTTAATTTTTAAAATTAAAATTGATTACTTGACTAACAAGAAACTACAAGATATGATTCTAGAATTCAAAGATTGAATCTTCCTTAATAAGAAAGTAACAAACTTCAAATTTTTGAATCAATCACATTAATTGTTAGTAAATTTTCGAAAATTTTGAAATAAAATTAAGAAAAAGATTTTTGAAAAATTCAAATAAAAAATTCGGAAATAAATAAAAAGAATGAAAAAGAATTGATTTTTGAAAAAGATTTTGAAAAGATAAGATTTTTAAATTTGAAATTTTGACTTGACTAACAAGAAATAACTAATTTTAAAATTTTTTTGACTAAGTCAACCCAAAATTTCGAAATTTATGTGAAAAACAAGGAAAAGATATTTTTTTGATTTTTGAAATTTTAATTATGAGAGAGAAAAACATAAAAAAATGACTCACAACATGAAAATTATGAATCAAAACACATAATGCATGCAAGAACACTATGAATGTCAAGATGAACACCAAGAATATTTTGAAGATCATGATAAACATCAAGAACATATTTTTGAAAAAATTTTTATGCAAAGAAAACATGCAAGACACCAAACTTAGAAATCTTTAATGCTTATACAATATGAATGCAAAGATGCACATGAAAAACAATAAAAGACACAAAGCAAGAAAACATCAAGATCAAACAAGAAGACATACCAAGAACAACTTGAAGATCATGAAGAACACTATGAATGCATGAATTTTCGAAAATTGCAAGAACAATATGAATATGCAATTGACACCAAACTTAAAACATGACACAAGACTCAAACAAGAAACACAAAAATATTTTTGATTTTTATAATTTTATGATTTTTTTTGGATTTTCTTTTAATTTTTTCGAAAAAAAACATATAGGAAAAGAAATTAATAGATTCAAAATTTTTAATAAGAATTCCAAGAATCTTTCAATATTAGCCTAAAGCTCCAATCCAAGGGTTGGGCATGGCTTAATAGCCAGCCAGCTTTAGAAGATATAAATCAGGCATGTAACAACTGATATTCCAATTAACATGCCTCTATGCTGAGGGTTTTGAAGCCTCAATCCAATTGAGTTAGACATGGCTTTACAGCCAGCCAAGCTTCAACATACTTTATGAAACACTAGAATTCATTCTTAAAATTTTTGAATAATTTTTCGAAAACAAAGAAAAAATTTTGAAAAATATTTTTTTGAAAACTTTTTGAAAAGAAAAATAAAAAGAAAATTACCTAATCTGAGCAACAAGACGAACCGTCAGTTGTCCATACTCGAACAATCCCCGGCAATGGCGCCAAAAACTTGGTGCACGAAATTGTGATCATCAACAATGGCGCCAAAAACTTGATAGCGCTCTCAAACGTAAATCACACTTAGTCACAACTCCGCACAAGTAACCAGCAAGTGCACTGGGTCGTCCAAGTAATACCTTACGTGAGTAAGGGTCGATCCCACGGAGATTGTTGGTATGAAGCAAGCTATGGTCATCTTGTAAATCTCAGTTAGGCAGATAGTAAATGTTATGGAATTTTCGAATAATAAATAAAACAGAAAATAAAGATAGAGTTACTCATGTAATTCAATGGTGGGAATTTTAGATAAGTGTGTGGAGGTGCTTGTCCCTGTTGGATCTCTGCTTTCCTACTGTCTTCCTTCAGTCCTTCTTATTCCTTTCCATGGAAAGCTGTGTGTAGGGCATCACCGTTATCAATGGCTACATCCCATCCTCTTAGTGAAAAAGGTCCAAATGCTCTCTCATGGCACGGCTAATCATCTGTCGGTTCTCGATCATGTTGGAATAGAATTCCTTGATTCTTTTGCGTTTGTCATCACGCCCAACAATCACGAGTTTGAAGCTCATCACAGTGATTCAATCCCGGAATCCTACTCGGAATACCACAGACAAGGTTTAGACTTTTCGGATTCTCATTAATGCCGCCATCAATCTAGCTTATACCACGAAGATTTTGATTAAGGAATCCAAAAGATATGCGCCCGGTCTAAGGTAGAACGGAAGTGGTTGTCAGTCACGCGTTCATAGGTGAGAATGATGATGAGTGTCACGGATCATCATATTCATCATGTTGAAGTGCAATGAATATCTTAGAATAATAACAAGCGGAATTGAATAGAAAATAGTAGTAATTGCATTGAAACTTGAGGTACAGCAGAGCTCCACACCCTTAATCTATGGTGTGTAGAAACTCCACCGTTGAAAATACATAAGTGATAGTGGTCCAGGCATGGCCAAATGGCCAGCCCCCAAAATATGATGTGAATTCAAAAATAAAGGAGAAGGACCCCTAATACAATAGTAAAATGTTCTATTTATACTAGACTAGCTACTAGGGTTTACAGAAGTAAGTAATTGATGCAGAAATTCACTTCCGGGACCCACTTGGTGTGTGCTTGGGCTGAGCTTGAACTTTACACGTGCTGAGGCTTCTTTTGGAGTTGAACGCCAAGTTGTAACGTGTTTTTGGCGTTCAACTCTGGTTCGTGACGTGTTTCTGGCGTTTGACTCCAGAATGCAGCATGGAACTGGCGTTGAGCGCCAGTTTACGTCATTTAATCACGAATAAAGTATGGACTATTATATATTTCTGGAAAGCTCTGGATGTCTACTTTCTAACGCCATTGAGAGCGCGCCATTTGGAATTCTGTAGCTCCAGAAAATATATTTCGAGTGCAGGGAGGTCAAAATCCAACAGCATTAGCAGTCCTTTGTCAGCCTTTTATCAGAGTTTTGCTCAGGTCCCTCAATTTCAGCCAGAAAATACCTGAAATCATAGAAAAACACACAAACTCATAGTAAAGTCTAGAAATGTGAATTTAGCATAAAAACTAATGAAAACATCCCTAAAAGTAACTAGATCATACTAAAAACTACCTAAAAACAATGCCAAAAAGCGTATAAATTATCCGCTCATCAGAGCTCAATTCTTGCTTCATTCCTTCCAAGTCTCATTTAAAAATTATTTATGAGGGTGTGCACTCTCCTCCTCAACATCAAATTTAATCTTCTTGAAAGAATTTTCTATGATTTTAGCTTCCGATGGAGGCTCCGCATCTCCTAGGTCTTCAACCACTTCTTCCTCTTCTTCAATGGTCATAGGCTTCTCCAATTGTTCTAATACAACGTAGCATTCCTCCTTCTAAACTAGAATTTCCAATCTTTCCTTCATGCTATGCTCTTCCTTGGATTCTTCACATGTAGCTATGAAATTTCCATGAATCTTCAAGCATTGGGAGGCTAATCGATTTACTACCTCGGTCAAGGTAGCCATAAATTGTTGCACATCCCTTTTCATCTCATCTGGCCCTTGAAGAAGGACACCAAGGGTTTCATCCATTGAGGATTAGGGTGGATAAGAGGGTTCATTGTCTTGGAGATAGGGTTCATGATAGAAAGGTGGTTCTTTTTAATAAGGATGTGGTGGTGTATATTGAGGTGGTTCTTGGGGGTATTGATATTGGAGTGGTGGTTCCATGTATGCCTTATATGGTTCCAAAGGTTGTTGGTATGGTGGAAATGGATCAAGGTCACTGGTGCACGAAATTGCAATCACACTTTTGCAATCCCGCACAACTAACCAGCAAGTGCACTGGGTCGTCCAAGTAATACCTTACGTGAGTAAGGGTCGATCCCACGGAGATTGTCGGCTTGAAGCAAGCTATGGTTACCTTGTAACTCTTAGTCAGGATATCAATAATTATCAGGTTTGATTGTGAAAAGCAAAAGAACATGAAATAAGTACTTGTTTTGCAGTAATGGAGAAAAGGCTGAGGTTTTGGAGATGCTCTATCTTCTGAACCTCTGCTTTCCTACTGTCTTCTTCTTCAAGCACACAAGGCTCCTTCCATGGCAAGCTGTATGTAGGGTTTCACTATTGTCAGTGGCTACCTCTCATCCTCTCAGTGAAAATGTTCAACGCACTCTGTCACAGCACGGCTAATCATCTGTCGGTTCTCAATCGGGTTGGAATAGAATCCGGTGATTCTTTTGCGTCTGTCACTAACGCCCAGCCCTCAGGAGTTTGAAGCTCATCACAGTCATTCAATCATTGAATCCTACTCAGAATACCACAGACAAGGTTTAGACCTTCCGGATTCTCTTGAATGCCGCCATCAGTTCTAGCTTATACCACGAAGATTCTGATTAAGGAATCCAAGAGATATCTACTCAATCTAAGATAGAACGGAGGTGGTTGTCAGGCACACGTTCATAGTTGAGAATGATGATGAGTGTCACGGATCATCACATTCATCAGGTTTAGGAACAAGTGATATCTTAGAATGGAAGCACGCATGATTGAATGAAAAACAGTAGTAATTGCATTAATCCATCAAGACACAGCAGAGCTCCTCACCCCCAACCAGGGGTTTAGAGACTCATGCTGTGGAAAATACAATGAGAAACGTGTAAAGTGTCATGAGGTCCAGATACAATGTCAAAAGATCCTATTAATAGTGAACTAGTAACCTAGGGTATACAGAAATGAGTAAATGACGTAAAAATCTACTTCTGGGTCCACTTAGTGTATGCTTGGGCTGAGCATTGAAGCTTTCATGTGTAGAGACTTTTTCTGGAGTTAAACGCCAGCTTTTATGCCAGTTTGGGCGTTTAACTCTAATTTTTATGCCAGTTCCAGCGTTAAACGCTGGGAATTCTGAAGCTGATTTGCAATGCCGGTTTGGGCCATCAAATCTCGGGCAAAGTATGGACTATTATATATTGCTGGAAAGCCCAGGATGTCTACTTTCCAACGCCGTTGAGAGCGCGCCAATTGGACTTCTGTAGCTCTAGAAAATCCACTTCGAATGCAGGGAGGTCAGAATCCAACAGCATCTGCAGTCCTTTTCAGCCTCTGAATCAGATTTTTGCTCAGGACCCTCAATTTCAGCCAAAAAATACCTTAAATCACAGAAAAACACACAAACTCATAGTAAAGTCCAGAAAAGTGAATTTTAACTAAAAACTAATAAAAGTATACTAAAAACTAACTAAAATATACTAAAAACATACTAAAACAATGCCAAAAAGCGTATAAATTATCCGCTCATCAGTCACATGGAGGTGTTTGGTGAAAAGAGGTTTGTGAGTGTGGTTAAGGGTTATGTTGAGGATATGGCTCATATGCATATGGTGGTGGTTCTTGAAAGTCACAAGGAGATTCACCATAGCCATTGAATTGATATGCATCATAGAATGGCTCTTGTTCATAGTTCATTGGTGGAGGTTGTTGCCATGAGGATTGATCATATGTATATGGCTCCTCCTACCTTTGATTGTCCCATCCTTGATACATATCTCATTGTAGCTCCCATTTCCTACAATATGGTTGTAATCACACTCATAGCCAAAGTGAGAATTTGAGTAGTGCTAGGGAGCCAATGGCCTAAACGTACAATGTGTACAATGGGTTAAATCTTTGGTTTATGAATAAAATGAACATCACCTATACTATCCAGAATAACCATCCGGATACCAGGGATAACCATCCGGATACCAGAGATAATAAACATCTCATGTTATAAAAAGCTAATTTTGGGTTTAACAAGGTTTGAACTCTTGACCTTCTAGATCTGGAACTCTAATACCATGTCCTGAAACCACTCATCATAAAAGCGTAACCTAATAGGACAATGTAACACTAATAATCATATCTCTAATACTTTCTAAACCTTCATTGTACACATTGTACGCTTAGATCATTGGCTCCCTATAATTTATAATGAAAAAAGAAAATAAGAAACAAAAGCTAATAAGAAATAATGAAACAAAGTCCTAAAACTAGCAAAAACTAACAAGCAATCCAAAAATCAAGCTATTCACAATATTCACGTATATACAATAACCAATAACATAATGGTGCATGAAATTTCAATCACACTTTTGCAACTCCGCACAACTATCCAGCAAGTGCACTAGGTCGTCTAAGTAATAAAATCTTACGCGAGTAAGGGTCGATCCTACAGAGATTGTCGGCTTGAAGCAAGCTATGATCATCTTGTAAATTTCAGTCAAACGGATTCAAATGGTTGAGGTATTGATAATTAAAATGTAAATAAAATGGAAAATAACATAGATATACTTATGTAATTCATTGGTGGGAATTTCAGATAAGCGTTTGGAGATGCTTTGTTGCTTCTAAACCTCTACTTTCCTATTGTCTTCATCCAATCATGCGTCCTCCCTTCCATGGCAAGCTGTATGATCCTCTCAGTGAAAATGGTCTGGCTATGATTTCTGTACGGCTAATCAACTATCGGATTTCTCATCTCAGATGAAAAATACCAGGCACAGCTACCGCATGGCTAATCATCTGTCGGTTCCCACTTGTGTCGGAATAGGATCTCTCTATCCTTTTCCACACTGTCACTGCACCCAACAGTCATGAGTTTGAAGCTCGTCATAGTTATCCCGTCCTAGATCCTACTCAGAATACCACAGACAAGGTTTAGACTTTCCGGATCTCAGGAATGCTACCAATTGTTTCTAGCCTATACCACGAAGGTTCTAACCACGTGGACTCGGTCCGTGGATCAGAGACCCAAGAGATTATACTCCAGCTAATTTCAATGACTACGTTGAACATCATGTAGACCGCTTGTGGTTGTCAGGCACGCGGATCTTGGCTAAGCTAGTAAAGAAGATAGTGGGTGATTGTCATGGGTCACCTCTTCATTCTGACTTAACTGAATTAAGTACGAGAGTATATCTTAGAGAAGAAGTAGGCGTGAATTGAAAGAGAAACAATAGTACTTGCATTAATTCATGAAGAACAGCAGACCTCCTCACCTTAATCTATGAGGAGTAGAAACTCCACCGTTGGAAAATACATAAGAGAAGAAGGTCTAGGCATAGCCAAATGGCCAGCCTCCCAAATGTGCAAAATGATCTCAAGTGATCAAAAAGCTCCCAATGCAATAGTAAAAGGTGCTATTTATACTAAACTAGTTACTAGGGTTTACAGAAAATGAGTAACTAAGTGCAGATAGTGCAAAAATATACTTCTGGGGCCCACTTGGTGTGTTCTTGGGCTGAGCTTTGAAGCTTTCACGTGCATAGGCCATTCTTGGAGTTAAACGCCAACTTGGATGCCAGTTTGGGCGTTTAACTCCAGTTCTGGTGCCAGTTCCGGCGTTTTATGCCAGAAAACGGTCTCTGGTGGGCGTTTGGATGCCAGTTTGGGCCATTAAATCTCAGTCAACGTATGAACTATTATATATTTCTAGAAAGCCCAAGATGTCTACTTTCCAACGCAATTAAGAAGAGTGCCAATTAGGCTTCTGTAGCTCCAAAAAATCCACTTCGAGTGCAGGGAGGTCAGAATCCAACAGCATTTGCAGTCCTTTCTCAGCTTCTGAATCAGATTTTTGCTCAGGTCCCTCAATTTCAGCCAGAAAATAACTAAAATTATAGAAAAACACACAAACTCATAGTAAAGTCCAGAAATGTGATTTTTGCATAAAAACTAATAAAAATATACTAAAAAGTGACTAAAACTTACTAAAAACTACCTAAAAACAATGCCAAAAAGCGTATAAATTATCCGCTCATCACAACACCAAACGTAAATTGTTGGTTGTCCCTACGTAACCAAAAACAAAATAGGATAAAAAGAAGAGAATATACAATAAATTACAAGACATCAATGAAGCTTAGTTCCAATTAGATGAGCGAGACTAGTAGCTTTTTGCTTCTGAACAGTTTTGCATCTCACTTTATCCTTTGAAGTTCAGAATGATTGGCATCCATAGGAACTCAGAATTTAGATAGTGTTATTGATTCTCATAGTTTAGTATGTTGGTTCTTGAACACAGCTACTTATGAGTCTTGGCCGTGACCCTAAGCATCTTGTTTTAAAGTATTACCACCGGATACATAAATGCCACAGACACATAACTGGGTGAACCTTTTCAGATTGTGACTCAGCTTTGCTAGAGTCCCCAGTTAGAGGTGTCTAGAGTTCTTAAGCACACTCTTTTTGCTTTGGATCACGACTTTAACCACTCAGTCTCAAGCTTTTCACTTGGACCTTCATGACACAAGCACATGGTTAGGGACAACTTGAATTAGCCGCTTAGGCCAGGATTTTATTCCTTTGGGCCCTCCTATCCACTGATGCTCAAAGCCTTGGATCCTCTTTACCCATGCCTTTTAGTTTAAAGGGTTACTGGCTTTTTGCTCTTGCCTTTTGGTTTAAAGAGCTATTGGCTTTTTCTACTTGCTTTTTTTCTTTTTCTTTCTTTTTTTCTTTGTTTTTTGCCATTTTTTTCTCTATTTTTTCACAAACTTTGTGTTTTTCACTGCTTTTTCTTGCTTCAAGAATCAATTTTATGATTTTTTAGATTATCAATAACATTTCTCTTTTTCATCATTCTTTCAAGAGCCAACAATTTTAATGTTCATAAACTTCACTATAAAAAATATGCAATGTTCAAGCATTCATTCAGAAAATAAAAAGTATTGCCACCACATAAAAATAATTAAACTAATTTCAAGATAAAATTCGAAATTCATGTACTTCTTGTTCTTTTTCAAATAGAAACATTTTTCATTTAAGAAAGGTGAAGGATTCATGGAACATTCATAGCTTTAAAACATAGACTCTAAATACTAATGATCATGTAATAAAGACACAAACATAGACAAAACATAAAGCATAAAAACCGAAAAACAGAAAAATAAGAACAAGGAAATTAAAGAACGGGTCCACCTTAGTGACGGCGGCTAGTTCTTCCTCTTGAAGATCCTATGGAGTACTTGAGCTCCTCAATATCTCTTCCTTGCCTTTGTTGCTCCTCCCTCATGGCTCTTTGGTCCTCTCTAATTTCATGGAGGATAATGGAGTGCTCTTGGTGCTCCATCCTTAGTTGCTCCATGTTGGAACCCAAATCTCCTAAAGAGGTGTTGAGTTTCTCCCGATAGTTGTGTGGAGGGAAATGCATCCCTTGAGGCATCTCAGGGATTTCTTGATGAGGAATTTCCTCATGCTCTTGTTGAGGTCTATGAGTGGGCTCTCTAGTTTGCTCCATCTTCTTTCTAGTGATGGGCTTTTAAGATGAATCTCTCCATCTCCCATGACTCAGAGTTGGAAGTAACTGCCTTCCCTTTCCTCTTCCTAGAGGTTTCTTCGGCCTTAGGTTCTATTATTGGTTATGGAAAAACAAAAAAACAACGCTTTTTTCCACACTAAACTTAAAAGGTTTGCTCATTTTTGAGCAAAAGAAGAAAGAAAGGAGGAGAAGAAGAAGAAATGGAGGAGATGAAGGTGTGTGAAGGGTTTGGCCAACGGGGTAGGAAGTGTTGGAGATGTGTGAAAATGAAGGAGTGAAAATGGGTATTTATAGGGTAAGGGAGAGAGGGAATCCGTGTGAGAGGGGTGAGTTTGGTAGGGAATTGGTTTTGAATTTGAATGGTAAGGTTGGTGGGGTTTATTTTGGGAAATAATGGATGGATGTGAGTGGTGGAGAGATTATGGGGAAGAGGGCAGGATTTGATAGGTGAATAGTGTTTGGGGAAGAGTGTTATGGAAAGGTGTGAAAAAGGGAGAAAGTGAGTTGGGGTAGGTAGGGATCCTGCGGGGTCTACAGATCCTGAGGTATCAAGGATTTCTCATCCCTGCACCTTTCTGGCGTTTAAACGCCCTCTGTGTGCCATTTCTAGCGTTAAATGCCAGCTTTGCTGCCATTCCTGGTGTTAAACGCCAGTCTGGCTGCCAATTCTAGCGTTTAATACCCAGAATGCTGCCAGACTGGGTGTTAAATGCCCATTCTGCTACCCTTACTGGCGTTTAATGCTAGCCAGACACCAGGCACCCTTTTCTGGTGTTAGACACCGGTCTGGCTGCCATTTCTGGCGTTTAACGCCCAGAATGCTGCCAGACTTGGCGTTAAACACCCATTTTGCTATTCTTACTGGCGTTTAAACGCCAGTAAGCTCGTCCTCTAGGGTGTGCTGTTTTTTATTTCACTTTAATTCTGCAGCTGTTTTTGTGACTTCACATGATCATCAATCTAAAGAAGACATAGACTAACACTATAAAAAAAATGAGAAAGTAATTAATATAGATAAATAAGATTGGGTTGCCTCCCAATAAGTGCTTCTTTAATGTCAATAGCTTGATAGAAAGCTCTTACAGAGCTTCACAGATGCTCAGAGCATGATTGTAGCCTCCCAACACCAAACTTAGAGGTTGAGTGTGGGGGCTCTGTCTAACTCTGTATTGAGAGAAGCTTTTCATGCTTTTCTCCATGTTTACAGAAGAAGTTCCTTGAGTCTTAAACACAAGGTAGTCCTCATTCAATTGAAGGACTAACTCTCCTCTGTCCATATCAATCACAGCCCTTGCTGTGGCTAGGAAGGGTCTTCCAAGGATGATGGATTCATCCTCATCCTTTCCAGTGTCTAGGATTATGAAGTTAGCAGGGATATAAAGGCCTTCAACCTTCACTAAGACATCCTCTACAAGTCCATAAGCCTATTTCATTGATTTGTCTACCATCTCTAGTGAGATTCTTGCAGCTTGTACCTTAAAAATCCCTAGTTTCTCCATTACAGAGAGTGGCATGAGGTTGATACCTGACCCCAGGTCACACAGAGCCTTCTCAAAGGTCATGGTGCCTATGGTGCAAGGTATTAAGAACTTTTCGGGATCCGATTTCTTTTGAGGTAATGTTTGCTGAATCCAGGTATTCAGTTCATTAATGAGTAATGGGGGTTCATCCTCCCAAGTCTCATTACCTAATAACTTGGCATTTAGATTCATGATTGCTCCTAGATACTGAGCAACTTGCTCTTCAACAGTGCCTTCGTCCTCTTCAGAGGAAGAATACTCATCAGAGCTTATAAATGGAAAAAGTAAGTTCAGTAGAATCTCTATGGTATCTGTATGAGCCTCAGATTCCTTTGGTTCCTCAATAGGGAACTCCTTATTGGTCATTGGACGTCCCTTGAGGTCTTCCTCACTGGGAATCACTACCTTTTCACTCTCTCCAGGTTCGGCAATTTTGGTTATAGTTATAGCCTTGCACTCTCTTTTGGGATTCTCTTCTGCATTACTTCGGAGAGTACTGGGAGGAGTTTCAATAACTCTTTTACTCAGCTGACCCACTTGTGCCTCCAAATTTCTGATGGAGGACCTTGTTTCATTCATAAAACTGAGAGTGGTCTTAGATAGATTAGAGACTATGTTTGCTAAGCCAGAGAAGCTCTGCTTAGAATTCTCTGTCTGTTGCTGAGAAGATGATGGAAAAGGTTTGCTATTGGCAAACTTATTTCTCCCACCATTATTGTTGTTGAAGCCTTGTTGAGGCTTCTGTTGATCCTTCCATAAGAAATTTGGATGATTTCTCCATGAAGGATTATAGGTGTTTCCATAGAATTCTCCCATGTAATTCACCTTTTCCATTGTAGGATTCTCAAGGTAATAAGCTTCTCCTTCAGAGGAGGCTTCTTTAGCACTCCCGAATGCAGCTTGCAATCCAATCAGATTCTGAGAAATCATATTAACTTGCTGAGACAATATTTTGTTCTGAGCCAATATGACATTCAGAATATCAATCTCAATAACTCCTTTCTTCTGAGTCATCCCATTATTCACAGGATTTCTTTCAGAAGAGTACATGAACTGGTTATTTGCAACCATCTCAATGAGTTCCTGGGCTTCTGCAGGTGTTTTCAGATAAAAAGATCCACCAGCAGAATGGTCCAATGACATCTTGGACAATTTAGACAGACTATCATAGAATATATATATGATGCTCCATTCTGGAAGCATGTCAGAAGGACACCTTTTGGTTAATTGCTTGTATCTTTCTCAAACTTCATACAGAGATTCACATTCCTTCTGTTTGAAGGTTTGGACTTCCACTCTAAGCTTGCTCATCTTCTAAGGTGGAAAGAATTTGGTCAAGAAAGCATTGACCAACTTATCCCAAGAGTTCAGGCTTTCTCTAGGTTGTGAATCCAACCATATCCTAGCTCTGTCTCTTATAGCAAATGGGAAAAGCATAAGTCTGTAGACCTCGGGATCAACCCCATTGATCTTGACAGTATCACAGATCTGCAAGAATTTAGCTAAGAACTGATGAGGATCTTCCGATGGAAGTCCATGAAACTTGCAATTTTGCTGCATTAGAGAAACTAATTGAGGCTTAAGCTCAAAGTTGGTTGCTCCAATGGCAGGAATTGAGATGCTTCTTCCATAGAAGTTGGAAGTTGGTACAATATAGTCTCCAAGCATCTTCCTTGCATCTCTAGCATCGTTGTTGGGTTTGGCTGCCATGTCTGCTTCTTTTTTGAAATTCTCTATAAGGTCCTCCCCAGAGTGTTGTGCTTTAGCTTCTCTTAGCGTCTTCTTTAGAGTCCTTTCACGTTCAGGATCAGCTTCAACAAGAATATTTTTATCCTTGTTTCTACTCATATGAAAAAGAAAAGACCAAAGAGAGTAGTAAAATCCTCTATGTCACAGTATAGAGATTCCTTGAGGTGTCAGAAGAAAAGAAGAATAAAGGAATGAGGTAGAGAGAGAATAAGAAGAATTCAAACACAAAGAAAGAGAGAAGGTTCGAATTATATGTAGAAGAGAAGTGTTAGCAAATAAATAGAAAGAGATGAGAGAGAGTATTCGAAAATTAAAACTAAAACAATTAGTTAATTAAAAAGATTTTTGAAAAAGTGGTTAGTGATTTTTGAAAATTGGTGGTTAGGTGGTTTTGAAAAAGATAAGAAATAGTAATTAGTTGAGAAAGATTTGAAAATAATTTTGAAAAGATAAGAAGTTAGAAAAAGATTTTGAAATCAAAATTTAAAAAAAATATGATTGAAAAAGATTTGATTGAAAAAGATATGATTTGAAAAGATATGATTGAAAAAGAAATTAAAAAGATTTGATTTTTAAAATTGATGACTTGACTAACAAGAAACTAAAAGATATGATTCTAGAATTTAAAGATTGATCCTTTCTTAACAAGAAAGTAACAAACTTGAAATTTTTTTGAATCTAAACATTAATTGTTAGCAAGGATTTTTGAAAATGTGATATGAAAAAGATAAGATTTTAAAACTATGAATTAAAACATGAAAATTTGAAAGAGTTTGAATTGGAAAAGAAATTACCTCCCTTGTGTCATCCTGGTGTTAAACGCCTAGAATGATATCCATTCTAGCGTTTAACGCCCATTTGGCTGTCTCTTTGGGCGTTTAACGACCAGCCAGATACCCTGGCTGGCATTAAATGCCAAGAATCCTTTTTTATTGGGCGTTTTTCTGAACGCCCAGAATACTGCCATTTCTGGCGTTAAACGCCCAGAATACTGCCCATTCTGGCGTTTAACGCCAAGAATGATAGCTTGACTGGCGTTTAACGCCCAAAGTGCCTCTTTACTTGCGTTTTATTGCCAATGAGCTCTTTTTCTCTATGATTCTTCTGCTTTATGTTCTAAATCTTCATTTCTCTGCATTATTTACTTGAAAAGATATATATTTTTGACTTTTTTGAATTTTTAATGAGGATAGAGAAAAAGACAAAATGACTCAACACATAAGAATTTAAGATCAAACCAATAATGCATGCAAGAACACTTTGAATGTCAAGATGAACACCAAGAACACTTTGAAGATCATGATGAACATCAAGAACATATTTTTGAAAATTTTTGAGAAAAGAAAGACATGAAAGACACCAAACATAGAAATTTTGAATATTTAGACACTATGAAGTTGAAAATGCATATGAAAAACAACATAAAACACAAAACAAGAAAATCATGAGATTGAACAAAGGAAATCATCAAGAACAACTTGAAGATAACAGAAAAACAAAATGCATATATTTTCGTAAACTTAAGAAAATTAAAAACATGCAATGGACACTGATCCATCTCCTTATAACTCGGCCTTTATTGTGCATTATGAGTTATAACTCGGCGTTAATTATTATTCATTCTTTACTTGTAACTGACACCTTCATTACCGGCTTAATGACCATCATTTCAATCATAATGACCAAACGGTCATAACATGAATATCATTCATCAATTCTATGCCTATAAAAGGAATCTTCTATATCTAATCTTAGGGAGCAAAATGATAAGTTCTATAAGTTCTATATGTCTTACATTCTATATTCATAGAATTATTACGCACAACACATGATAACTTCTATTTCATGTCTTACATTCTATATTCATTGAATTATTCTTATACCTCTTAAACACTTACTGACTTGAGCGCGGAGTGTCTTTTGCAGGTACCCACCCCTTGTTCTCTTCTTGCCGACGTATAACTCATCCCGACGAGAAGCTTGAAGACATTCATCGACGGACGAGCTATACACCGGCCAACCTCTACAAGAACAATTGGCACTGTCTGTGGGAACGAGTAAAATAATTCCCACTCTCCTCAGGTTCATAAAACTTGAATGACATTCAAATTTTTGAACAAGTTTCAACAATCTTGTTTAAGATTTTATTTAATACTTTTTATCAAATTTTAATCTATCATAACTTTTATAAAGTATGTACTTTATACATTCAAATTGCTTCACTTTTACATATCATAATATTTCACATCTTATAATCGATCAATTAACCAATCTCAGAATAAACTCGACTTTCAATCAATCCGAGAACAAACTCAGTTTTCAATCAATCCGAGCACAAACTCACTTATCAATTTTGCTTTCTTTTTTCAAAGTTCTCAATTTACACAAGTAAAATTATAAATTTTATTCAACATACTTTTGCATTTATATTTTGTGTAACTAATATTTACTGATTTATTAGTTATATTCAAACTTCAATATATATTCTATACAATAATGACATGTAACAACCATGTCAATTGAATTTTTATTTCATTATGTACTATGTTCTTATTGCTTAGTGATTTCATTTATACAATTAAATGATAGTAAAGATGAGTTCAAATCTTAAAATTGGATTCCATCCAAAATTAATTGTATATAAGTTGTATATAACTGTTATACTATTCACTTTATCCTATTAAATTTTATCTTACTAGCTATATGATTAGTGTAGAAAGTTAAGCAAAAAATAATTACAAATCTGCAAATTTATTATTTTTGCACAAAAAATATACCTCATAGCTAAACAAAATTTATTATATTATTATATGACTGTTATCTTATTACTTTATTATCAAATTAAAGCATGTCCTATAAAACAAAATTCAGATATTCACATTTGACATGTATGATGACATTCATATATGTCATATTCTTCTCTATAATTATCAACTTTCAAGGTATATTTTTCTACTTTGAACTCTTTTACTTTTATAATATATATTATTCAATATATGTTGCGATTTTGTACCTATTCATTTTCTCAATTTATCTTATTTGTGTCAGACCTTCACTATAAATTATAAAGATTCAAATAACTAATTGCTTTGAGCGAGAAATTCATCAATAAGCTGTTGTGGGCCGAAAAATTTCCCAAGACAATTAACCATTATATCCTCAGATCATACAATCAATTCCGTCAATGGATATCTATTTATAAACTTTTCAGTTCACATACAATCAAATGCAAATTGTTCTTAAGCGGAAAAGTATCCCCCACACGACTATCTTGATTGAATGACTCTTATCACTCAATTATTTTTTGAATAAGTGCCGACATAATAACCCAACTAAGCTTGGGGGCTCACCATATCATTATTCACTTATCTTTTAATCGAGTTATAACTCATTTTATTTTCTAAGCTTAGCCTGGATCATATGATCGGCAGACAAAGCTTGGGGGCTGTGATCCGTCACCTTATAACTCGGCCTTTATTGTGCATTATGAGTTATAACTCGGCATTAATTATTATTCATTCTTTACTTGTAACTGACACCTTCATTACCGACTTAATGACCATCATTTCAATCTTAATGACCAAACAGTCATAACATGAATATCATTCATCAATTCTATGCCTATAAAAGGAATCTTCTATATCTAATCTTAGGGAGCAAAATGATAAGTTCTATAAGTTCTATATGTCTTACATTCTATATTCATAGAATTATTACGCACAACACATGATAACTTCTATTTCATGTCTTACATTCTATATTCATAGAATTATTCTTATACCTCTTAAACACTTACTGACTTGAGCGTCGGAGTGTCTTTTGCAGGTACCCACCCCCTTGTTCTCTCCTTGCCGACGTATAACTCATTCCGACGAGAAGCTTGAAGACATTCATCGACGGACGAGCTATACACCGGCTAAACTCAGCAAGAACAGACACCAAACTTAGGAATTGACACTAGACTCAAACAAGAAACACAAAATATTTTTTTGGTTTTTATGATTTTAAAATTTTTTTTTCAAAAATAAAAATAAAAAGCTTAAACATAAAATAAAATTACCAAATCTAAGCAACAAGATGAACCGTCAGTTGTCCAAACTCGAATAATCCCCGGCAACGGTGCCAAAAACTTGGTGCACGAAATTGAAATCACACTTTCTCAACTCCGCACAACTAACCAGCAAGTGCACTGGGTTGTCCAAGTAATAAAACCTTACGCGAGTAAGGGTCGATCCCATAGAGATTGTCGGCTTGAAACAAGCTATGGTCATCTTGTAAATCTCAGTCAGGCAGATTCAAATGGTTATGAGGTATTGATAATTAAAAGGTAAATAAAACGGAAAATAACATAGAGATACTTATGTAATTTATTGGTGGGAAACTCGTCACTGCACCCAACAGTCATGAGTTTGAAACTCGTCACAATCATCCCGTCCAAGATCCTACTCGGAATACCACAAACAAGGTTTAGACTTTGCGGATCTCAAGAATGCTACCAATTGTTTCTAGCCTATACCACGAAGGTTCTAACCACGCGGACTCGGTCCGTGGATCAGAGACCCAAGAGATTATACTCCAACTGTCATCCAATGACTACGTTAAACATCATGTAGACCGCTTATGGTTGTCAGGCACACGGATCTTGGCTAAACTAGTAATGAAGATAGTGGGTGATTGTCATGGGTCACCTATTCATTCTGACTTAACTGAATTAAGTACGAGAGTATATCTTGAAGAAGAAGTAGGCGTGAATTGAAAGAGAAACAATAGTTCTTGCATTAATTCATGAAGAACAGCAGAGTTCCTCACCTTAATCTATGAGGTGTTGAAACTCCATCGTTGAAAAATACATAAAAGAAGAAGGTCTAGGCATAGCCGAATGGCCAGCTCGTGCACGAAATTGTGATCATCAACAATGGCGCCAAAAACTTGGTAGCACTCTCAAACGTGAATCACACTTAGTCACAACTCCGCACAACTAACCAGCAAGTGCACTGGGTCATCCAAGTAATACCTTACGTGAGTAAGTGTCAATCCCACGGAGATTGTTGGTATGAAGCAAGCTATGGTCATTGGTGCACGAAATTGCAATCACACTTTTGCAACTCCGCACAACTAACCAGCAAGTGCACTGGGTCGTCCAAGTAATACCTTACGTGAGTAAGGGTCGATCCCACGGAGATTGTCGGCTTGAAGCAAGCTATGGTTATCTTGTAAATCTTAGTCAGGATATCAATAATTATCAGGGTTGATTGTGAGAAGTAAAAGAACATGAAATAAGTATTTGTTTTGTAGTAATGGAGAACAGGTTGAGGTTTTGGAGATGCTCCATCTTCTGAATCTCTGCTTTCCTACTGTCTTCTTCTTCAAGCACGCAGGGCTCCTTCCATGGCAAGCTGTATGTAGGGTTTCACCGTTGTCAATGGCTACCTCCCATCCTCTCAGTGAAAATGTTCAACGCACCCTGTCACGGCACGGCTATTCATCTGTTGGTTCTCAATCGGGTTGGAATAGAATCCAGTGATTCTTTTGCGTCTGTCACTAACGCCCAGCCCTCAGGAGTTTGAAGCTCGTCACAGTCATTCAATCATTGAATCCTACTCAGAATACCACAGACAAGGTTTAGACCTTCCGGATTCTCTTGAATGCCGCCATCAGTTCTAGCTTATACCATGAAGATTCTGATTAAAGAATCCAAGAGATATCTACTTAATCTAAGGTAGAACGGAGGTGGTTGTCAGGCACATGTTCATAGTTAAGAATGATGATGAGTGTCACGGATCATCACATTCATCTGGTTTAGGAACAAGTGATATCTTAGAATGGAAGCAAGCATGATTGAATGAAAAACAGTAGTAATTGCATTAATCCATCAAGACACAGCAGAGCTCCTCACCCCCAACCATGGGGTTTAGAGACTCATGCTGTAGAAGGTACACAAAGAAACGTGTAAAGTGTCATGAGGTACTGATACAATGTCAAAAGATCCTATTAATAGTGAACTAGTAACCTAGGGTATAGAGAAATGAGTAAATGACGTAAAAATCCACTTTCTGGGTCCACTAGTGTGTGCTTGGGCTGAGCGTTGAAGCTTTCATGTGTAGAGACTTTTTCTAGAGTTAAACGCCAGCTTTTATGCCAGTTTGGGCGTTTAACTCCAATTTTTATGCCAGTTCCAGCGTTAAACGCTCGGAATTCTGAAGCTGATTTGCAACGCCGGTTTGGGCCATCAAATCTCGGGCAAAGTATGGACTATTATACATTGCTGGAAAGCCCAGGATGTCTACTTTCCAACGCCGTTGAGAGCGCGCAAATTGGGCTTCTGTAGCTCCAGAAAATCCACTTCGAGTGCAGGGAGGTCAGAATCCAACAGCATCTGCAGTCCTTTTTAGCCTCTGAATCAGATTTTTGCTTAGGACCCTCAATTTCAGCCAGAAAATACCTGAAATCACAGAAAAACACAAAAACTCATAGTAAAGTCCAGAAAAGTGAATTTTAACTAAAAATTACTAAAAGTATACTAAAAACTAATTAAAATATACTAAAAACATACTAAAAACAATGCCAAAAAGCGTATAAATTATCCGCTCATCACAACACCAAACTTAAATTGTTGCTTGTCCCCAAGCAACTGAAAATCAAAGTAGGATAAAAAGAAGAGAATATACTATAGACTCCAAAATATCAAGGAAACTCAGCTCCAATTAGATGAGCGGGACTAGTAGCTTTTTGCTTCCGAACAGTTTTGGCATCTCACTTTATCCTTTGTAGTTCAGAATGATTGGCATCTATAGGAACTCAGAACTCAGATAGTGTTATTGATTCTCCTAGTTAAGTATAATGATTCTTGAACATAGCTATGTCATGAGTCTTGGCTGTGGCCCAAAGCACTCTGTCATCCAGTATTACCACCGGATACATACATGCCACAGACACATACTTGGGTGAACCTTTTCAGATTATGACCCAGCTTTGCTAGAGTCCCCAATTAGAGGTGTCCAGGGTTCTTTAGCACACTCTTTTTGCCTTGGATCACAACTTTATTTCTTTCTTTTTCTTCTCTTTTTTTCTCTTTTTTTTGTTTTTTTTTTGAATCACTGCTTTTTCTTGCTTCAAGAATCAATTTGATGATTTTTCAGATCCTCAATAACAGTTCTCTTTTTCCCTCATTCTTTCAAGAGCCAACAATTTTAACGTTCTCAAAACAACAAATTCAAAAGACATATGCACTGTTCAAGCATTCATTCGGAAAACAAAAAG
The DNA here is from genome assembly GCF_003086295.3 of Arachis hypogaea. Lineage (NCBI taxonomy): Eukaryota > Viridiplantae > Streptophyta > Magnoliopsida > Fabales > Fabaceae > Arachis > Arachis hypogaea. Next base: position 27,584,347 of record NC_092036.1, read on the forward strand.
TATTGTCACCACATCAAACTAATTCAACTAGTTTCAAGGATAAATTCGAAATCCTGTACTTCTTGTTCTTTTGTGATTAAAGCATTTTTCATTTAAGAGAGGTGATGGATTCATAGGACATTCATAGCTTTAAGACATGAATTTTAAATTTTATTAATTATGAATTAAGAACAAGACTCAAAAATAGATATAAGATGAGACTAAAAAAAAATAGAAAACAAAAATTTAAATAGGCTCCTAATGATAGATGTTTTCACAGAGTTAGGACTCAACAACCTTGATTTTGAGAAGTGGATGCTCCCTCAAATTGAGGGGTGAATTTTTGGCGTTTGAGTTCTTGAAGTTCACGCCCCTGCTTCTCTTGTTCCTTCAGCAATTTGCAGAGCATGCAGTTCTGATTCTGCTGTTCTTCCTTAAGTTACTCCATAGTTTCTTGCAACTTGGTGATAGATGCTTCTAGGCTGGCCCTGTAGCCAATTTCAGGAAATTCAGGGAGGAACTCCTGCGCCCTCCTTTTGATAGAGTTGTCTTTCATTTGTCCTTCCATTGACGTCTTGGTGATTGGATGTTCAATGGGTATGAATTCATCTACTCCCATCTTTACCCCAGCCTCTTTACAGAGCAAGGAGATCAAGCTTGGGTAAGCCAGTTTGGCTTCAGTGGAATTCTTATTTGCAATTGTGTAGATCTCACAAGCAATCAGATGATGAACCTCTACTTCTTTTCCAAGCATAATGCAATGAATCATCACTGCTCTCTTAATAGTGACCTCAGAACGGTTGCTAGTGGGCAATATGGAACGCCCAATAAAGTCTAGCCAACCTCTTGCAATTGGTTTGAGGTCTCCCCTCTTGAGTTGGTTTGGGACACCCTTTGAATTGGTTATCCACTTAGTTCCAGGGAGGCATATGTCCTCTAGAACTTGATCCAACCCTTTATCTGCTCTCACCATTCTCCTATTAAAGGATTCAGGATCATCTTGCAGTTGAGGCAATTTGAAGATTTCTCTTATTTTGTCCAGATGGAAGTAGATAACTTTCCCTCTGACCATGGTTCTGTAAGTATGGAAAGCAGTTCCAGTCATTCTCTGCTTATCTGTCAGCCACAGATTTGAGTAGAATTTCTGAACCATATTTCTTCCAACCTTTATCTCAGGCTTGGTTAGAACTTCCGATCCTCTGTTTCAAATTTGCTCTTGGATCCCCGGATATTCATCTTCTTTCAGATCAAATTTAACTTCCGGGATCACTGACCTCAGACCCATTATTTTGTGATAATGGTCTTCATGTTCTTTGGTTAAGAACTTCTCTTGATTCCAAAGATTCTTTGGATTATTTTCTTTCTTTCCTTTTAAATTGGTTTGTTTTCCCTTAGGAGCCATGATCTTGATGAATCTTGGCTTAGTGATCACGGAAAAGCACACCAAACTTAGAGGTTTGCTTGTCCTCAAGCAAAAAAAAGGAAAGAAGAGAGAGAGAGAGGAGAAGAGCAAATTCGAATGGTGTGGGGGAATAAGGAGGCCGAACGTGTTTTTATAAGGGGGGAAGAGATTTCGAAAAATTGGAAGGAGATTTGAGAAGATATGGAGAGAATTTGAGAGAAGGGTGGGTTTTTGAACAAGATTTGGGATTGATTTGAGAGATTTGAAAAATGATTTTGATTTTTGAAGATTTGAAGGTGAATGATGAAAGGTTGAAATGTGTTTATGTAGAAAAGTATGGGTCAAAAAAGGAAAGTTTGAAAAAAATTTAATCGGAAAGCGAAATCTCAGTCCCCCACCTTTCTGGCGTTAAACGCCCAGAATGGCATCCATTCTGGCGTTTAACGCCCATTTGCTAGCCATCGTGGGCGTTTAACGCCCAGCCAGGTGCCCTGGCTGGCGTTAAACGCCAGAATTTCCTTTGTCACTGGGCATTTTGCTAAACGCCCAGGATGCTGCACACCTGGCGTTAAACGCCCAGAATGGTGCCCATTTTGGCGTTTAACGCCCAAAATGGCACCTTTACTGGCGTTAAACGCCCTTACTGGCATTTTTTCGCCAGTAAGCTCTTTTTCTCTGCTTTTTGCACTGAATCCTTCTGTAACTCTGTGAATTCCTTCATTTTTGATACTTGCCCTTGTAGAAACAAAACATATAACCTGCTAATGACTGGGTTGCCTCCCAGCAAGCGCTTCTTTACTGTCTTTAGCTGGACCTTCACTGAGAATCACTCAAGTCTCAGTTTTGAGCATTCTTGCTCAAAATTGTTTTCAAGATAATGCTTGATCCTCTGTCCATTAACAATGAACTTTTTGTCAGACTCATAATCCTGGAGCTCAACATATCCATATGGAGATACTCCTATAATCACATACGGACCCCTCCAACGAGATTTAAGCTTTCCTGGGAACAATCTGAGCCTAGAGTTGAATAGCAAAACTTTTTGTCCTGGCTCAAAGACTCTGGATGACAACTTCTTGTCATGCCACTTCTTTGCCTTTTCCTTATAAATTTTTGCATTTTCAAAGGCATTGAGTCTGAACTCCTCTAGCTCATTTAGTTGGAGCAATCTTTTTTCACCAGCTAACTGAGCATCCATGTTTAGGAACCTGGTTGCCAAGTAGGCTTTATGTTCCAGTTCCACGGGCAGATGACAGGCTTTCCCATACACCAGTTGGTATGGAGAGGTTCCTATAGGAGTCTTGAATGCTGTTCTGTATGCCCACAGAGCATCATCCAAACTCTTTGCCCAATCCTTTCTTCGGGCTATCACAGTCCGTTCTAGGATTCTTTTTAGCTCTCTGTTAGAGACTTCAGCTTGCCCATTTTTCTGTGAGTGATACGGAGTTGCCACTTTGTGGCTAATTCCATATCTGACCATAGCAGAGTATAGCTGTTTATTGCAGAAATGAGTGCCCCCGTCACTAATTAGTACTCTGGGAACACCAAACCTGCTGAAGATGTATTTCTGGAGGAATTTCAGCACGGTCTTGGTATCATTAGTGGGTGTAGCAATTGCTTCTACCCACTTAGATACATAGTCCACTGCCACCAGAATGTAAGTGTTTGAGTATGATGGTGGGAATGGACCCATGAAGTCAATCCCCCATACATCAAACAATTCAATCTCTAATATCCCTTGTTGAGGCATGGCATATCCGTGAGGCAAGTTACCAGCTCTTTGGCAACTGTCACAGTTACGCACAAACTCTCGGGCATCTCTATAGAGAGTAGGCCAGTAGAAGCCACATTGGAAAACTTTAGTGGCTGTTCGCTCACTTCCAAAATGTCCTCCATACTGTGATCCATGGCAGTGCCATAGGATCCTTTGTGCTTATTCTCTGGGTACACATCTGCGGATCATTCCGTCTGCACATCTCTTAAAGAGATACGGCTCATCCCATAGGTAGTACTTGGCATCTGAAATTAATTTCTTTCTTTGCACTCTGCTGTACTCCTGGGGTATGAACCTCACAGCTTTATAGTTTGCAATATCTGCAAACTATGGGGTTTCCTGAATGGCAAAGAGTTGCTCATCTGGGAAAGTCTCAGAGATCTCAGTAGAAGGGAGGGACGCCCCAGCTACTGGTTCTATTCGGGACAGATGATCAGCTACTTGGTTCTTTGTCCCTTTTCTGTCTCTTATTTCTATATCAAACTCTTGCAGAAGCAACACCCATCTTATAAGCCTGGGTTTTGAATCCTGCTTTAAGTATTTAAGAGCAGCATGGTCAGTGTACACAATCACTTTGGATCCCACTAGATAGGATCTAAACTTGTCAATGGCATAGACCACTGCAAGTAACTCTTTTTCTGTGGTTGTGTAATTCTTCTGTGCATCATTTAGAACACGGCTGGCATAATAAATGACGTGCAGAAGCTTGTTATGCCTCTGTCCCAACACTGCACCAATGGCATGGTCACTGGCATCACACATTAGTTCAAATGGCAATGTCCAGTCTGGTGCAGAGATGACTGGTGCTGTGACCAGCTTGGCTTTCAGGGTCTCAAATGCCTGCAGACACTGTGTGTCAAACACAAATGGTGTGTCCGCAGCTAGCAGGTTGCTCAAAGGTTTTGCAATTTTCGAAAAATCCTTTATAAACCTTCTATAGAATCCTGCATGCCCCAGAAAGCTTCTGATTGCCTTAACATTGGCAGGTGGTGGTAATTTTTCAATTACCTCTACCTTTGCCTTATCTACCTCTATTCCCCTGCTTGAAATTTTGTGCCCAAGGACAATTCCCTCAGTCACCATAAAGTGACATTTCTCCCAGTTTAAAACCAGGTTACTCTCTTGGCACCTTTTCAGGACAAGTGCTAGGTGGTCAAGACAGGAGCTGAATGAGTCTCCATATACTGAGAAGTCATCCATGAAGACTTCCAGGAATTTCTCCACCATATCAGAGAAGATGGATAACATGCATCTCTGAAAGGTTGCAGGAGCATTACACAGACCAAAAGGCATCCTCCTGTAGGCAAACACGCCAGAAGGGCAAGTAAATGCTGTTTTCTCTTGGTCCTGAGGATCTACTGCAATTTGGTTGTAACCTGAATAGCCATCCAAAAAGCAGTAATAATCATGACCAGCTAGTCTTTCTAGCATTTGGTCTATGAATGGTAAAGGAAAATGATCCTTTCTGGTGGCTGTATTGAGCCTTCTGTAGTCAATACACATACGCCACCCTGTGACTGTTCTTGTAGGAACCAGTTCATTTTTTTCATTATGAACCACTGTCATGCCTCCCTTTTTGGGGACAACTTGGACAGGGCTCACCCAGGGGCTATCGTAAATAGGATAAATAATCCCAGCCTCTAGTAATTTAGTGACCTCTTTCTGCACCACCTCCTTCATGGCTGGATTTAGCCTTCTCTGTGGTTGGACCACTGGTTTGGCATTATCCTCCAACAGGATCTTGTGCATGCATCTAGCTGGGCTAATGCCCTTAAGATCACTTATGGACCACCCAAGAGCTGTCTTGTGTGTCCTTAGCACTTGAATCAGTGCTTCCTCTTCCTGTGGATTTAAAGCAGAGCTTATAATCACTGGAAAAGTGTCACCCTCTCCCAGAAATGCATACTTCAGGGATGGTGATAGTGGTTTGAGTTCAGGTTTGGGAGGCTTATCCTCCTCCTGAGGAATTTTCGAAAATTCCTTTGTTTCCTCTGGTTCTTCTTGATCAGGCTGAGCATCCTTGAAGATGTCCTCAAGCTCTGATTCTAGACTTTCAGTCATATTGATCTCTTCCACCAAAGAGTCAATAATGTCAGTGCCCATGCAGTCATTTGGTGTGTCTGGATGCTGCATAGCTTTTACAGCATTCAACTTGAACTCATCCTCATTGACTCTCAGGGTTACTTCCCCTTTTTGTACATCAATGAGGGTTCGTCCAGTTGCTAGGAAAGGTCTTCCTAGAATGAGAGTTGCACTCTTGTGCTCCTCCATTTCCAGCACTACAAAGTCAGTTGGAAAGGTGAATGGCCCAACCTTGACAATCATGTCCTCTATTATGCCTGATGGATATTTAATGGAGCCATCAGCAAGTTGGAGGCATATCCGGGTTGGTTTGACTTCTTCAGTCAACCCAAGCTTTCTGATAGTGGATGCAGGTATTAGATTGATACTTGCTCCAAGATCACACAGGGCTGTCTTGGTGCAAGCTCCTTCTAATGTGCATGGTATCATAAAGCTTCCTGGATCTTGAAGCTTTTCTGGTAAGCTTTTTAGAATGACTGCACTGCATTCTTCAGTGAGAAATACTTTTTCAGTTTCTCTCCAATCTTTCTTATGACTTAAGATCTCTTTCATGAACTTAGCATAAGAAGGTATTTGCTCAAGTGCCTCTGCAAACGGAATCTTTATTTCAAGAGTCCTTAGATAGTCTGCAAAGCGGGCAAATTGCTTATCCTGTTCCGCTTGGCGGAGTTTCTGAGGATAAGGCATCTTGGCTTTATATTCTTCAACCTTAGTTGCTGCAGGTTTATTCCTTACAGAAGTGGTTGAAGAAGCCTTTTTAGAGGGATTACTGTCAGCACTCTCAGGTGTCTGATCCTCCCTTAGCGTCTGAACGCCAGGATTGGGTGAAGATTGGGCATTTAACGCCAACTTCTCTCCCTTCTCTGGCGTTTGAACGCCAGAATTGGGCAGAGAATGGGCGTTAAACGCCAGCTCTCCTCCCTTTTCTGGCGTTTGAACGCCAAAGGTGCTCCTCTCTGGGCTCTTACTGTCCTCAGAGGGATTCTGAATAGTGGTTTGGTTATCCTCTGTCAATTGTTCCTTGTTTGGCTTTTTGCTACTTTGAGCAGGGTTATTCAATGTCTTCCCACTCCTCAGTTGAACTGCTTGGCATTCCTATGTTATCTGTTTAGATATCTGCTGTTTTGCCTGATTCAATTGTAGTTCTATGTTCTTGTTAGCAATTTTAGTTTCTTGGAGCATCTCTTTAAATTCTGCTAATTGTTTTGTCATCAGGTGCAATTGTTGATTAAGCTCAATCATCTGTTCTTGAGGATTAGGATCAGTGGCTACTGCCATGACTTCCTCTTTTGTAGAGAACTCATTGCTAGAGTATAAATGTTGATTTCTAGCAACAGTGTCTATAAGCTCTTGAGCCTCTTCAATTGTCTTCCTCATGTGTATAGATCCACCAGCTGAGTGGTCTAAAGACATCTGAGCTTTTTCTGTAAGCCCATAGTAGAAGATGTCTAACTGCACCCACTCTGAAAACATTTCAGAGGGGCATTTTCTTAGCATACCTCTATACCTCTCCCAGGCATTATGAAGGGATTCATTATCCTCTTGTTTAAAGCCTTGGATGTCCAGCCTTAGCTGTGTCATCCTATTTGGAGGGTAAAAGTGATTCAGGAATTTGTCTGATAACTGTTTCCATGTCTTTATGCTTGCTGTAGGTTGGTTATTCAACCACCTCTTAGCTTGATCTTTTACAGCAAATGGAAATAGTAATAGTCTGTAGACATCCTGATCCACCTCTTTATCACGTACTGTGTCAGCAATTTATAAGAACTGTGCCAGAAACTCAGTAGGTTCTTCCTGTGGAAGACCGGAATACTGGCAATTTTGCTGCACTATGATAATGAGTTGATGATTTAGCTCAAAGCTGCTTGCTTTGATGGGAGGTGTACAGATGCTACTCCTATATGCAGCTGTAATGGGGTTAGCATATGACCCCAGAGTCCTTCTGGACTGCTCAATTCCACTTAGGTCCATGATGGAGAAAGGGAATATGATATGAATTCACAAGCAAAGTATATTTTTTTTAAGGTGCCCGAAAAAAATAAAATAAAATAATTGAAAGATAAAATAAAATTTCGAAAATTAAAAGAAAATAAGATCAAAGCAAATTGAAAAATGGATCAATTAGTTAATTAAAAAGATTTTGAAATTAGCAATTAAAAAAAGATATGATTGAAAATTATTTTGAAAGGGATTTGACTTTTTTTTTTTTTTGAAAAGAGGAAAGAGAAAAACAACAAAATGACACCAAACTTAAAATTTTTAGAAAATTAAACACTAATTTTCGAAAATTTTTAAGGGAAAAACACAAACAGGACACCAAACTTAGAATTTTTAAGGATCAAAAAGGAACTAAGGGCATGCAAATTCGAAAATTAGAAGAAAAATAAAAGCATGCAATTGACACCAAACTTAAAATATAAAACTAGACTCAACTAAAAGACTCTAAACCAACAAAAATAAAACAGTCCTAATCTAAGCAACAAGATAAGCCGTCAATTGTCCAAACTCGAACAATCCCCGGCAACGGCGCCAAAAACTTGGTGCACGAAATTGCAATCACACTTTTGCAACTCCGCACAACTAACCAGCAAGTGCACTGGGTCGTCCAAGTAATACCTTACGTGAGTAAGGGTCGATCCCACGGAGATTGTCGGCTTGAAGCAAGCTATGGTTATCTTGTAAATCTTAGTCAGGATATCAATAATTATCAGGGTTGATTGTGAGAAGTAAAAGAACATGAAATAAGTACTTGTTTTGCAGTAATGGAGAACAGGTTGAGGTTTTGGAGATGCTCCATCTTCTGAATCTCTGCTTTCCTACTGTCTTCTTCTTCAAGCACGCAGGGCTCCTTCCATGGCAAGCTGTATGTAGGGTTTCACCGTTGTCAATGGCTACCTCCCATCCTCTCAGTGAAAATGTTCAACGCACCCTGTCACGGCACGGCTATTCATCTGTTGGTTCTCAATCGGGTTGGAATAGAATCCAGTGATTCTTTTGCGTCTGTCACTAACGCCCAGCCCTCAGGAGTTTGAAGCTCGTCACAGTCATTCAATCATTGAATCCTACTCAAAATACCACAGACAAGGTTTAGACCTTCCGGATTCTCTTGAATGCCGCCATCAGTTCTAGCTTATACCACGAAGATTCTGATTAAAGAATCCAAGAGATATCTACTTAATCTAAGGTAGAACGAAGGTGGTTGTCAAGCACACGTTCATAGTTGAGAATGATGATGAGTGTCACGGATCATCAGATTCATCCGGTTTAGGAACAAGTGATATCTTAGAATGGAAGCAAGCATGATTGAATGAAAAACAGTAGTAATTGCATTAATCCATCAAGACACAGCAGAGCTCCTCACCCCCAACCATGGGGTTTAGAGACTCATGCCGTAGAAGGTACACAAAGAAACGTGTAAAGTGTCATGAGGTACTGATACAATGTCAAAAGATCCTATTAATAGTGAACTAGTAACCTAGGGTATACAGAAATGAGTAAATGACGTAAAAATCCACTTCTGGGTCCACTTAGTGTGTGCTTGGGCTGAGCGTTGAAGCTTTCATGTGTAGAGACTTTTTCTGGAGTTAAACGCCAGCTTTTATGCCAGTTTGGGCGTTTAACTCCAATTTTTATGCCAGTTCTAGCGTTAAACGCTGGGAATTCTGAAGCTGATTTGCAACGCCGGTTTGGGCCATCAAATATCGAGCAAAGTATAGACTATTATACATTGCTGGAAAGCCCAGGATGTCTACTTTCCGACGCCGTTAAGAGCGCGCCAATTGGGCTTCTGTAGCTCCAGAAAATCCACTTCGAGTGCAGGGAGGTCAGAATCCAACAGCATCTGCAGTCCTTTTTAGCCTCTGAATCAGATTTTTGCTCAGGACCCTCAATTTCAGCCAGAAAATACCTGAAATCACAGAAAAACACAAAAACGCATAGTAAAGTCCAGAAAAGTGAATTTTAACTAAAAATTACTAAAAGTATACTAAAAACTAATTAAAATATACTAAAAACATACTAAAAACAATGCCAAAAAGCGTATAAATTATCCGCTCATCAGTCATCTTGTAAATCTCAGTTAGGCGGATAGTAAATGTTATGGAGTTTTTGAATAATAATAAATAATAAACATAAAATAAAGATAAAGTTACTCATGTAATTCAATGGTGGGAATTTCAGACAAGTGTGTGGAGGTGCTTGTCCCTGTTGGATCTCTGCTTTTCTACTGTCTTCCTTCAATCCTTCTTATTCCTTTCCATGGCAAGCTGTATGTAGGGCATCACCATTGTCAATGCCTACATCCCATCCTCTTAGTGAAAAAGGTCCAAATGCTCTGTCACGGCACGGCTAATCATCTGTCAATTCTCGATCATGTTGGAATAGAATCCCTTGATTCTTTTGCGTTTGTCATCACGCCCAACAATATGGAGTTTGAAGCTCGTCACAGTCATTCAATCCTGAAATCCTACCCGAAATACCACAGACAAGGTTTAGACTTTCTGGATTCGCATGAATGCCGCCATCAATCTAGCTTATACCACGAAGATTCTGATTAAGGAATCCAAGAGATATGCGCCTGGTCTAAGGTAGAACAGAAGTGATTGTCAGTCATGCGTTCATAGGTGAGAATGATGATGAGTGTCACGGATCATCACATTCATCATGTTGAAGTGCAACGAATATCTTAGAATAAGAACAAGCGGAATTGAATAGAAAATAGTAGTAATTGCATTGAAACTTAAGGTACAACAGAGCTCCACACCCTTAATCTATGATGTGTAGAAACTCCACCGTTGAAAATACATAAGTGATGAAGGTTCAGGCATGGCCGAATGGCCAGCCCCCAAAATATTATGTGAGTTCGAAAATAAAGGAGAAGGACCCCTAATACAATAGTAAAATGTTCTATTTATACTAGACTAGCTACCAAGGTTTACAAAAGTAAGTAATTGATGCAGAAATCCACTTTCGGGGCCCACTTGGTGTGTGCTTGGGCTGATTTTGAACTTTACACATGCAGAGGCTTCTTTTGGAGTTGAACGCCAAGTTGTAACGTGTTTTTGGTGTTCAACTCTGGTTCGTGACGTGTTTCTGGCGTTTGACTCCAGAATGCAGCATGGAACTGGGGTTGAGCGCCAGTTTACGTCGTATAGTCACGAATAAAGTATGGACTATTATATAATACTGGAATGCTCTGGATGTCTACTTTCCAACGCCGTTGAGAGTGCATCATTTGGAGTTCTATAGCTCTGAAAAATCCATTTCGAGTGCATGGAGGTCAGAATCCAACAGCATCAGCAGTCCTTTGTCAGTCTTTTATCAGAGTTTTGCTCAGGTCCCTCAATTTCAGCCAGAAAATGCCTGAAATCGTAGAAAAATACACAAACTCATAGTGAAGTCCAGAAATGTGTATTTAGCATAAAAACTAATGAAAACATCCCTAAAAGTAGCTAGATCCTACTAAAAACTACCTAAAAACAATGCCAAAAAGCGTATAAATTATCCGCTCATCACAACACCAAACTTAAATTGTTGCTTGTTCCCAAGCAACTAAAAATCAATTAGGATAAAAAGAAGATAATATACTATAAAGCTCAAAATATCAATGAATATTAGTTCTAACTAGATGAGCGGGACTTGTAGCTTTTTGCTTCTAAATAGTTTTGGCATCTCACTTTATCCTTTGAAGTTTAGAATGATTGGCATCTCTAGGAACTTAGAACCTCAGATAGTATTATTGATTCTCCTAGTTAAGTTTGTTGATTCTTGAACACAGCTACTTTTATGAGTCTTGGCCGTGACCCTAAGCACTTTGTCTTCCAGTATTACCACTAGATACATAAATGCCACAGACACATGACTGGGTGAACCTTTTCAGATTATGACTCAACTTTGCTAAAGTCCCCAGTTAGAGGTGTCCAGAGCTCTTAAGCACACTCTTTTTGCTTTTGATCACGACTTTAACCACTCAGTCTCAAGCTTTTTACTTGGACTTGCATGCCACAAGCACATGGTTAGGGACAGCTTGATTTAGCCGCTTAGGCCTGGATTTTATTTCCTTGGATCCTTTTTATCCTTGCCTTTTGGTTTTAAGGGCTATTGGCTTTTTCTGCTTGCTTTTTCTTTTTCTTTCTATTTTTTTCACCATTTTTTTTCGCAAGCTTTTTCTTTTTCACTGCTTTTTCTTGCTTCAAGAATCAATTTCATGATTTTTTAGATTACCAATAGTATTTCTCTTTGTTCATCATTCTTTCAAGAGCTAACAATTTTAACATTCATAAACAACAAGATAAAAAATATGCACTGTTCAAGCATTCATTCAGAAAATAAAAATTATTGTCACCACATCAATATAACTAAACTAAATTCAAAGATAAATTCACAACTCATGTACTTCTTGTTCTTTTGTATTAAAAACATTTTTCATTTAAGAGAGGTGAAGGATTCATAGAATTATTCATAGCCTTAAGACATAGTTACTAAATACTAATGATCATGTAGTAAAAACACAAAACATAAATAAACATATAGCATAAAAAATCGAAAAACAGAGTAATAAGAACAAGGAATGAATCCACCTTAGTGAGGGTGGCGCTTTTTTTTTTTGAAGGACCAATGGTGCGTTTTGAGCTCCTTTATGTCTCTTCCTTGCCTTTGTTGTTTGATACCTAGTGATTTTGGTGCTCCTATCCTTAGTTGCTCCCAATAATTGTGTGGAGGAAAATATATCCCCTGAGGTATCTCAGGGATCTCTTGATTTGCAGTCAAATGCTTTACTACTGAGTTATGGACCCTTGAGATGAATCTCTCCATCTCCCATGACTCAGAGGTGGAAGTTTTTGTCTTCCATTTTCTCTTTTTCTTGAGGTTTCTCTGGCCTTAGGTGCCATCAATGGTTATGGAAAAACAAAAAAGCTATGCTTTTACCACACCAAACTTAGAATGTTGCTCGTCCTCGAGTAAAAGAAGAAGGAATGGAAGAAGAAGAAGAAGATATGGAGGAGAGGGAGAGATGTGTATGTTTCGGCCATATGGGTGGGATTGGGTGGGAAAGAGATGGATGGATGTGAGTGGTGAAGAGGTGATGGGGAAGAGAGATTGAGGTGATTGGTAAAGAAGAGAGAAGGTGAGTTGAGGTAGGTGGGGATCCTGTGGGGTCCACAGATCCTGAGGTGTCAAGGATTTAACATCCCTGCACCAATTAGGCGTGTAAAACGCCATCTAAGTGCAATCCTGGCGTTTAACGCCAGATTGATGCTTGTTTCTGGCGTTAAACGCCAGCTTTATGCTTGTTCTGGGCGTTCAACGCCCATCTGCAGCATGTTTCTGGCGTTGAACGCCAGCTTTCCTCAGTGTGCAATCCTGGCGTTTAAACGCCAGATTGCTGCATATTTCTAGCGTTCAACGCCAGATCCATGCTCTGTTCTGGCGTTGAACACCAGCCAGATGCTCCTTACTGGCGTTTGAACGCCAGTAGGTCCTTCCTCCAGGGTGTGATTTTTCTTCTACTATTTTTGATTATGTTTTTAATTTTAGTATTTTTTTCGTGACTCCACATGATCATGAACCTAATAAAACATTAAAGAACAATAAAAGAAAAATAAAATAAAAATTGGGTTGCCTCCCAATAAGCGCTTCTTTAATGTCAATAGCTTGACAATGGGCTCTCATGGAGCCACACAGGTGATCAGGTCAATGTTGTAGACTCCCAATACCAAACTTAGAGTTTGGATGTGGGGATTCAACACCAAACTTAGAGTTTGGCTGTGGCCTCCCAACACCAAACTTAGAGCTTGATTGTGGGGGCTTTGTTTGACTCTGTACTGAGAGAACCTTTTCATGCTTCCTCTCCATGGTTGCAGAATAAGATCCTTGAGCTTTAAACACAAGGTAGTCCCCATTTAATTGAAGGACTAGTTCTCCTCTGTCAACATCAATCAAAGCTCCTGCTGTGGCTAGGAAGGGTCTTCCGAGGATGATGCATTCATCCTCCTCCTTCCTAGTGTCTAAGATTATGAAATCAGCAGGGATGTAAAGGTCTTCAACCTTCACTAACACGTCCTCTACTAATCCATAAGCTTGTCTTACTGACTTGTCTGCCATTTGTAATGAGAATATGGCAGGCTGTACCTCAATGATCCCCAACTTCTCCATTACAGAGAGTGGCATAAGATTTATACCTGACCCTAGTTCACACAGAGCTTTTTCAAAGATCATGGTGCCTATGGTGCAAGGTATTACGAATTTGCCAGGATCTTGTCTCTTTTGAGGTAAAGTTTGCTGAACCCATGTATCTAGTTCACTAATGAGCAAGGGAGGTTCACCTTCCCAAGTCTCATTACCAAATAACATGGCATTCAGCTTTATGATAGCTCCTAAATATTGAGCAACTTGTTCTCCAGTTACATCTTCATCCTCTTCAGAGGAAGAATAGTCTTCAGAGCTCATGAATGGCAAAAGGATGTTTAATGGGATCTCTATGGTCTCTATATGAGCCTCAGATTCCTTTAGGTCCTCAATAGGGAACTCCTTCTTGCTTGAGAGACGTCCCATGAGGTCTTCCTCATTTGGATTCACGTCCTCTCCTTCCTCTCTAGGTTCGGCCATATTAATTATATCAATGGTCTTGCACTCTCTTTTTGGATTTTCTTCAGTATTGCTTGGGAGAGTACTAGGAGGAGTTTCAGTGATTTTCTTACTCAACTGGCCCACTTGTGCCTCCAGATTTCTGATGGAGGACCTTTTTCACTCATGAAACTTAAAGTGGCCTTAGACAGATCAGAGACTAAATTTGCTAAGTTAGAGGTACTCTGTTCATAATTCTCTGTCTGTTGCTGAGAAGATGATGGATAAGGCTTGATATTGCTGAGCCTATTTCTTCCACCATTATTAAAGCCTTGTTGAGGATTTTGTTGATCCTTCTATGAGAAATTTGGATGATTTCTCCATGATGAATTATAGGTGTTTCCATAAGGTTCACTCATGTAATTTACCTCTGCTATTGCAGGGTTCTCAGGATCATAAGCTTCTTCTTCAAAAGATGCCTCTTTAGTATTGTTGGATGCATTTTTCCATCCATTCAGACTTTGAGAAATCATGTTGACTTGTTGAGTCAACATTTTATTCTGAGCCAATATGGCATTCAGAGCATCAATTTCAAGAACTTCCTTCCTTTGAGGCATCCCATTATTCACGGAATTCCTCTCAGAAGTGTACATGAATTGGTTATTTGCAACCATGTCAATAAGTTCTTGAGCTTCTGCAGGCGTTTTCTTTAGGTGAATGGATCTACCTGCAGAATGGTCCAATGACATCTTAGAAAACTCAGATAGACCATAATAGAATATATCTATCATGGTCCATTCTGAAAACATGTCAGAAGGACATCTTTTGGTCATCTGTTTGTATCTTTCCCAAGCTTCATAGAGGGATTCACCATCTTTTTGTTTAAAGGTCTGAACATCCACTCTAAGCTTGCTCAGCTTTTGAGGAGGAAAGAACTTAGCCAAGAAGGCCGTGACCAGCTTATCCCAGGAGTCCAGGCTATCTTTAGGTTGAGAGTCCAACCATGTTCTAGCTCTGTCTCTTACAGCAAAAGGGAAAAGCATGAGCCTGTAGACTTCAGGATCTACTCCATTAGTCTTAATAGTCTCACAGATCTGCAAGAACTCAGTTAAAAACTGGTAGGGATCTTCTGATGGAAGTCTATGAAACTTACAGTTCTGTTGCATTAGAGCAACTAGTTGAGGTTTCAGCTCAAAATTGTTTGCTCCAATGGTAGGAATTGAGATGCTTCTTCCATCAAACTTGGAAGTAGGTGTAGTATAATCACCAAACATCCTTCTTGCATTATTGTTGTTGGGTTCGGCTGCCATCTCCTTTTCTTGTTCAATAATTTCAGCAAGGTTGTCTCTGGATTGTTGTGATTTAGCTTCTCTTAGTTTCCTCTTCAGAGTATTTTCAGGTTCTGGATCAGCTTCAACAAGAATGCCTTTTTCCTTATTCCTGCTCATATGAAAGAGAAGAGAACAGAAAAAGAAGAGGAATCCTCTATGTCACAGTAAAGAGGTTCCTTATTGTTAGTAGAAGAAGAAAGGGAATAAAGAAAGGAAAATCCAAACACAAAGGTGAGGATAGGGGTAGAGATTTGAGATGAAGAGAAGTGTTAGTGAATGAATAAATAAATAGAATAAGATGAGAGACAGAAGTTTTCGAAAATAATTTTGAAAAGGAGTTAATGATTTTCAAAAATTAAGATAAGAAATAAAATTAAAATTTAAAATTTAAAACAATTAATTAATTAAAAAGAATTTTTGAAAAAAGAGGGAGGTATTTTCGAAATTTAGAGAGAGAAAAGTTGTTAGGTGGTTTTGAAAAAGATAAGAAACAAACAAAAAGTCAAATAGTTAGTTGAAAAAGATTTGAAAATCAAATTTGAAAAGATAAGAATATAAGAAGATAAGAAGTTAGAAAAGATATTTTAAAATCAAATTTTTGAAACAAGATAAAATTTTGAAAAAGATATGATATAAAAGATAAGATAAAAAGATATGATTAAAAAGATATGGTTAGAAAAGATTTAATTTTTAAAATTAAAATTAATTACTTGACTAACAAGAAACTAAAAGATATGATTCTAGAATTTAAAGATTGAACATTTCTTAACAAGAAAGTAACAAACTTCAAATTTTTGAACCAATCACATTACTTGTTAGCATAATTTTCGAAAATTTTGAAATAAAATTAAGAAAAGATTTTGAAAATAATTTTTGAAATTTTCGAAAATCATGAAAGAAAAATGAAAAAGATTTGAATTTTGAAAAAGTTTTAAAAAGATAAGATTTTTAAAATTTGAAAATTTGACATGACTTATAAGAATTAACTAATTTTAAAAATTTTTTGACTAAGTCAACCCAAATTTTTGAAATTTTGAGAGGAAAAAGGAAAAGATATTTTTTTGAATTTTTAATGATGAGAGAAAAACACAAATATGACCCAAAACATGAAAATTTTGGATCAAAACCAATGATGCATGCAAGAACACTATGAATATCAAGATGAACACCAAGAACACCTTAAAGATCATGATGAACATCAAGAACATATTTTTGAAAAAAATTTTATGCAAAGAAAACATGCAAGACACCAAACTTATAAACCTTTGATGCTTGGACAATATGAATGCAAGAATGCACATGAAAAACAATAAAAGACACAAAACAAGAAAATATCAATATCAAACAAGAATACTTACCAAGAACAACTTGAAGATCTTGAAGAACAACACTACGAATGCATGAATTTTCGAAAAATGCAAGAAATATTTTTAAAGCATGCAATTGACACCAAACTTAAAACATGACCCAAGACTCAAACAAGAATCACAAAATATTTTTGGTTTTTTTATTTTATTATTTTTTTGTATTTTCTTTTATTTTTTTTCGAAAAACATATAGGAAAAAGAAAATAAGAAATTCAAAATTTTTAAGAAGAATTCCAGGAATCTTTCAATGTTAGCCTAAAGCTCCAATCCAAGGGTTGGACATGGCTTAATAGCCAACCAGCTTTAGGATATAAATCAGTCATACAACAGTTGATATTTCAATTAACGTGCCTCTATGCTGATGATTGGGAGCCTCAATCCAAAAGAATTTGGATATGGCTTTACAGCCAGCCAGGCTTCAACATGCTTCATGAAACACTAGAATTCATGCTTAAAAATTTTAGAATAATTTTTGAAAACAGATGAGAAATATTTAAAAAAAAATATAAAATTTTTTGAAAATATTTTGAAAAGAAAATAAAAAGAAAAATACCTAATCTGAGCAACAAGATGAACCGTCAGTTGTCCAAACTCGAACAATCCTCGGCAATGGGGCTAAAAACTTGGTGCACAAAATTGTGATCATCAACAATGGCGCCAAAAACTTGGTAGCGCTCTCAAACGTGAATCACACTTAGTCACAACTCCGCACAACTAACCAGCAAGTGCACTAGGTCGTCCAAGTAATACCTTACGTGAGTAAGGGTCGATCCCACGGAGATTTTTAGTATGAAGCAAGCTATGGTCATCTTGTAAATCTCAGTTAGGCGGATAGTAAATGTTATGGAGTTTTCAAATAATAATAAATAATAAACATAAAATAAAGATAGAATTACTCATGTAATTCAATGGTGGAAATTTCAGACAAGTGTATGGAGGTGTTTGTCCCTGTTGGATCTCTGCTTTTCTACTGTCTTCCTTCAATCCTTCTTATTCCTTTCCATGGCAAGCTGTATGTAGGGCATCACCGTTGTCAATGGCTACATCCCATCCTCTCAGTGAAAAAGGTCCAAATGCTCTGTCACGGCACGGCTAATCATCTTGTCATCACACCCAACAATCGCGAGTTTGAAGCTCGTCACAGTCATTCAATCCCGGAATCCTACTCAGAATACGACAGACAAGGTTTAGACTTTTCAGATTCTCATGAATGCCGCCATCAATCTAGCTTATACCACGAAGATTCTGATTAAGGAATCCAAGAGATATGCACCCGGTCTAAGGTAGAACGGAAGTGGTTGTTAGTCACGCGTTCATAGGTGAGAATGATGATGAGTGTCACGGATCATCGCATTCATCATGTCGAAGTGCAACGAATATCTTAGAATAAGAACAAGCGGAATTGAATAGAAAATAGTAGTAATTGCATTGAAACTTGAGGTACAGCCGAGCTCCACACCCTTAATCTACGGTGCATAGAATCTCCACCGTTGAAAATACATAAGTGATGAAGGTTCAGGCATGGCCGAATGGCCAGCCCCCAAAATATGATGTGAGTTTGAAAATAAAGGAGAAGGACCCCTAATACAATAGTAAAATGTTCTATTTATACTAGACTAGCTACTAGGGTTTGCAGAAGTAAGTAATTGATGCAGAAATCCACTTCTAGGGCCCACTTGGTGTGTGTTTGGGCTGAGTTTGAACTTTACACGTGTAGAGGCTTTCTTTTGGAGTTGAACGCCAAGTTGTAACGTGTTTTTGGCGTTCAACTCTGGTTCGTGACGTATTTCTGGCGTTTGACTCCAGAATGCAGCATGGAACTGGCATTGAGCACCAGTTTACGTCATCTAATCACGAATAAAGTATGAACTCTTATATATTGCTGGAAAGCTCTAGATGTCTACTTTCCAACGCCGTTGAGAGCGCGCCATTTGGAGTTTTGTAGCTCCAGAAAATCCATTTCAAGTGCAGGGAGGTCAGAATCCAACAGTATCAGCAGTCCTTTGTCAGTCTTTTATCAGAGTTTTGCTCAGGTCCCTCAATTTCAGCCAGAAAATACCTGAAATCACAGAAAAATACACAAACTCATAGTAAAGTCCATAAATGTGAATTTAGCATAAAAACTAATGAAAACATCCCTAAAAGTAGCTAGATCCTACTAAAAACTACCTAAAAACAATGCCAAAAAGCGTATAAATTATCCGCTCATCACCAGCCTCCCAAATGTGCAAAATGATCTCAAAAGCTCCCAATACAATAGTAAAAAGGTACTATTTATACTAAACTAGTTACTAGGGTTTACAGAAAATGAGTAACTAAGTGCAGATAGTGCAGAAATCTACTTTCGGGGCCCACTTGGTGTGTGCTTGGGCTGAGTTTGAAGCTTTCACGTGCATAGGCCATTCTTGGAGTTAAACGCCAGCTTGGATGCCAGTTTAGGCATTTAACTCCAGTTCTGGTGCTAGTTATGGCGTTTTATGCTAGAAAAGAGTCTCTGATGGGCGTTTGGACGCCAGTTTGGACCATCAAACCTCGGGCAAAGTATGGACTATTAAACATTTCTGGAAAGACCAAGATGTCTACTTTCTAACACAATTGAGTGTGCACCAATTGGGCTTCTGTAGCTCCAGAAAATCCACTTCGAGTGTAGGGAGGTCAGAATCTAATAGCATTTGCAGTCCTTTCTCAGCCTCTGAATGAGATATTTGCTCAGGTCCCTCAATTTCAGTCAGAAAATATCTGAAATTACAGAAAAACACACAAACTCATAGTAAAGTCTAGAAATGTGATTTTTGAATAAAAACTAAAAAAATATATACTAAAAAGTGACTAAAACTTACTAAAAACTACCTAAAAATAATGCCAAAAAGCGTATAAATTATCCGCTCATCACATAACACCATTGCAACTCCCCGTCAATGGCGCCATTTTGATGAACGGAAAATTGATGGTATAGAATTTCACAAATGAAATCTCGTTGCAAGTATAGCTTCTAAACCAACAATAATCCTTTCATACCAAAATTTGTTTGTCAGAAGTAACAAACCCCTAAAATTATAAACCGAAGTATTCAAACCTCGAGTCATTTTCCCTAGGAATTGCAATAAAGTATTCTTGTTATTGGTTATGAGTTATGTTTGGGGTTTTGATAAGAGACATGAAAGATAAATGGCAAGAAAGTAAACTAATAGCTAAAAAGGTCTTGGCAAGGTTTGGTGGTCACGGATCTCTATCCCTATCACTAACCACAACATGAGAATTGGCAAGCATCAATCCCATTAAATCATCCTCTAACTAGTAAAGGAAAGTCAAATGAGCTATATCAATCCAAGTCCATAAGTCCTAGCTATCCACTAAATCAATTAGTGATGGCTAAAGTCAACGGATCCCAATCATCAATTACTTAGACATTAGTGACTCAAGAGTTCCAAAGTTACCTTCCCAAGCCAAGAGCACTAAAATCTAGTCTAACATCCTTCCAAACATTTTATCAAACACTTGGAAGGTGTAAAAGGAAAGCATAATAAGATTGCAATAAAAGTAAATCTACACTACTCAATTGCAAGGAAATTAACAACAATAATTCAATTAAGCAATAAAGGAAATCAAGACATGAATTGCATTAGAAAAAAAATAGGAGAAACAAAAGTGCATCAACATAAAAGTAGAGAATTACAAGAATTAAATGCTAAACTAGGGAGAGGAGATGTAGAAGAAGAAGAATTACAAAAAAAAAGTGAATCAAAGCATGAAATTAACCTAGATCTAAGAAATCCTAATCTAGATCTAACCTAATCCTAATTCTAAAGAGAAGAGAGCGCTTCTCTCTCTAAAAACTAACTTTCCCTCCAAACCTCAACTAAAACTAACTAATGTGTGAAGTGATTCTAATGTGTTGACTCCTCCTTGAATTTTGTCTTAAATAGCCTCAGAAATGAGTTGTATCTGGGCCTGGGAAGCCCAAAATTTACCCCCAGCATTTTGCCTTGAAGTGAGTCACGTGCAGCATCGACACGTACACGCCATGTACGCGTCGCCATGTGACTCCATAATCCACGCGTGCGCGTTTGCTGCGCTTGCGCGTCGATCTCAACATCCCAAATCCTTGTTTCACTTGCATGCTTTTCCTCTTCATCCCTTTGATCCATTCCTAGCCTTTCCAATCTGAATTTACTAGCAAACACATCAAGGCATCTAGTAGAATCAAAGGTGAATTAAATTTAGCTAATTAAAGCCTAAAAAGTATGTTTTCACACTTAAGCACAAATTAGGAGACAATCATGAAACCATGCTATTCCTTTGGATGAATGTGGGTAAAAAGTGATAAAACCACCTAAAATAAGTACAAGATAAACCACCAAATTGGGGTTTATCACAGAGTCAAAAATCGACGTGGAATCGAAAAACTTGCTGAAAACCAATCAATTTAAATTCGGCAGACAGGCTTGACGGCAGCAGGGCACTATGACTCCCCCCCTCTCTCTCTCTCTCTTCTTCTTTCTCTTTGTCTCTCTTTTCTCTCAACTGTGTGGGTATTTCTATGTGTGGTATAAGTTTTGGAAAGGGTTTGGTAGCTGCTGAGGGGGGAAGGAAGGGTGAGAGAGTGTCTCACTTAGATTAGAATTTGGGTTTTGATTTGGAAAAAAAGGGTGAGGATAGATTGGTAATTTTCAATAAAAATAAGAGTAATGTAGTAATTGAAAACCAATTTTAATCCAACAAAATTATCTTTAAAGAAAATACTATTTATTCATCAACTTACAAATGATTTTCAAATAAATACTCTCATTTTAAAGTTAGAGATAATCAAATAAATTTTTCTTTAAAATCATAAATAAATATCCTAATCTAATTTCTAAAAATACCGGGTCTTACAAGTGCATTATTTTTGGCTATGGAAAATTGAGAGTTTGGATCATAATTAACAGGAATTTAAATAGCAAAAACTTAAAGAGCAAGCAATATCTAAATGATAAAAGAAATTAAACTAAAAATAATTAGGATAATTTACTAGAAAATAAAAGTAACTTCAAATGTAAAAATGATCTTGGCAAGGGTTGAGGGTTAAGGATCATGATCCTTGTCATTGACTATAAACATGGAAATTATGAATTGTTAATCCCACTTCATCAACCTCTACACATTGAGAAAAGTCAAGTAGGCATAATTAATCATAATCCATACGTCTTAACTAATTTACTAATTGAACTAGTAAAAGATTAGCTCAATGAAAACAAGATTAGTTAACAACCCTAAATTACCAGTCAATATTGGACATCAATGAATCAAGATTACCTAATTCCTCAACCCCAAGCCAAGAGAGAGAAAAACTACTTCATAACTAATGCAAATATTTATCAAACACTTAGTGTACATAAATATAAAGCATCATAAATTATAAAAATTAGTAAAATCTACAACTACCAATTACAAGAAGTGGGCAATAGCAATGCAAAAGAGCAAGAATAAAGCATAAAAGCATCAAATTCATTAAAGAAAAAATTTAGAATTCAACAACGGTTCTTAAATTAAAATGACAAAATAAATGAAACTAATAAAAGATTCTAAAAAAAGCAAAGTAGCAAAACAAGAAATTACAGACGAAAAACTACAATTAAAAAATATTAAACCCTAAAACTAGAAAAAATTCTTAATAAATCCTTCAATTCTAGAGAGAAATTGGTGCTTCTCTCTCTAAAATTCAAGATTTTAAAACCTAAAAAAAATGAGTGTGTATGTTAATGTGTGTCTTTATCTCCTTTATTCCATGCTTCAATAGCTTCAAAAATGTGTTGGATTGGGCCAAGAATAGGCCTCAAATTGAGATTTATGTGCTATTTTAGGTGAGACACACGTTAAAAATGATGCATATGCATGCATGATTCGAACGCATGATTTGGGAATGATGCGTATGCACAATTAGCAATTTTACAAAATGTTCATTTCTTAATAAATTCTCTACTTTTGCATGCTTTTTCTCCATCTTTCAACCCATCCTTACCTTCTAAACCTTAAACCACTTGAACAAAAGGCATAGAATATGATAAAAAAAAAAGAATTAGTTTGATACTTTTAAAGTATAAAAAGCATGTTTTAATCAATTAAGTACAAGTAGGAGAAAATTTACAAAATTATGCATTTACAATAAATAAGTGCAAGTTAAGTTGATAAATTTTACCCTTTTCAACTCAAGAATTATCATAAAACATGGGTTTGTCAACTCTTCTACACTTAAACAAAAATATGTTCTCAAGCATTCATTAACAGCAAGTTACCAAACACTCATTCAACTACTCTACCTAATTCTACCAAGAACATATATAAGTATAGAGGGCCAAAAGCAATATAACAATCAATTCAATTCCATCAATTTTTTAAGTCCTAAAAAATATTTTACAAACTTACAAGGCAAGATTTTCATGAGAAAAGAGAACATAGAGTTGAGCAATCAAACCCTCATCGAATGTGTTTACTCTTTTATTGCTCTAGTATAAAGGGTTGATTAACTTGATTCTCTCTTAATCATACTTTCTAAGATTTGTTCTTCTTCTAACAATTGACAAACATTCAATGTATACATACAAATATAATGAAGACTTTAAATAGTTTTAATGGGACTAAGATAAAGGTAGAGATGTATATGGTCAAGTCGACTAGAAATTTAAATCATTAATTAGCTTAAACCTCCACCTAACCTACAACAAGCTACTTGATCTTACTTCATGAATCTAGCTACCCATAACTCATTTTTCACACTCACTATGCATTCTTTTTTAATTTACATCACATATACACTTACTTCTAGGAATGTCATTTGGAACATCATTTATTACTTATATATATATACTAGCCAAAGATCCATGCAATGCATGGGTAAAAGATGTCTAACATGATTGAAATCTCTATCTTCAATGCACCTCTCACAAAATAATATATTATTATTTGCTTAAAAAATATTTGTAATATCTATAGACTAAAAAAATTAAACAACACATCCACCCTATTATTTTAAACAAAAAAAACACCTTTTATCTATTAAGCAATATGAAGTGGCACATGTGAAAAATAAGGCCATAATCTCTAGACTCGAGCAAAATAAACATTTCATGATTCAAACATATTCCACAAAACTCTAATGAAATTAAAAGAAAGTGTCGATATAAAAAGTTAAAAAAAAATAAAATCTATTATTTTGTTACTTAGGCTAAATTAATTAATTTGGCCAACATATATATTAGAAACCTATGTCAAAAGCAAAGTGGCCAAAGAATCAGTTTCAAATTGTTCAATATAGAGAAGCTGCATAACAATTCAAGCACGCCTAAATATTCATTCATCTAAATCCTATAAAATATTCACTTGCCAAAAATAAATAGGTGAAGCAATAACCTAAACTATAGAATGAAAAATTCTAACATATCATAAAAGAGTTACTACATTTAATTAAATTTCAAAAAAGTAACTGAACTACAAAGATAAGGGGCTACAAAATTAATTTGCCTAGTAACTAATGATATTGTGTTTACATCCTAGCACTTAATCAATTACATGAGAAATAAGTCCAATAAAAAACCATAAAATATTCCATACAGAAGATCAAAATATTTTAATCCACATATTTTCTACATCACAACCCAAAATATCAAATGCTATTACATGGGTACAACCAAAAAACTTAACGTTCTTCACAGAAAAAGTGCATATACTATTTGCACTTTTCATGTCTAATGTCCTATTAATCATAATCAGTAGCTCTAGATAATAGGCATGGACACCTATCTCACTTAATTCCCTGTCTAGATGCATACTCATCTCCAAAGACATGAGACTTCAATCTTAAGGATCTTTTTAACCTCTTTAAAGGAGGCTTCTCCTCTTTCTCTGCCTCAACATAGCCTTGTTTAAAACCAAAAACATACTCCTAATTTCAAAATTTACATGAAAATTAAAACCAAATTAGAGAGATAAATACAAATAGTTGTAATCAAAAGAATGCAAAATATTAAAATCAATACCATGTCAGAGAAATAATTCAACGTTATTTACCTCCTTACTTTCATCAACTTCGTCACATGAATTTTTAGAATTATCTATTTCATTTAATATATCTTTGACAACATCAATAGATTTTCTTTTGAGAAGAGAACACTATTATAGGACAAAACAGAATAGTTTGAATTTACACAGGCTCAGAAAAACAAGGGAAAAGGGGAATATAATAGTGAGAGAAAAAATGAAAAACATAGAACCTTTGCATATTCATCAGCTTCCAAGTCAACAATACTGGATTACTTCTAAGTACACTGAGGTGAAACAACAAAAAGCTTGGAATAGCTAGAAAGAGTCAACACCACATCCGGTGTTTTGGTAACTTTAAAGGGGTCAAATGATCTTTTTCCTGTTGAAACAAACTCAGCCTTAGACAATACAAAATACATTCAATATAGGATATCTAGAAAATTTTGATAGTAGAGGCGAAATATATATAACATGATAATAATTTTTATAATAAAAATATTATGTTTACATAAAAAATTAGCTATCAAATTATCTACTATAAATTTATGTATAAATACATATATTATTTAACTTATTTTTAATATATATTTTGTATTTCAAAATTTGTATTTTAAAATTTATTCTATACAAGTGATTATTTTATGTATACGTAGCATAGTTATTGTTATAATTATATTTTATTATTGTAAAATATAATTAAGTTTCAAAATATCTAATTACAAATTAAAATACTAAAATAATAATTTAAATAATAACATATAATTTAAAATTAATTTTTTATATTTCATATTTTAAAACCTTGACAATATAATTTCAAAAGAAGAAACACAAATAGATAGATAATATTCTTCCGAGTCGATTTTTAAGAAAGAACACCAATCTTATTTAAATTTGAAAATAGATCATTATAATGGACATCTAATATGAAGTTCTCAAATTGACTATCAATAGTATTAGTATCGAAAGTTGAATAAAAAGTTATTGCGGATCAAATTTAATAATTAGTGGGAACAAATAAATATTATTATTATATACTACTCAATAAAATTCCAAATTGTAGTGGAAGCACTTGCCCCCACACCCATAGGAATAAATCCGTCCCTGATTAAAAGTGAACCAATAAAAAAAGAGGTAAACTAGATATCAATTTAATAAAATAAAAATATCATAGAATTTCATTTTATACCCTTTTAGGACTCAAATATGTTCCTGAAAGCTCAAACATTCCAACTATTACAGCATCTTCATAAACACAACTCACCAAGTAAGTACCTTTGAACTTTTCCATTCTAACGGGTCTACTACAAACTTTGAAAAGCATAATCTTTTCAACTATTTCTTGGAATATAAGAGGAGATTGTGTACCAAACACAACCTAAAAAAATTAAAGAAAAGTAACAAATCAAAATATATAAAGAGAAACTGAGAGATAAATAAATACCATAACCATAAACTCAGCACATATAAAGAAAATATTGTTGAGAGATCTTACATCCACATCCTTAAGATGTTGCTCAAATAGTTGAGCGCAAGGCCTATTCAATAGATAACTTTTTTCACAATCAAAGAGCACAAAAATAAACACATCAGTGAAATCTTCAGCCAACATCTTCACTCTTAACCTGTATTTTTTAAGGCACAAAAATACTGGTATAAGCTAACTACTATACAGAAAAAATCTAGAAATTAACAAAGTACAAAGGCAACATTGTAAAATAATTATACCCACGTGTAACATTCATAACATTGATGTTACAAAATTGACAAAAATAAATCTCAGATTTTGTCTGAACAGCTCTGCCACACACATAAGTAGAGTACCACCAAAGATCATCCTCAACTATCTCAATAATTTTTGCAAGCACAACAAAAGTTCCACCCTAAAAATACCAAAAATAAAAAATAACCATATTATGACCAAGCACAATAGTATTTGCAAATTGAAACTAAGACAGTAAAAAAAATAATAACATAAAAAAATAGTCAAAGACTATAGAGAAAAAAAAGGATGAACATAGTTCTAAAACACAGTAGTATTTGTGAAATAAAAATAAAACAGTAAAAAAAAATAATAACACAAAAATTATTAAAGACTAAAGAGAAAAAATGATCAACATAATTCCCACCATATTGTTATCATTAAGCGACTTAACAGTACATTTAAGTGTCAACTTCATAAAGTCCTCTTCGACTCCAACATTTTTTTCAGAACCAACAATCCCAATGAGTTGGGATGTACTAGCTCCATGGAGAATAGGATTGTTAACAGATAGAACAGCAAATTAAATCTCTAAGAAATGACCAAAAAGAAAAATGAATACCATAAGACAAGTGAACTTATATACCTTTTTCAAAAAACTACCACTTCTAGGATGTCAAGATTAAATCCAAACTTTGATGCAAATATAACATTCTGAAGTCTAACTTTATCTAAAAATAATATATATTGATTACACAAATCTAACATTAAAACCTAAAACAATCAGATAATTCACCCAAAGAAAAGCAAGGTATATTACACGAACCTCTAAAAATCTTTAACTTTGGCAAGCTGCAAAATGACAACTGGTTATTTAGCATACTCAAAAGACAGAAATTGATTAAGTTCATCAACATATTCACCAAATAAAGCACATCGAATCCTACAACTGAAAACAAACAAAGAAACCACCAACATTCTTAAAAACTGGACCATAAAAAATACCAAAAAATAAAAAACATAGTCACAAGAAAAGGAGACAAAAGTTATAGAAGAATAACCACATAGGAATTTCTCATCCTATCATGGCCTCCAACCCAATTTTCATATCAACGCTTCAATACGCAATCAAATCACAACATTTATTCAATCACAATTTTATTGAAACTAAATCAAAATTATACTCATTTTGCAAATTCACACTTAATTTCATCAATACTCACTCAGCGACCAACATATATCATAATTTTCACTAAACTAAACAATCAACCACAACAATTCAACAATAATCCTAGGTCCATTAGCTTAGGATTTTCATGTCACATTACATGATATTTACTCGAAACTTAAACCCATACCTTAATATCGCAAATTCAAGCTTCCAAATTTCCAAGCCTCCAAATTGACTCACACTAAAGTCCAAACTCAAATTTTACAACTCCACTAAATCAAGTTTTCAATTACTCAATCTAACATCATATTATACAATTTGGCACAATATCAAAACTATGACTCATATAAATCGATGAAACCAGAGAAAAAAAGGGATCCTTATCTTTAACCACTGATTTAATGATGAAAACTACCAAGAACACAAGTTAGAGAACTCCTATAACATCAAAATCACCAAAAATTATCATACCCAAACTTAAAATACAAATTCAGATTCAAATGAGAAACTAAAGCTGGAACTTCTTATTACTTACCAAACTAATTGGATAAAATTGAAAAGGAGGAGACAAGTTTCGCGTGGCCGCAAACGGTGCGACAATCAGAGTTCTATAGTAAAGGTTATGGTGATTTAAAGATGATGGAAGTTAGGGTTTATTCTTCTCCCTTTTCTCTTCTTGTTAAGTTATCAACTTATATATATGTGGGTTTGGGCTTTGGGCCCAACATGAACCTGTTTGATGTTTGGTGATTTTTAACTCATTTAGTCTAACCCTGGATTAAAATCTTTAAAATAAATGTCCGAATTTCTATTCCAAATATTTTTTCATCATTTCTACATTCTCAATTTTCCTCACTCGTAGTACTGAACAAATTTAAACCGCTACAAAAACACTTTAACGTCGGTACTTATTTTTTTCCCAAAATAACTATCAATTCGTGCTCAATTTAATATTTTTAATTCAATTTTTTCATTAAATTTCTAAATTACAGATTCTAATATATTTTACATATTCCAAACGTTTTAATTCCAATTAACGCAGTTTTAATTAATCAATTTTTCTTAATTTAATTTTTTTGGATTTTACATTAAAAACCAAGATAAGATTCATTTGAGACCAAAACAATACTTTACCCTTCTTTAAATTCATCTTTTTATCTCGTTAATTTTTTTTTTCATCCACTACTTTATTAGTTCCCTAACAAAACAAAACCTCTTTTATAATAAGTGAACATATTTATGACTAAAGACCTTCAAAGTTTGATACGCGGCGATATATAATCAAGTATTAGAATACTAATTTACACAAACCACGATGACAGAGATATGCATGAAGATTACCTACATTTGTATACTATGCTAATGACAACAGTCCACTACTTTTAAGAGATGATGAAGATTACATAAGGATTACATAGGATTGGGGATTTTACTTGACGTGCAAATATTCAAGGCTAAAACCATGTAAAAAGAGAGGGAAAACAGAAAATTCCGCATTGTGTGCTCCAATGGTTCTCAGATTTTACATTGTTTTACTTACTCGTCGCCCATGGCCAACTCCAAGGCATAGTCATCTCTCTCCTGCAACGCATTAGAAGTCACACAACCAAATAAATGAAAAAGTAGAGGGGAAGCTATCTAGTTTCCCTTTTTTTTCTCTAATAGTTTCCAAAATGATTAAGGGTGCATTTGGTTTGCATTTTCATCTTATGTTTTTGTTTTCAATGTTTTCTGTTTTAAAGATTTGGTAAAGGAAAGAAAAATTAGAAGTGAAAATAGAAAACAAGATTTTATTGTTTTCATTGTTATTCTCTTTTTTCTTCAAAAAATCCTGAAAACACAAAACATTAAAAATAAAAATAGAAAATGTAAACGCAAACCAAATACACTCTAAGAATTCAAGAGCCAACAGAACATACCACTGGTCCTCGGGCAAAATACCGTCCGAACTGAAGCCAATATACCTGTATATGCCATGGATTTATTGTCGTATTCATGATTCAATGACAAAAAATAAGAACGATGATAATGATTTGATTAGGCCTCCAATTCAATTTGCAAGAGAGAAGTTTACATATTAAAATATGTTTAGTTGGGGTTAAAAAATGGAATGGGAATTTTTTAGATGGGTTTGATTTTCCAACCCTCAATCAAACATACCCTAAAAGATCGAAATGGAAATCACAAAGCAGTCATGACAAAGTGAAAGCTGTGATTGGTGTTCCTTCTCATTACCTCATCTTCATCTTGCGTTTCTACTTCAACGTCCGTGGATGGGAACCCCACACAAAGAAGTGCATAGCCCTGAAGAAAAATTCCATACACTTGTCTAGCTCAGCAATAAAAGGCAGTGGAATTTGCAAAAACATGTATGGCATGTTGTTCAAAGTTGTTAACGAATGAAGGAAAGAATGATAAAGAAAAAGAAAGGAAAGCAAACCATAAACTGGACTATATCTTTATTCAGTTGTACATACAGAATAGTAACCAAAAAAACAAACTGTTAAACATGCATGTAATAGTAACAAAAATATACATAAACCCCTTCAGACTATGTTTCAGTTTCATTATTGGAATAGACCCCAAAATAAAAATAAAAACACAATGAAGAATACAAATCTTCAGTCTAGAACAATGTGTGAGAAACAGAACCGATTAATTGAATGTTCTGTAGAAGTATGGAAGTAATAGGCTCATAATTACTCTTACAAATTTTGATTCTCTAATATTATAATTGAAGTTACTAAAATAACTAAAGGAACATATTAATTACAACTTCAGTGCAATGTGAGCACTATGGCATAAACACAACACCTTCGATCCTCTTAGGTGCCAAAAGAATAAGGTAAAATTTAACAGGGTTAGACACATGGCACATGCTAATACTAAGGTCTTATTTATTAGATTATCTGGTAGTTCTACACTGAAACAACTGCAACTTCTTCCTCCTCTCATCTCCTCTATTCACAGTTAATATAAAGAGCAAGGTAGACAGTGAGATTCAGCACTAATGAAGTTGCTGTTTTCTGACTTGGAGCTCACAAGTTAAAATCCAGTAAGCTATTTCTCTGTTACTGCTTAAACCTTCTCTTCTTTTTTCCTTTTTTTTTCCGCATCATGCTTGATATGACCTTTTACCTTTCAAAATTTAATAATGACAATAAAAGACTCTCATTCTACTCTTTGGAACCATCCAATATATTTCGGGGGGAAATGCATCAAAGTATGCCACAATAAAATCATGATAGGATCCGTCACAGTTCACACAAATTCAAGGAAAAATAGTGGGATATAGTACAGCATCCAAGTCTTGTTTGACTACAACTACATGCATTAGGGGATCTCATAATATTCGAGTCTAAATCATACTAACATCTAGCAATTGAATCTACTTTGATAGTTTCCCTAATGATTTTTCTGTCACCCTCTACCTCTAACTATTGGACTACCAGTCTACCCTCCATCTACTCTACACTATCATAACTAAGGTCTCTAAGGGTCTTCTCCAAACACGTTCAAATCAACTAAAGTAAGATATACCATCTCTCTACCCCAACTTTTTTTCTATAGTAAACTCATTCATAAATCTCTGGATCCATCTGGAGTGTTCACTTGCGAATCATGTATCATGTGCCTCACTCAACTGTTTCCACATAAACATAGTCATGGTAATTGGCGATTTTTAATTGTGCGTCACATCACCTTGCAGATATTTAGCATGGAATGGAGTACCTAGGCGTCAGGGGAGAGATGCCTGATTAAGAATCACCCGTCCAAGTATTATCATATCAATACTTCATGAATATGCAGTTCCAAACTGCCACTTCTTCCTCCTCTCTTTTGCTCTAGAGTATTTTATCATGTCCAATATCATCTTTATTTCTCAATATTATGACTACAAGAAAATGATTTATTGCGGAAGACCTGTTCTCTTCTTTTGGCATCATCCAGTAGTTCATGAGAAAATTGCATAAAAGAATCTAATAATAAAATCACAACTAGAAGAGATTAAGTCAAAATTACTGGTTCATCCGTGTAATGAAAAATAGATTAGAATAAAGAAGTCAAGCATGCCTTTTCTTTCAATTCAGCAGATATCCCAAGTGCCTCTGGCTGTCTAATCTGTCCGTTCTTTATACGTACAGCACAGCTAGTACAACAACCTGCCAGCACAAAGTTTCAACAAAGAGTATCAGACTATCAGGAAGCTAGTAGTAGCATCAAATGAGTTGACTTCAACGTAGATGGTCATAGAAGCAGCAAAAAGAACAAGTATGAAGTATCACAGATGAACTGCGCCATATATACAATCTTGACTATGGTAATTTAGCAGTAAATATAAAGAATCAAACGAAACCCTAAAACTACATAGAATAGTTATAATTGTCTTTGTTCCTACAGGAGATAAAAGTTTTTGAATTTTTACCCATTTGAAGAAATGGAATCTACCAACAACAAAAGTCATTTCTAATAGAATGAAAAACCAAGTGCAACGGGTTAATTATAAACCACAACAAACTTTGCGTTACTTTCAAAAACATAATAAAGTAAGTAATTATGTTAAGAAATGTTGGAGCCTCAAAATTGAAATAATAAAAACTGAAGAGCATAGTCCCTTGAAAGGTTAAAAGGGTAAAGATATCAAATTAGGAAATATAGTATCCATGCATACTAGTTATGAATGATGATAACTGCAGATTTAAATTAATTGATTTATGGATATATAAGGGAATCATGATACAACTAAAAGCTCAAATGAAGTAGGTGCATAGATCAAAGGAGCCTGAAGCAGGGCCAGTGAAGGACTTTATTAGATGATTTATATAGTTTGTATGAGAAATAGTTACAGGATATGCAAAATGTAGCAGCCAATGCTAGTTATATCAGCAATACGGAACCTTGTAAATAATGTAACAGAACATTAGATAAGTAGCAAGGGAGTCAGTAGAGTCATAGGTTCATCAACGATGAAGCATGTATACTGACACGGATACTCAATACAGACATGTAGACAAACCAAACTTTTAAAATGCATGACATGGAAACAGTATGTGTATAAATTTTGAAGATTTATTCGGTATTCAAGTATTTATAAATGTCAAACTACCAATATAGATGTTTCTAGACCTTATTATCATTTTGTGCAATTCAAGTTTGAAGTATAATTGATCAACAATAGATATAGTTATGTCTCATGTTGTATGAGTGTCTTTGAATGTCAGACATTCACACATGACATCTTGCTTAGTTGGTGTGTCTTGTTCTATATAGCTTATAAATGATCTTTAATGCAGACATTATGATTTTTGTATGATCAATAAACTTTAAGTAGGTTCTTCCTGTCATCAAACCCCAAATAATAATAAAATTCTAGTGAGTAATCTCCAATGCCAATGGCAGTGGCCCCAAAATGGATAAATGGTGAAATCTTTGGATTAAGATCACTAGACAAATAGAAGGCACAAAAAGATTCAATTCTATCCAAGGTATTATCCTCACTTCAGTTAAGACCAGACCAATCCAAAACAAGGTAACACAAATTAATATACATATATTTCATCAAATTTAGTTTTGAAGCACAAAGCAGTTCAACACGACCATCCAGTCACATAACGCAGCCAATATACCTGCCTTTACATTCACCGTGTGAATGGTCATCCTAAAGAAAAGATGCGATTGGACACTGTTTTAAAAACGTTTAAGGCTGTCATTACATCAACATTAAGCTCATACGATCAGTAAGAATTACGAAAGGAGGGAACAGTACCATGCCTGCAGGCAAACGGAAGGGTAATGTTCTGAGATTCAGCAGTGTGTAATATATACTGATCCTGCATTTCATAATAATCAACCAACCACATATGAATTTGTTTCTAAAATATTCAGCAAAGTTGAGAATTATGCTGGAGGCGGAAGAAGGAAGAGAGAAAAAACCTCAGGAACCACGAACTCGTGAACAATTCCTCTTTGTGTATCATGGACGGTGACCTTGTGAGTAGGAACCTCACCGGACGGTGACGAGTAAGCAGTTCGGGCGGTCACATCCACCTGCGTCCGGAGCTCCGCCCTCGCCGCCGAGGTGGACTTGCGGCGGTTTGTGAAAGCAGCGGTGTAGAAAGCGTTAGAAGCGGAAGATTGGTGGTTTGAGAATGGAATGCAGCAGTTACAGGGAATTCGAAGAGCCATGTTGTGGCTGCTGGTTATCGTTCTCTAACACAAACAAACACACTCAGCGACGGATAAGGAAGCCGCTTCAGGAACCGTTGGTTCTGTTTCCTTCCAATTGACGTTGGACATGTGTGCACTCTCACATTCTTCTCTATCTTTTTATTTTTTTTTCCCTTACACTACTTATTAATGAAGGTGAAAACTCAAGTCACATTACATACAAATTTAATTAAATCTGTTAAATTATTTAATAATTTTTAATTTTACTTAAAATTAACTATATTTAAATTTTCAGCTATTAATCAAATATCTTACTACAAATCATACCGACGGTTAACTTAATACTAAATTTTTATTGGTTTTGTCACCAAAAAAAAACTTTTATTAGTTTAATTTTTTTTCCATTGCTATTTTTGTTATTATTTTATACCGTGTCATAAATTTGAAATTTTTTTTTAATTCAATGCTATACTTAATATATCACTTCAATTAAACATAAAATTATTTAATTTGAATAATATATAGGATTTTGAAAGTAAAATGAATGAATACTAAATAACTAATTTAACTATGACAACAATAATTTATTGTACAACAGAGTACTAAAATTACTTATAAAAAAATTATATTTTTATGAATTTATTTATAAAAAAAATAAATTTATTTTATTATATTATATTTGATCTAATTATTATAACTCAGTTAAATTTAAGATTTATCTCAAAAAAAAAATAATTAGTTTTTTATTTGATTAACAACATGACTGAATGTTCCAAAAAAAATCTCAACAAACTATTTTTAAAAAAAGAGGTGTTTAATTGAAATGATCATGACAATGAAATTGTAAATTACAGTGAAAATGAGTTATTCCATGAGGATAAAAATTAGCTTTTCTAAATTGGTGGTTAATCTTCTAACTGCTTAATCTGCTACATCTCTCTCTAATAGCCGAAACACGAGCTCTTAACGAGTGCAAATCAATATCATAATGAAGACAGAATTTAGCCGCTGCAATCAAGTCCAGTTTCAATAGATAAATTAACATAACCAAGACTCATGACAAAGTTAATACCCAACAAGATACCCATAGCTCCGATAAAGTCACAATGCCACAGGCTAAATTCGCACTAAAATAGGCTAAGAATCTTTCCTCATGATCTCTAATAATAGCCTCACAAGCGGCATTTCCATTGTTAGAATCTGATCTATGAGTAGTCAACTGCCATCTGATTTTCTTCTTAGTAAAATTACCCACTGTTTCGAATGTTACTTGAAACATTGATCTGGGTCTGAGCGTGAGCTCCAGACTCTTTGTGGGGCAGCGTCCGACTTGTTTCAGTGCCGAAGTGTGATGAATTCATATTTGATGATGATTTTTTGTTGAAATTGAATGGATTTCATCATATAAACTTGCACTTATTTTCTTAAATAGCATGCTTTTGAACTTTCCTCCTAATTTATGCTTGATTATGAAAACATGCTCTTTTGTGCCTAATTTGATCAATTTTATTCCATTTGCCTTCCATTCGATGCCTTGATGTTGTTTGTGAGTGATTTCAGATGTATAAGGTAGGAATGGCTTGGAGAGAATGGAAGAAGAGCATGCCAAGAGGAGGAAGCATGAAGAATCAAAGGAGAAGAGCACAGCGATGTGTGCGTACGCACAGACCTACGTGCGTATGCACAGGCATCAAAACAGATCCACACGTGAGCGTGAGCCGCATCATGCGCATCGCGCGTACATTCAAAGCATCGCCTAGTGTGCGTGCGCACAGCTACTTGTGTGTACGCACAAGAAGAGATTTTGGTAGAGTGTGCTTGCACACACGTCTGTGCGTACGCACAGGTGCTCGCACATGCCTTCATTAAAATTGCACGTAACTCGCGATTTTGGTGGA
The DNA here is from genome assembly GCF_003086295.3 of Arachis hypogaea. NCBI lineage: Eukaryota > Viridiplantae > Streptophyta > Magnoliopsida > Fabales > Fabaceae > Arachis > Arachis hypogaea. The sequence goes on from NC_092036.1 coordinate 27,619,802, forward strand.
TTGGAGGCCCATTTCTGAAGCCATTTAGCTCATATTTAAGGGAAAAGGAAGGAGAGAAGAGAGGATAACATTAGGGTAGCTTAGGAGTAGTATTAGGAAGCTTTAGTATAGTTTTTCTCTAAGTTTTTCATCATCTCTATTAGGGTTTATACTAGGGTTTTACATTCAAGTTCCATTTCCAATTTTGATCTTGGATTTTGCTAGCTTCCATTGTAAGTATCTCTTTGTTACTACTCTTTATAGCTACATTGTTCTTACTCTTTCTTATAATTCAAGTTATAGTTCAATTTTACTTCTCTCTTGCAATTGCAACCTTTGTTGATGAATTTGATGATTGATTATTGTTATATGCTTTCTTGAGTTGTTATTGTTGATTGAGATCATTTGTTGCTTTTAGTTTCAAGCATTTTCTCATTTTTTCTATGTTTAATGTTTTTTCCCACCAAGTGTTTGACAAAATGTCAATTATGATTTTGGGCTAGTTTTCTATCTTTTGGCTTGGGAAAAGTGAGCAATCGGGTTCCTAGAGTTGGAATGTCCAACATTTAGTGTCAATTCTTGGATTGTTAATTGTTCTTGTTCCCACTAATGCTAATTTGTTGCTAAGGCAATTAGCAAGCAATTTAGGATTTGTAGGTTAAGAACACTTATGCGCATTTAACTTACTCTCCGATGTGAGGGTTAACCAAGTGAGATTAATCCATTCTAATTGTCATAGTTGTGGTTCCAACAAGAAAAGGACCCTTAGCTCATTCCAAGCCAAAATACCTTTTATGCTTTCAATATTTCACGTACATTTACATTAGTCCTTTTTACACATTACTTGTCTATATTACATAGTTAGTTCTTTAATTCCTTTATTAGTTCATTTATTGAAATTTTGAAAGTTCTTTTATTTCTTCATATGTTTATCTCTTCATTGCAAACCCCTTGATCACCAACCAGAATTGTACACTCATTGATCTCAAGTGTCGTTGGGAGACAACCCGGGAACTAAACACTCCCGGAATTGAATTGATTTTGAATTGTGACATTCTTTTGAATTCAAACTTTGATTAAGAGTTGATAGTGGGTTTGGGATTATACTTGCAACGCCAATTCTTCTTTGAGGAAAATTCCTAAACCCGCTTCGGCCTCTCACCAAGGTGCCGCTGATGAGCGGATATTTTATACGCTTTTTGGGGGTAATTTCATATAGTTTTTAGTATGTTTTAGTTAGTTTTTAGTATATTTTTATTATTTTTTAAGCAAAATTCATATTTCTGGACTTTACTATGAGTTTGTGTATTTTTCTGTGATTTCAGGTATTTTCTGGCTGAAATTGAGGGAGTTGGACAAAAATATGATTTAGGCTGAAAATGGACTGCTGATGCTGTTGGATTCTGACCTCCATATACTCGGAATGGATTTTTTGGAGCTACAAGAGTCCAATTGGCGCGTTCTTAATTGGGTTGAAAATTAGACATCTAGGGCTTTCCAGCAATATATAATAGTCCATACTTTGCGCAAAGACAAATGACGTAAACTGGCGTTTAACGCCAGTTCTATGTTGCATTCTGGCGTTGAACGTCAGAAATAGGTTACAAGTTGGAGTTAAACGCCAGAAATAGGTTACAGCCTGACGTTTAACTCCAAAAACAGCCCAGGCACGTGAGAAGCTTAAGTCTCAGCCCCAACACACACCAAGTGGGCCCCGAAAGTGGATTTCTGCACTATCTATCTTAATTTACTCATTTTTTGTAAACCTAGGTTATTAGTTTAGTATTTAAACAACTTTTAGAGACCTATTTGGTACGTCATGACATTTTAGATATGAACTTTGTATTCTCTGATGGCATGAGTCTCTAAACTCCATTGTTGGGGGTGAGGAGCTCTGCAGCGTCTCGATGAATTAATGCAATTATTTCTGTTTTCCATTCAAACACGCTTGTTTCTCTTTAAGATGTTCATTCGTACTTAACCATGATGAAGGTGATGATCCATGACACTCATCATGATTTTCAATCTATGAATGCATGCCTGACAACCACCTCCGTTCTATATTTGACTGAATGAATATCTCTTGGATTCCTTAATCAGAATCTTCGTGGTATAAGCTAGAATCCAATGGCAGCATCCTTGAGAATCCTGAAAATCTATAGGATTCAGGGATTGGATGGCTGTGACGAGCTTCAAACTCGCGAGTGTTGGGTGTAGTGACAGACGCAAAAGGATCAATGGATCCTATTCCGACATGATCGAGAACCGACAGATGATTAGCCGTGCGATAACAGCGCATTTGGACCATTTTCACTGAGAGGATGGATGGTAGCCATTGACAACGGTGATCCACCAACACACAGCTTGCCATAGAAGGAACCTTGCATGCGTGAAGAAGATGACAGTAGGAAAGCAGAGATTCAGAAGACAAAGCATCTCCAAAACTCCAGCATATTCTCCATTACTGCGTAACAATCACTAATTTCATGCTCTTTTACTTTTTTTATAACTGAAACTAAAGAACCCTATCGGTATCCAGACTAAGAATAATAAGATAACCATAGCTTGCTTGAAGCCAACAATCTCCGTGGGATCGACCCTTACTCATGTAAGGTATTACTTGGACGACCCAGTGCACTTGCTGGTTAGTTGTGCGGAATTTCATAGTGTGAGTGTAATTTTCGTGCACCAGCCTCTGTCCAAGATTCTTATGAGGAGGTGAGGATGGTACCTGCAAGAGACTCTGATACTTAAGTTAGCAAGGGCTTTAGGCAGGTTTTTAGTAAATTAGAACATGAATATACCTGAGGAGTGTCAGTGTATTTATAGTAGAGCTGTTAACCACCTTTATTGGAGTAGTTCCACCTTTATTGGTGGATATCCGTTCCCTTTATCTTGGGGGTTTGTTAGGATCTATCTTTTAGGAAGATAGAGATAGTAGGGGAGATTCAAGAAGGCAGCTATTTGTAAGCGCGTATCCGATCTCTTTCACCATGCCCGACCTCTTTTGTGGTGAAGGCTATCCTTTTTGGGTGGGCCTTTCTTCCTTATTGGGGCTAGCTTTATGTTTTAGGTCAGGGTATGAACAGTGTCCCTAGTTGAGTCCGAGCTTTCAAAAGGTCGGGCTCAAGTAATTTGAGACCTCAGCTCCGACGTCGGGTATCCCTGCATTCACGAGGTCGGGTACTCAACGTGTTTCAAATTTTTGAACGTTACTGCATTAAATGGGAGGCGAGCTTTGCACGACAGTTTTCTTGGAATCCGCGCATAGCTTTAAAGAGGGGTATGGAATTACCTTTTTTGCCTCTTCTCCTTTATAAAGTGTTTGTGCGCTCTTGTTCATCTCCTTTTCTCATTTCTGAAAGTACTTCATTTGCTCCATTCTTCACAAAGAATCCTTCTTGTTCGTTTCACAACCGTTTCCCATTTTCAAGATTTTTTTATCTTGATTTGTTTGGAAAAGTTCTTTAGCGAAGAGGATCGTCCGTGATTTGCTGCTTTGCGTGCCCCTCCTTTTTTCGAATCTTATCAAGGTTGGTGTCTTATTTACTTTTGCTAATAATCTTGTACTCTGTAGTCAAGAAACGGTTATTAATGGTCCCTGAATAGTAGCATTGACACTAAGGTTTTACTTTTTGTTGTCGATTGATGAGCGGATAATTTATACGCTTTTTTGCATTGTTTTTACATAGTTTTTAATATGTTTTAATTACTTTTTAGTATATTTTTATTAGTTTTTATGCAAACATCATATTTCTGGACTTTACTATGAGTATGTGTATTTTTCTATGATTTCAGATATTTGTTGGCTGAAATTAAGGGACCTGAGCAAAGATCTGATTTAGAGGCTGAGAAAGGACTGAAGATGCTGTTGGATTCTGACCTCCATGCACTCGAAGTGGATTTTCTGGAGCTACAGAAGCCAAATTGGCGCGCTTTCAATTGCGTTGGAAAGTAGACATCTTGGGCTTTTCAACAATGTATAATAGTTCATACTTTATCCGAGATTTGATGGCCCACACTGGCGTCCAAACGCCCACCAGAGACCCCTTTTCTGGCGTAAAAAGCCAGAACTGGCACCAAATCTGGAGTTAAACGCCCAAACTGGCACCAAAACTGGCGTTTAAACTCCAAGAAGAGCCTATGCACATGAAAGCTTCAATTCTCAGCCTAAACACATAGAAAGTGTGCCACAAAAGTGGATTTCTGCACTATCTACACTTAGTTAAGTAAACCTAGTTTACTAGTTTAGTATAAATAGGACTTTTTACTATTGTATTTACATCTTTAGATCATTTTTGAGACTACCTTTGGATCTCTAGATCACATTTGGGGGCTGGCCATTCGGCTATACCTGGACCTTCATCACTTATGTATTTTCAATGGTGGAGTTTCTACACCTCATAGATTAAGGTGTGGAGCTCTGTTGTTCCTCATGAATTAATGCGAAGTACTATTATTTTTCTATTCAATTCACGCTTATTCTTGTTCTAAGATATTCACTCGTACTTCAACCTGATGGATGTGATGATCTGTGACACTCATTATCATCCTCCCTTATGAACGCGTGCCTGACAACCACCTCCGTTCTATCTGCAAGAGCTTGAGTGTGTATCTCTTGGCCTCCTGGTTCACGAAGCATGGTTGTCTCTCCTGACAACAGAGCCTTCCATTCCGTGAGATCAAAATCTTTGTGGTATAAGCTATAATCAATTGGTAGCATTCTTGAGATCTAGAAAGTCTAAACCTTGTCTGTGGTATTCCGAGTAGGATCTGGGATGGGATGACTGTAACGATCTTCAAACTCGTGATGGTTGGGTGCAGTGACAGTGTGAAAAAGGATCAATGGATCTTATTCCAACACGATCGAGAACTGACAGCTGATTAGCCATGCGGGTAATCGTAGTGGATATGTTTTCACTGAGAGCACGGATGGTAGCCATTGACAACGGTGATCCACCAACATACAGCTTGCCATGGAAGGGGGTACGCATGATTGGATGAGGACAATAGGAAAGCAGAGGCTCAGAGGGAACAAAGCATCTCCATACGCTTATATGAAATTCCCACCAATGAATTGCATAATTATCTATATCCTATTTTATGTTTTATTTCTCTTTTAATCATCAAAACCTCATAACCATTTGAATCCGTCTGACTGAGATTTACAAGATGACCATAGCTTGCTTCAAGCCGACAATCTCTGTGGGATCGACCCTTACTCACATAAGGTATTACTTGGACGACCCAGTGCACTTGCTGGTCAGCTTTGCGAAGTTGTGAGAAAAGTGTGAACTCACAATTTCGTGTACTAAGTTTTTGGCGCCGTTGCCGGGGATTGTTCGAGTTTGGACAACTGACGGTTCATCTTGTTGCTTAGATTAGGTATTTTTCTCTTTTATTTTTTTTCTCTTTCTTCAGAATTTTTAAGAATGACTTCTAGAGTTTCAGATGATGCTTTTATCATCACAAGAGCCTTTTTGATTCCCATCAATTTGGCTGTTGTATGTAATGCTCTGTTAAAGCTTGGCTAGCCATGTATAATCTTTTTAGACTGAAGCTTTAGACTACATTGCATGATTCCTGAAATTCTTATTAAAAATTTTGAATTTCTTTATTTTCTTTTTCAAAATAATTTTTGAAAAAAAATACAAATTTTTTTTATAAAATTATAAAATCAAAAATATTTGTGTTTCCTGTTTGAGTCTAGTGTCAATTTTTAAGTTTGGTGTCAATTGCATGTCTTTATTCTTCTTGCATTTTCCGAAAGTATTTTCTTGTGTTATTCATTGATCTTCAGGTTGTTCTTGATGATTTACTTTGTCTGATCTTTAAATTCTCTTGTTTTGTGTCTTTTGTTGTTTCTCAAGTGCATTCTCAATTTGTTAGTGTCTCTAGTATGAAAATTTCTAAGTTTGGTGTCTTGCATGTCTTTCTTTTCTTAAAAATTTCCAAAAATATGTTCGTGATGTTCATCATGATCTTCATAGTGTTCTTGATGTTCATCTTGACATTCAAAGTATTCTTGCATGCATTCCTTGTTTTGATCTTAGTTTTTCATGTTTAATTTCAGTTTGTATTTTTCTCTCTCATAAAAAATTAAAAAAAAATTCAAAATTATGTCTTTTCAAGTCAATAATACAGAGAATTGTAGATTGAGAACATACAGTAGAGGAATCACAGAGAAAAAGCTGGGCGTTCAAAACGCCCAGTAAAGAAGGATTTCTGGCGTTTAAACGCTAGCCAGGGTACCTGGCTGGGCGTTTAACGCCCAAGGAGGTAGCCAGGATAACACCAAGGAGGAAATTTTGTTTTCAATTCAAATCTTTTTCAATTTTTCAAGTTTTAAAACTAATTTTTTAAAATCCTATCTTTTTCATATCCTCTCCTATCAATCATATCTCTTTCAAAATCAAATCTTTTTCATTTTTCTTCTTAATATTTCAAAAATTTTAAAAATTGATTTTCAAAATCTTTTTCTTATTCTTATTTGATATTTTCGGAAACCTTGCTAACAATTAAGGATTTGATTCAAATTTTTTTTTTCAAGTTTGTTACTTTCTTGTTAAGAAAGGTTCAATCTTTAAATTTTAGAATCATATCTTTTAGTTTCTTGTTAGTCAAGTCATCAATTTTAATTTTAAAAATCAAATCTTTTTAATCCTTTTTTAATCATATATTTTCAAACATATCTTTTTCAATCAAATCTTTTTCAAATCATATCTTTTTCAAATTTTAATTTTAAAATCTTTTTCTAACTTCCTTTCAAAAATTACTATTTCTTATCTTTTTCAAAACCACCTAACTACTTTTTCACTTCTCATTTTCGAAAATCACCTTCTTCTTTTTTTTTCAAAAATCTTTTTAATTAACTAATTGTTTTAAACTCTAATTCTATTTTATTCCTTTCTTAATTTTTGAATACTAACTAATTTTAAAATAAAAACAAAAATATTTTTCCTTTTTCTTTTATTCAATATTCGAATTTCTTCTCTCTCCTATCTCTTTCTATTTAATCACTAACACTTATCATCCTTTAATAATTCGGACCCCCTCCCTCTTTATAAGTTCGAATTTCTCTCTCTACCTCATCCTTCTATTCTTCTTTTCCTCTGACACATCAAGGAATCTTTATACTGTGACATAGAGAATTCCATACTTTCTTTGTTTTCTTCTCTTTCATATGAGTAGGAACAAAGATAAAGACATTCTTGTTAAAGCTGATCTTGAACCTGAAAGGACTCTGAAGAGGAAGCTAAGAGAAGCTAAAGCACAATTCTCTGGAGAGGACCTAATAGAAGTTTTCAAAAAAGAAGAAGACATGGCAGCCGAAAATAATAACAACAATGCAAGGAAGATGCTTGGTGACTATGCTACACCAACTTCCAACTTCTATGGAAGAAGCATCTCAATTCCTGCCATTGGAGAAAATAACTTTGAGCTTAAGCCTCAATTATTTTCTCTAATGCAGTAGAACTGCAAGTTTTATGGACTTCCATCAGAAGATCCTCATCAGTTCTTATCTGAATTCTTGCAGATCTATGATACTGTTAAGACCAATGGGGTTAATCTCGAGCTCTACAGACTTATGCTTTTCCCTTTTGTTGTAAGAGATAGAGCTAGAACATGGTTGGACTCACAACCTAGAGAAAGCCTGAACTCTTGGGACAAGCTGGTCAATGCTCTCTTGAATAAATTCTTTCCACCTCAAAAGATGAGTAAGCTCAGAGTGGATGTCCAAACCTTCAGACAGAAAGAAGGTGAATCCCTCTATGAAGCTTGGGAAAGATACAAGCAATTAACCAAAAGGTGTCCTTCTGACATGTTTCCAGAATGGAGCATCATATGTATATTCTATGATGGTCTGTCTGAGTTATCCAAGATGTCATTGGATCACTCTGCTGGTGGATCTCTTCATCTGAAAATGCCTGCAGAAGCCTAGGAACCCATTGAAATGGTTGCAAATAACCAGTTCATGTACACTTCTGAGAGAAATCCTGTGAATAATGGGGTGACTCAGAAGAAAGGAGTTCTTGAGATTGATACTCTGAATGCCATATTGGCTCAGAATAAAATATTGACTCAGTAAGTCAATATAATTTCTCAGAGTCTGACTGGATTGCAAGCTAAAGACGCCTCCTCTGAAAGAGAAGCTTATGACCATGAGAACCCTGCAATGGAAGAGGTGAATTACTTGGGAGAATCCTATGGAAACACCTATAATCCTTCATGGAGAAATCATCCAAATTTCTCATGGAAGGATCAATAGAAGCCTCAACAAGGCTTCAGTAACAATAATGGTGGGAGAAACAGGTTTGGCAATAGCAAGCCTTTCCCATCATCTTCTCAACAACAGATAGAGAATTCTGAGCAAAGCCTCTCTAGCTTAGCAAATATAGTCACTGATCTATCTAAGACCACCCTCAGTTTCATGACTGAGGCACGGTCCTCCATAAGAAATCTGGGGGCACAAGTGGGTCAGTTGAGTAAAAGAGTTACTGAAACTCCTCCTAACACTCTCCCAAACAATACATAAGAGAATCCAAAAAGAGAGTGCAACATGGCCAACATGGCCAAACTTATAGAGGAAGGAAAGGCAGTGATTCCCAGTGAGGAAGACCTCATGGGACTTTCACTGACCACTAGGGAGTTCACTCATGAGGAACCAAATGAATCTGAGGCTCATCTAGAGACCATAGAGATTCTACTGAACTTCCTATTACCATTCATGAGCTCTGATGAGTATTCTTCCTCTGAAGAAGATGAAGTTATTATTGAAGAGCAAGTTGCTCAATATCTAGGAGCAATCATGAAGCTGAATGCAAAATTATTTGGTAATGAGACTTGGGAGGATGAACCTCCATTGCTCATCAATGAACTAAGTGCATTGGTTCAGCTGAAATTACCTCAAAAGAAAGAGGATCCCGATAGGTTCTTGATACCTTGCACCATAGGCACTATTACCTTTGAAAAGGCTATGTGTGACCTAGGATCAAGTATCAACCTCATGCCACTCTCTGTAATGGAGAAACTAAGGATCTTTGAGGTACAAGCTGCAAGAATCTCACTAGAGATGGCAGACAAATCAAAGAAACAGGCTTATGGACTTGTAGAGGATGTCTTGGTAAAGGTTGAAGACCTTTACATCCCTGCTAATTTCATAATCCTAGACACTAAAAAGGATGAGGATGAATCCATCATCCTTGGAAGACCCTTCCTAGCCACAGCAAAGGCTGTGATTGATGTGGACAGAGGAGAGCTAGTCCTTCAAGTGAATGAGGACTACCTTGTGTTTAAGGCTAAAGGATCTTCTTCTGTAAACATGGGGAAGAAGCATGAAAAGCTTCATTCAATTCTCTCCATGCAGAGTCATGCAAAGCCCCCACATTCAAACTCTAAGTTTGGTGTTGGGAGGCCACAATCATGCTCTGAGAACCTGTGAAGCTCTGTAAGAGCTTCCTGTTAAGCTATTGATATTAAAGAAGCGCTTATTGGGAGGCAACCCAATTTTATTTATCTTTATTAATTACTCTTTTATTTTATTTTCCATTGTTATTTTATGTTTTCTTTAGGATGATGATCATGTGTAGTCACAAAAACAACTGCAAAAATTAAAGAAAAATAAAAAACAGCATAAAAATGGCACACCCTGGAGGACGAGCTTACTGGCATTTAAACGCCAGCAAGGATACCAAAATGGGCGTTTAACGCCCAGCCTGGCACCATTCTGGGTGTTTAAACGCCAGAAATGGGCAGCAGTCTGGCGTTTAAACGCCAAAACTGGCAGGCAAACTAGCGTTTAAATGCCAGTAAAGGTAGAAAAATGGGCGTTTAAACGCCCAGTCTGGCACCTTTCTGGGCATTTAAACGCCAGAAAAGGTAGCAGACTGGCGTTTAAATGACAGAAAATGGCAGCAAACTGGCGTTTAAACGCCAGAGAAGGGCATCAGTCTGGCATTTAAACGCCATAAATGGCACACAGAGGGGCGTTTAACGCCAGAAAGGTGCAGGGATGAAAAATCCTTGACACCTCAGGATCTGTGGACCCCACAGGATCCCCACCTATCCCACCTCACTCTCTCACCTCTTCACACTTCTCCATAATACTCTACCCAAAACACCACTCACCTATCAAATCTTACCCTCTTCCCCATATTCTCTTGACCACTCACACCCATTCCCTAATTCCCATAAACCCATCATACAACCCACCTACCCCCACCCACTCAAATTCAAACTATTTTCCTCTCAAACCCACCCCTTCTCACACGAACCAACTCCCTTTCTTACTCTATAATACCCCTCCTTACTCCTTCATTTTCACACATCACATACATTAAAACCCCTTGAACCCTCTCTAGCCTCCATCTCCCACTTTTCTTCTCCTTCTTCTACTCTCTTCTTTCTTCTTTTGCTCGAGGATGAGCAAACCTCTTAAGTTTGGTGTGGAAAAAGCCTTGCTTTTTAATTTTTCATAACCATTAATGGCACCTAAGGCCAGAGAAACCTCAAGGAAGAGGAAAGAGAAGGTAATTTCTTCCACCTCTGAGTCATGGGAGATGGAAAGATTTATCTCAAAGGTCCATCAAGACCACTTCTATGAAGTTGTGGCCAAGAAGAAGGTGATCTCTGAGGTCCCCTTCATGTTCAAAAAGAGTGAATATCTGGAGATCCGACATGATATTAGGAGAAGAGGATGGGAAGCTCTCACCAATCTCATTCAACAAGTCAGAATCTTAATGGTTCAAGAGTTCTATGGTAATGCATGGATCACTAAGAACCATGATCAAAGTATGAACCCGAACCCAAAGAATTGGCTCACAATGGTTCGGGGGAAATACTTAGATTTCAGTCCGAAAAATGTAAGGCTGGAATTCAACTTGCCAATGATGCAAGAAGATGCACGCCCCTACACTAGAAGGGTCAACTTTGATAAAAGGTTGGACCAAGTCCTCATGGACATATGTGTAGAAGGAGCTCAATGGAAGAGAGACTCTAAAGGCAAGCCAGTTCAACTAAGAAGGCTTGACCTTAAGCTTGTGGCTAGAGGATGGTTGGAGTTCATCCAACGCTCCATCATTCCTACTAGTAACCGATCCGAAGTAACTGTGGATCGGGCTATCATGATCCATAGCATCATGATTAGAGAGGAAGTGGAAGTTCATGAGATCATACCTCTAGAACTATACAAGGTTGCTGACAAACCTTCCACTTTAGCAAGGTTAGCCTTCCCTCATCTCATCTGTCACCTATGCAGTTTAGCTGGAATTGTCATAGAGGAAGACATCCTCATTGAAGAGGACACGGCCATCACTAAAAAGTGGATGGAGCAAACAAGAGAGCCCACTCATGGACCTCAACAAACGTATGAAGAAGTCCCTCATCAAGAAATTCCTGAGATACCTCAAGGGATGCATTTTTCTCCATACAACTATTGGGAGCAACTCAACACCTCCTTAGGAGATTTGAGTTCCAACATGGAGCAACTAAGGATGGAGCACCAAGAGCATTCCATTATCCTCCATGAAATTAGAGAGGACCAAAGAGCCATGAGGGAGGAGCAACAAAGGCAAGGAAGAGACATTAAGGAGCTCAAGCACTCCATAAAATCTTTAAGAGGAAGAACTAGCCGCCATCACTAAAGTGGACCCGTTCTTTAATTTTCTTGTTCTTATTTTTCTGTTTTTTTATTTTTATGCTTTATGTTTGTCTATGTTTGTGTCTTCATCACATGATCATTAGTGTCTAGTGTCTATGTCTTAAAGCTATGAATAATTCCATGAATCCTTCACCTTTCTTAAATGAAAAATGTTCCTAATTACAAAAGAACAAGAAGTACATGAATTTCAAATTTTATCTTGAAATTAGTTTAATTATTTTGATGTGGTGGCAATACTTTTTGTTTTCTGAATGAATGCTTGAACAATGCATATTTTTTATAGTGAAGTTTATGAATATTAAAATTGTTGGCTCTTGAAAGAATGATGAAAAAAAGAGAAATGTTATTGATGATCTGAAAAATCATAAATTTGATTCTTGAAGCAAGAAAAAGCAGTTAAAAAGAAAAAGCTTGCGAAAAAAAAGTGGCAAAAATTTAAAAAAAAGAGAAAAAGCAAGCAGAAAAAGCCAATAGCCCTTAAAACCAAAAGGCAAGGGTAAAAAGGATCCAAGGCTTTAAGCATTAATGGATAGGAGGGCCCAAAGGAACAAAATCCTGGCCTAAGCAGCTAAATCAAGCTGTCCCTAACCATGTGCTTGTGGCATGAAGGTCCAAGTGAAAAGCTTGAGACTGAGTAGTTAAATATCGTGATCCAAAGCAAAACGAGTGTGCTCAAAAACTCTGGACACTTTTAACTGGAGACTTTAGCAAAGCTGAGTCACAATCTGAAAAGGTTCATCCAATTATGTGTCTGTGACATTTATGTATCCAGTGGTAATACTGAAAAACAAGATGCTTAGGGCCACGGCCAAGACTCATAAAGTAGCTATGTTCAAGAATCAACATACTGAGCTAGGAGAATCAATAATACTATCTAAATTCTGAGTTCCTAATGGATGCCAATCATTCTGAACTTCAAAGGATAAAGTGAGATGCCAAAATTGTTCAGAGGCAAAAAGCTACTAGCCCCGCTCATCTAATTGGGACTAAATGTCATTGATATGTTGAGATTTATAGTATGTTCTCTTATTTTATCCTATTTTGTTTTCAGTTGCTTAGGTACAAGCAACAATTTAAGTTTGGTGTTGTGATGAGCGGATAATTATACACTTTTTGGCATTGTTTTTACATAGTTTTTAATATGTTTTTGTTACTTTTTAGTATATTTTTATTAGTTTTTATGCAAAAATCACATTTCTTGACTTTACTATGAGTTTGTATATTTTTCTGTGATTTCAGGTATTTTCTAGCTGAAATTGAGGGACCTAAGCAAAAATCTAATTCAAAGGCCAAGAAAGGACTGAAGATGCTGTTGGATTCTGACCTCCCTGCATTCGTAGTAGATTTTCTAGAGTTATAGAAGCCCAATTGGTGCGCTCTCAATTGTGTTGGAAAGTAGACATTTTGGACTTTCCAACAATGGATAATAGTCCCCACTTTGCTCGAGATTTAATGGCCCAAACTGGCGTCTAAACGCCCACCAGAGACCCTTTTTTGGCGTAAAACGCTAGTACTGGCACCAAAGCTGGAGTTAAACGCACAAACTAGCACCAAAACTGGCGTTTAAACACCAAGAAAAGCCTATGCACGTAAAAGTTTCAATGCTCGGCCCAAACACACACCAAGTGGGCTCCGGAAGTGGATTTCTGCACTATCTATACTTAGTTACTCATTTTCTGTAAATCTAGTTTACTAGTTTAGTATAAATAGGACTTTTTACTATTGTATTTACATCTTTAGATCATTTTTTATACTAGCTTTGGATCTCTAGATCACGTTTGGGGGCTGGCCATTCGGCCATGCCGGACCTTAATCACTTATGTATTTTCAACGGTGGAGTTTCTACACCTCATAGATTAAGGTGTGGAGCTCTGCTATTCCTCATGAATTAATGCAAAGTACAATTGTTTTTCTATTCAATTCACGCTTATTCTTGTTCTAAGATATTCACTCGTACTTCAACCTGATGGATGTGATGATCCATGTCACTCATCATCATCCTCACTTATGAACGCGTGCCTAACAACCACCTCCGTTCTATCTGCAAGAGCTTGAGTGTGTATCTCTTGGCCTCCTGGTTTATGATGCATGGTTGTCTCTCCTGACAACAGAGCCTTCCATTCTGTGAGATCAGAGTCTTCGTGGTATAAGCTAGAATCAATTGGCAGTATTCTTGTGATCCAAAAAGTCTAAACCTTGTCTGTGGTATTCTGAGTAGGATCTGGGATGGGATGACTGTGACGAGCTTCAAATTCATGACTGTTGGGTGCAATGACAGTGTGAAAAAGGATCAATGGATCTTATTACGACACGATCGAGAACCAATAGCTGATTAGCCATGCGGGAAACCATAGCGGATATGTTTTCACTGAGAGGACGGATGGTAGCCATTGACAATGATGATCCACCAACATACAGCTTGCCATGGAAGGGGGTACGCATGATTGGATGAGGACAATAGGAAAGCAGAGGCTCAGAGGGAACAAAGCATCTCCATACGCTTATCTGAAATTTCCACCAATGAATTGTATAAGTATCTCTATCCTATTTTATGTTTTATTTCTCTTTTAATCATCAAAACCTTATAACCATTTGAATTCGCCTGACTAAGATTTACAAGATGACCATAGCTTGCTTCAAGCCGACAATCTCCGTGGGATCGACCCTTACTCACGTAAGGTATTACTTGGACGACCCAGTACACTTGCTGGTCAGCTATGCGGAGTTGTGAGAAAAGTGTGAACTCACGATTTTATGTACCATCGATACTTGTGCTTTGCGATTTCTTTAATGACTTGTTTAACTGTTGTTGCCTTGTTTATTGCTAAAAAAACCCTTTCCCTTTTGAACCGTTTTTGTTGGCGGAAACTATTTTTGTTGCCGGATATTACTTATTATGAATATTTGATTGTGGTTTTAAAATTTGGAGGAACTTGTTATCGTTTGTGACTTGTTGAATGTATTTGTGTTACCCCCAATGGTGTTGCTGATGGTAGTGTAGGAGGAACACCATTTTTATGCTTTCTGTTCTAAAAAGATCTTTTTGAAATTACGTTATGTGTTTTGTTGCTTTGTACGACTTCTTTTTACTGTGGCTGAGGTCTTTAGTGATGACTTGGTTATTTTTGTATTTGTAGGGGTACTTTTTTTTGTCTCGGTCTATAATTGTCAACATGTCATCAAAGGTCCCGCCTTCTTTGTCATCTTGGGTTGATAGTATTTTGTTTCATCCTGTTTCCGTATTTGACAAAGAGTACGTAGATGTATTCTGTAGACACCATAGAATATGTGAAAGTCAGGAAAATGAGTGAAATTATGAGTTAGTAGTGCTAGATCCTGAGGAGAGAGTGTGTTTCCCTCCTTTAGACAACTTGGAACGCCCCTTTTCCTATGCATATGATTGCTTCTTTACCAAATTAGGCATTAAACTTCCTTTCTCTGACTTTGAGACGGACATCCTCTGGACTTGTAATGTCACTCCTACCTAACTTCACTTGAATTCTTGGGCTTTTCTCAAAATGTACCAATTTTTGTGCTAGGAGCTCGATGTTCGACCTTCTCTCAAGGTCTTTTTTTTTACCTTTTTTCTTGACCAAACCCGGGTCTTCGAAAGGAAAGTTGTCTTGGCTTTCTTTTCGTGTTGTTCAGGGTAGAAATTTTTTTCTATTTTTGATGAATCCTTTAATGAGTTCAAAAACTATTTCTTCAAAGTCTGAGTTGTAGAGGGTATCCGACCTTTCTATCTGGATAAGAATGATGAACCTTCCTTTCTATTGTACTGACAAGAAAAGTAGGTGATAGCCAAGTATAATGTAGATACCCTAAACGAGCTTGAGAAGTGTATGGTAGACGTGTTGAAAGAGTGTTGGGGTCGGGCTCCTCACTTGGATACTAAAACGTTCTAGTGACCCTATTCTGCTTCGATTCGAGATAAGTAGCTTTTCGACCTTTAGCTTTAGGATTTTTGGTTGTAATTTGTTAACTAAGGTGCCCTTTTTATTTTTGTTTTGCAGAACAAATGGCTCCCAAATCTGCAGTGATGAAACAACTCCGCCAAACCAGGGAAACTGTTGTAGCTCGTGGTATTCAGGAAAAAAAAGCCGGGGGTGCCACCCGACCTTTGCCGAAGAAGTCAAATTTGGGTCCTTCATCTCAGAAGAAGATTATTTCCACTCCTTCTATTCAGGTGATTTCTCCTGACTCCCTTCCAGAGACTGTCGCTGTCCCCCCCTTTTCCTTCATCTTCAGAGTTACCTCTTAAAAGGAAAAAAAACTGTTGAAGAGATGAGCATTTATGATAAAGGATTTGGCAGGATTGCCTGGAGTGAGAAGAATATTCTTTCTCATAGTCGCATTAGCATGGATGATGTGGCTATAAATATACTCTAGCTTTATGTAATATGAGTTCTATAAATATTTTTAAAAATTCTGTTTCTCACTCAAAAACAAAACACGTTGAAGTGAGATATCACTCTATTAGAGAACAGATTAAAATATGTAATATTGACATTCAATTTATAAAATAGAAAAAATAACTTGCTGATATATTCTCTAAGCCATTAGTTGAGGACCGATTTGTAAACTAAAAACTACTTTAAAAATCATTAACTGTGAATCTTTGAATTAATTTTACTAATGTTTTTTTTTTGAGAATTTTGTCTCCTGGGTCGTTAGGAGCCAATTTTGGACAGATGATAAATTTTTGAAAGTTTGTTAAAGTTGTTATCTAATTTTTTTGAAATGAGATATGATGTGGCCAAGTTGTTTTTTTTTATTCCTTGTGGTCTCTTGTGTTTTCTTAAAACACTTCATTGGGCCAAAAGTTTCTTGTGTTTTCTTATTTTATATTTTCTTAAAAATAAAATAGTTTTTTTGTGATTCTATTAGTACTATCTTTTCAGACTTTATTCATACATTTTTTCAAACATATTTTAATTATTTGCTAATCAGTTTTCTTTTGTTTTTCAAGCTTTTCAACAAGATGCAACATTTAATTTTTACAAGTCTCTAACACATTATTTTGCAGGTTCGATTTTTGTTTTTTCTACCTACCTTAATGATAAAGGGGAGAAAAATGTATATACGAGGCTTGCTTAGGTTATTGGTTATTAGTTTTTATTATTCTTATAATTATGGACTGAACTCATTTGATTTTAAGTTATTTAAACTTTATAAAATTTTATGTGCTTATATTTATGTTGTGGTTATATCTGTGCTGCTAAAATTTTGCATACCATGCTGCTATACATGTAAATTTTTAAAAGTTTGTAATATTTGCTTGTATGGATTTTTTTTTTGCGTGTATATCCCTAAAACTGTAGAGAAACTTATATTAAAGAGGAGCATCCCTTATGAAAAAAGGGAGAACACTTCAACATTTGGATTGGTATCATCAAAGAAAAGTTTCTAAATTTTTGTTTTATTTTAGTTCTTTTGATTAATACATCATATATTATATTTGTCATTAAGGAAGATATTGTTGATTTTAGAAAATAATAAACTTTGATTTGATTATGACAAACATATTTGCTTAAATTTAAAAGCCCAAAAATTGTTCGATGTGTGTTTATAGTGCAGGCCCAAATCAATTTTTGTTTGAGCAGCCCAATAAAAAAATAACTTGACTATGATATTGGTATATAAACTAATAATGCAACCTAGTCTCAACAACAAAGTCCAACACTTTAGTCTAGTACATGAATAAAATCTGTTGTTGCTGCATCAGCAGTTTTACCAATTTGGGTAATGCAAATCAAAGCTAAAAGTGGTTCACTTTTTGTTAGCATCTAAACCTTTTATCAAATAATTATGTTTTGAAAAAGTCAAATAATTAAGCCAAAGATAAAATCAAAATGCTAATTTGGTTTAGGAAAAAAAGTGTTGCAGCTATGATAACCAAATGTGCAAACAAATTTAAGTTGTTGCAAGATTTCGAAAAAGAAAAAAAAGGTTTTCCTTTTTCAAATCAAATTGAAGAATAAAAGATGAAATTTGGAGCTAAAGCTTAAGGATCAAGACTACTGATCTTGTAAGTACTTTGAAGACATCATGACAGCAAGAATCCAAGCATGATCATGTTGCTGTTACAACAATATTGTTCTACAACTTTGTGTCTCTACTATCTCTGCGTTTTTGCTCTGATTCTAAGAGAAGAAGATAGACTCAATGTGTAAGACTCTGAATTTTTTAAACAATTAAATAAGAAATTTATTTATAATTTATTATATTTAATTAAGATTATATTTTTAAGAGATTTTATATATAAATTAAGCAATTTCTTAGATATGATTTAAAGTTTTAGTAATTGAATGATAATAAGAATTTTATATGTTTTAATTTGAATAATTAGATTTTTAGCTCTATTTTATAATTTAAAGAAAATTCATTTGATTATCTCCAAATATTGAATTTAAGTATTGAGTTGAAAATAATTTGTAAATTGATGATTAAATGATAATTTTATAGATATTATTATTGGATTTAAAATTAGTTTTCATTTACTCTATTACCCTTTAATTTTATTAAAGTTACTAAATTACCAAAATCCCCAATTTCATATATAAAACCCTAATCTCCAAATTGAAACCCTAACCCCTTCTAACCTAAACCTAACCGCCAATGTTTCCCTTTCTTACCAAACTCAGGAGCAGCCTTCGAAATTTCCACACACACAGAGAGAGAGAGAGAGAGAGAGAGAGAGAGAGAGAGAGAGAGAGAGAGAGAGAGAGAGAGAGAGAGAGAGAGAGAGAGAGAGAGAGAGAGAGAGAGAGAGAGAGAGAGAGAGAGAGAGAGAGAGAGAGAGAGAGAGAGAGAGAGAGAGAGAGAGAGAGAGAGAGAGAGAGAGAGAGAGAGAGAGAGAGAGAGAGAGAGAGAGAGAGAGAGAGAGAGAGGTTGTTGTCGCCACCGGTCATCGTCACGCCACCGTCGCCGCACGCTTCTGCCACTGTCGAGGTTGTTGTCGCCATCGTCTTGTGTTGCAGCCGCGTCGCCATTGAAGAAGAGGAAAGCGAGGGACCGACGAAGCAAACGCAGTTACGTCGGGTTCAAAGGAGAGGGGTGCGATTCACAGGCAAGATGGCGAGAGACAGTCACGAAGGGAGGAGCGTCGCCGTTGTTGTTGCGATGTGTGGGATTCACGAAGAAAGAGAGACGAACTCGAAGGAGCTGTCTCTGGTTTACGCTGCTGTGCTTTTACCACCGCCGTGTCATCACCACTGCAGAGGGGTTTCCATCGCCGCCACTGGGAAGGGGAGAGCCAGAGGAAGCCATTACCATGCACGCCGTTGTCGGAAGAATAGAACGGGGAAGGAGGAGAATGGGGTTACCGTTGCCGTTCTTGTGGGTTGGAGTTCATCGTTGAATTTGGGCCAAGAGAAAAGGATTTTTAGACACGTTTTGGCTTTGTGGGTTTCGACTAACTGATGCAGGGGATTTTATTTTAAAACTAACTATTTTAATTTATGAATACCATAGAAGTCTAGTGGGTATTTGTAAATAATTTATGATTATTTGAAATGACTGAATGATGAGTTTGAGTTGTATTTGTGACTGAATTTGATGGATATGTGTTTGATTTCTTGATTGTTTAAGAATGTTGAAAATTCTGATTATTAGCTGGTTATAATGAATATTTGTTGAGTTGTGGTTGTGAATGGTGATAGATTTGGTATTGCTTGTTGAATTGGAAATATGAATTGAGTTTTATGAATTGAGGCTGTGATTGAGTTGAAAACTCTGATTATGTCAATGTCTTGGTTGGGTTGTTGATTTAAGAAATTATAAAAGTGAGGTAGCCCGTAAAGGTGGTGAAGACAAATTTTAAGAGGAGGCTCTGTCCGAGTTCTTAATAAAACATATGAAAAAGTGATCTTGTTTTGAAAATTTGATTTATAATCTTATTTTGAGAAAATATTGGTTTGATTCATTAGTAATTATTGATTTGATTCAAGAGCAAATGATTTGAAAGGGAGCAAAATTTTATTAAAATAGAATGCGACTTAGTTTCAAAGGAAATGATTGTGAAAATGGTTTGATTATTGAAAAGGGTTTGATTTTTGGAATCATTGAGAGATTTTTTGGTTGGGACCCTAGAAGGGTGACATAGTCTATTCTTTAGAGGAAATACTGCCAAAATTTTTATAAAATCTTAAGACTTTATTTAAAGCATTATTTAAAAGCAAATCTGATTTATGAATATTATTTGATTTCGATTTATTAAGAAAAGTATAATTTAAATTCAATCTTTTGAGAAGATATTTTGTTTTAAGTTATGATATCAGTTCAGTTTGTTAAGAAAGGGAAAGAAAGAGAAAAGGAAACACGGCATGTGTGTTTATGAAATGATTAAGAGGTCATGAAAGGGTGACGGAACGTAATTAGTTGTGGTGTCGGTGTAAAAATGTTAAGCCATGAGCTTTATATGTGAATGATTGTGTAGGGATGCCCGTGTATATGGAATGGCCTCCAGGAACATGGGTCACATGCTTCAGCTGGAGAATTAGCGCATGCAAGTACTTGCAGAGATCATGTTTGGCATACTTCAACTGGAGAATCAGCGCTTGCAAGAAGTAGAAACTTGCAGAGGTTATGCCGCTGGAATACCTTATCTGACTTGCGAGTCGGATTGCATCGATTGTGGATCGAAACCGACAAATGAGCTCATTACTTGCGTTAGGGATAGACATGCACCATGTTGTTTGCACATTTGCATTTGGTTGTGTTTGCTTGTATTACTTCTCTGTGATTGTGCTGTTTGACTTGTTTGTGTGTTGGGTTGGATCTCTTACTTGTGCTATTAGTTCATGGATGTATTGAGGTGAAATGATTATGTGGTTGAGAAATGATTATGTGACTGAGAGATGGTTAATATGACTAATTTTGTGATTAAAATATGTTTTGAGTTTAGAAATTTAAAGAAAAGTAATTAATTATCTAAAGTAAAACTAAAAGTATTTTCAGGGATTTAATAAAAATAGTTTTATTGAGCAAAGTTAATTATTTACATTTTATTTCATTACTTTTACGGCATTCCTATCTCCTATTGAGAACGTGTGGTTTGTTCTCACCCCAAAATCTTCCACCCTTTTAGTGACACAGGTTTGAAGACTCTGTATGAAGCCGCAGACGAATAGTTAGAATTGTTTATAAGTTAAGTTGTTTTCATAGAGTTCCCTCACCTTTATTGATTAGGATTTTATTTTATCCAGAGGGATAGGTATTGTATTATTTGAGTTTTATATTGAATTTATTTGTATAACATTTATATTAGTAGTAATTATGTGATTACTATTACTTGGTGATCTTTGATATATGATTTTAATTGATAAAAACAAAATTTTTAAGCATTTTCTTAAAAATTGAAACGCAATATCGAACTAAAGACTCAATATTAGATAGTTAATAAAGAAAACGAGTTAGTAATGCCTTGCTTTTGGTACGATCATGACGTACTGGAAGTTAGGTTGTTACACAATGTTGTCCTTGTGCTCAGACCTTGTTCCAAGGACCACTTCAAGTTTTGGAAGTATTATTCCTATAAAAAAAGGAGAAATCGGCTAAGAATTGAAGCCAAAGAGTGAGAGTTGAAAATTTGAGTTTTTCGTATCTTTCAAGTTATTCACACATTCTCCTTCATGTAGTTACATTGAATATTTTATTTTCTCAGTGAGTCTCTCTTTAATTTCTCATGATAAAAGATATCAAGTGAGATATTTGAAAAAATCATATGAGAAAAAAGATAAAGAAAGTTGAACTTGAAAAAAAAAACTATTCAATATGACCATCTCTTTTGATGTAATTTTTGTCTTATGTCATTATCTTGAGAGGTTCTCCTTACAAAGTTAGGTTAACACTTAGTATTGAGAGTTTAGGTTGAGAGTCTAACCGAAACATGTCTGGTTAGAAGCTTGTGTATTTTTACATAGGATTAAGAAAATTCTAAAAAATTGGTGTTTATAATCTTAAAAAAAATAGTGAAAATTCTACTATAATTATAATAGAGACTAGATGTAGGTCACATTGTATAAGATAATTAAACCAAAATATATGATAGTGCAAATTTTTGTTTTATTCTATTCGTATGAGTTAAAATAATTTTACCTCTTGCATTATCGCTAACACATACACAATAATAACAAAATTTTAATATGTTATGGTGTTCAAGAATTAAAGGATAAAAAACAACTCTAGATTCAATCTTTTCTTTGTTCTAGATTATAAAAAACCTTCAAGTCTCACCATTCTATAAGTGATATGCTATAAAATATACTCTTGTTATCTTATAGTTTTTTCTTTTAAGTTTACTCATTTCATACATCTCAATAATAATACTTTTTTTTCATGAACTTTTATTTTTCTGTAATAATAACTGCACCATACTATTCATTATTCAATTATACTAACATTATTTACTTTGAATCATTGCAGAACATGAGACACGAGACATACATAAAACTTTGACGGTTGGCTGCAAAGTCAAACGTTAACAGTTAATCTTTCCACTGTGTTCGTGTATATTCCTCACTATATCTGTTCTTGAAAATAGTTATGTTCTCTAAAACTACCAGTTACTCTTTTTTACATACAATAGTGCTAGAGAACCAAGAGAATTCCAACAAAAAATCTACCAACTGCTGTTGGGCCAAGATTCAGAAGCTCATTTCACCTCAGCAACATTCAAAAATTATATCCAGGTAAACTAATTTCATCCTACCCAAAACCCTACCCCTTACTTTCATCGTTTTACTGCAACACATTTTGAAACACACCCACCATCGCGCCAGAATACTGCGAGCTGCGCGTACATCTCCTCTCCTCCTCCATCGGAAGCAGCGCCTTCACCTACCACGTGCGGGCAACCTTGGAGTGCCGTCATTCCAGAACGCCACGACCAGACCATCCCTTCGGTGCTTCCCTAATCTCAGACGCCCACCTGTGAGAAACAATTAGGTTCGGTTGCTCACGGAGGGTGCGCCGCTGGTGCTGCATGCCTGTGTTGGCAGCATCGTTGAGGATTCCCGACTCTGCTCCGTCGAACACTGATTGAGGTCTATTGCTCCAGCCTCGAAAACCTACCTTCACATGACTAATTGATATGTATGTAGATGTTGCTTCTAATTTCAACTACATGTTTTTTCAATAGAATTTGGATAATGTATTATAACGGTGTTTCTGGGTATTTTTTGGAGATTAGATATTGCTATTAGGGTGTATAGTTCATGTTACGGTGTTTATGCTTATTTGAATTGATGCTATTAGGGTGTATAGTTCATGTACTAGTATTGGAAGTAGTATAGTTCATGTTACGGTGTTTATGCTTATTTAAATTCATTTAAGGTTACTTTATAGGTAAGAGTGTTGCTATGAAAATAAAATTAATAATTTAGTTAGTTTTAGTCCTTGTAAAAATTTTGCTCAAAATTTAAATGTGAAGGAACCATTTGTGTACATGTCTAGAAATAATCTTTATCATGTTGTTGACTGGTATATCAGTTATCAGAATACGAGAGTAAATAATTCAATGAGGGTGAAAATTTAGAAAAAAAAGTCTAATGTGATGAGAATAAGCTTTAATTTACATTACAGGAAAAAGTATTTCAATAAAAAATAGCAGGAATTATTTATTGCCTCCAACAATTATCTTGTTAACCCAACGGATTATTATAAATATTAAAGTGAGTATATTTTATTTATTATTTTGGGTTGGATAATACCATTTTATTTAAAGTCATACTTATTGCTGCATATAATTAGAAGGGAAAAATTGATTCAGATATGTCTAGTTGGACAATTTTACTGTTCTTTTACTATAGAGTGGAGGGGTTTTTCTTTACCATAGATTGGATGATTTTTTAATTTATGCAACCTGTCTCTCATAATCAAAATATTTATACTTTTGGTCTTGGATGATTTTTTAATTTATGCAACCTGTCTCTCACAATCAAAATATTTATACTTTTGGTCTTTTGTTTATATAACTGAAATATGGAATTGCAACATGTCTCTTGCATTCAAAAGATTAGAATTGGTTAAATTTTGGTTTCTTATCTTTGCTAAGATTCAGGAAATGTGGTTGCAGTCAAGGTGATTTACCCTTGGTAAATTGTTGGATATTGTTGAATTTATGTAACTAGAG
The DNA here is from genome assembly GCF_003086295.3 of Arachis hypogaea. Taxonomy (NCBI): domain Eukaryota; kingdom Viridiplantae; phylum Streptophyta; class Magnoliopsida; order Fabales; family Fabaceae; genus Arachis; species Arachis hypogaea. Next base: position 27,643,573 of record NC_092036.1, read on the forward strand.
ATTGGATGTTGCTGAAATTAGAGATTGAATGTTGCTATAACCTTAATATTGGTATGGAATTTTGATGATGAAATTATATTAAATTTAGTCTAATTTTGTTCGAATTTAATTTTGTTCCTAATTATGGTTCGAAAGTCTTTGTATTTGGAGTTTGAAGTCGATTCTCCTTCTCTCCCTATATATTACGACTTGTTAAATCATTGGTTCAATGTGACAAGTTTACCTGATTGCTTTCCAAATTTTTTCAAGCCTAAACTCATATCTGATTTAAATTGTTTAACTAAAGAATTCCTTCTGGCTGTTTTTTCTTTATGTTGAACAAATGCTCTAATTTTTGAAGTGATTCAAAATAAACATTTTGTAGATTGATAGATGTTGCTTCTAATTTGGGTGTTATATGGTATTATTTGTATGGGTTTTGTATAGCAGCATCAACAATGTTTAATTGAGAACTCGCTTGATGTTGCCACTGATTTTGTATGCAGCTTCGCTTAAAGGATTTGGGCCTGTTTCTTGTGAACGCGCACCAGGATTGTGTTGCAGATAAGCCAATCAAGATGGGAAAAAAGGTACAATGATATTTACCTTTATCGAACTGTCATTTCACGTGATCATATTTGTGACTTACACCTAATGTTACCATTGCGAAAAATTGCTAGAGTCACAATGCTCGCCTTGCTACATTCATGATATGATGAGCACGATGACTAGAAACAACGCCATTGAGAAGCTTGCGGAGATTGATGAAATCGGATTCGGATTCTTGAGGCTTGTTCTGAATTGGTCGGTGAAGCAGGCCATCATGGTTCACCTGGCCGAGTGGTATGATGTTAAACCAAGAACTTTTATACTCGACATTGGCAACATCCGACTCAATGCTGAGTTAATCGGCTGGGTTTTCGGCATTCCATCTAGTGGTAAGTTCCGCTTACGAAATCACTTAGTGTGTCATAGACATTCGTGAAAATATCATTGGGTATATGTATTTTACCTTGCACTGACGTGTCAAAATGTTGTAGGCGATCCATTCCAAACCCTGGATGAGACAAATCCGGCCCACGTGGCCATCAAAAAGAGGTTCCATAGACGGACAGCAACTGAACTCTGGGATTTAGTTTATAACTGTCCTACGGCAATTGAATCAGATAGGATGGAGTTCAGGAGATATTTTCTACTCGTGGTAATAAAAATGTTTCTGTGCCCCACAACCCAACAGGTAAATTTGCCATGGCACATTTACCCCGTATTGGATGTTTCTGATCTGAAAAGATTCAACTGGCCGTTGCAAACTCTAAAGTGGTTCGACACGGCAGTTGAGAAGTATAAGCTCAAAGGGAATAAAACATGTGAGGGCTGCATGTTCGTCATGCTGGTAGGATGTATTCGATGAATATTAGTAAATTGAGCATGCCATTTTTTAATGTAGAGCATAACTTCTACCCTTCTTCTGTACAGATACTCTATTTTCAGCAGTTGCAATACGGTCAGCTCGACAACTATCATGAGAATCAGCCATGGCTTGGTGCGTGGACCTCAGAGAGTTTGAAAAAAGAAGGCACAATATATTATTTCTGAGGTACTCTTTTTTTTTCTAGCGATCGATTACTTTATGACTGTATGTCAGTGGATGTTGCTTATTAGAGGAATCACGATGTTTCTTTTCTTTGCTATATGGTTCTTTCTAAATGTATATAAAAAATTTGATGTGCGAGGTAGTTGGGGATGACTTCGCGTGTTTAATATGTGAATGGTTTCTTATTTTTGGTGTTTCTGGTTTTCGTGTTAGTGATGCTTGGGCATTTGGTTGAGTTCATTTATTCTCCCCATGTGTTAATTTAGGGGCGCCTCTTGACTAGAAAGGGGAAAAGTGAAGAGGTACAAGGACCGTCAGCTCAAGATGAAAGGACGAAAGCAGCAAGAAAAGCACCACAAAAGCGTCGACGAAAAGCTTTGGTGGCGCTAAGGGTAAGCACGTGTTAAAGACTTAGTATGTTAACAAACTTCCTTTATTAGTGTTAATTTGGTTCACGCTATTTTTATAAATAGGGAAGCTCCATCGGTAGAGAGCAAGCAGGAGGCAATGGAAAGACGACCAACTGGAAGCACTAGGAATCCACCTCCAACTAAAAGTGAGTATATGTTTATAGTTGTGTATACGTTTATAGCCAGAAAGTGAGTATACGTTTATAGTTGTGTATGGATTAAACTTTGAACTAGTTTAACTAATTTCAGAAGGTTGATTTCAATGTAATTGTATGTTTCTTTAATTCCCATATTCGATTTGCATAAAGCAGCTGAGTAGGGCAGGTAGCAAGAAAAAGGGGGAGGATATAAAGGACCGTCCACATAGGTCGAACCCAAAACCATCTGAAGAAAAACATCTCCCAATAAGCACGAATGATGATGATGACAACGAGCCTCTTGCTAAGAGAGGGCGCCGATTGTTCCCCCAGGGAGTTGAACAACAAAAAACAAGTGTCGGGACCCCCGGCGCCTACCTCAACTAGGAAAACACATCCCATGAAACAACTGAGTCCAGAGATCCCGATGCAGGAACACCCGCCATAGCACTAGTGGAACATCAAGAATGGGAATTCGATGAGCAAGTTTCCTCAGCAAAACTCTTTCATTTTAGGTCTATTTTTCTAGTTAGTGAATTAGGAAATGCATGCATACCAAAGTTACTTAATTCTAACCTTCGTTGATTTTGACGTAGTAATCCTGATTTATTGTCGATGCGAGACCCGAAGAGCGTAAGAATATAGGAATACCTTGAGCAAATGCAGTGCACTACGCCACTCCAGATCGTGATGCCAACCACTCCATTTTGCAGAACACCTAGTCCACCGAGCCACCGGGTTTTATTGGAAAAGATGCAGATGCAAAAGAAACCTACCCAGTATACTCCTATAAAGGTGCATCCCTTGCTAAAGGGGTGAAAGCTTGATGAGGATGATGAGGAGCGAGTGCGAACATGGGCTGCCAATGTGTTGTTGGGGGAAGACCAGGTCGTGGTGTCGTATGAAGTAAGGTTGCATTTAGAACTGCTCCGAGAGGACCTGTGAACACTGCTGACCCGTCGCTGGGTCAATAACAACGTAAATAGAACATACTAAGACTTTGCTATAATGAATGGAGTTCTTAATAGATATGATCTCTCATAAAGATGACACTAACTGAGTTAAAATTGACCGTGCAGATCGTTTAATAGATGTGTTTCACCTTGAATGACTTGGAATCATTACAGTTTAAGGATGACTTCTACTGTATTCCTCTAGGAATTTTGGTAGGCGTGATTTTGTAGATTTTCAGTGGTTAGGATTTGTATACTGAAATTAAATACTACTGTTTCAACAGGAAATGGTGTTGCAGAAGAGAAACCTGGATTCTTTCAGGGAGGGCCCTACCGTGAGTTATGTGGGTCTGGGTCCTCAGTTTGGTGCTGATTCTAGATATTTTGACAAGGCAACGGCTTCCTTGAGAAAATGGGTAAGTCAGTATGCTAGTTGAATACAAACATTATGGTTCTTGCCTCTTATTCTACAGCAATAGGAACAAACTAACGCATGCATGCTACTGTTTATATACGATTCTTTACCACGTAGTGGTTTTTACGTGGATGTTGCTTATGATATGCATTAGGGTGTTTCTTTTCATTGCCAGTTGGATGGTTCTGTGTGTGTTTCTGAGTTATCGTGTCTCAGGCACATGTGATTGGGTGTAATTAATTGAGATGTGACTACCTTGTGTTTCCTTAGATATTTTGCAACTTGTTTCGTGTGTTAAGAATTTTGCGACTATCTCTGATTAGTGATGAACTTGTGGCTATCTCTTGTGCACTAAGTATTGCATTGCCTTATTATAATAAACACTGTACGGTTCTTGCCTCTTATTCTAGGTGTTTGATGCCATTTGATGAACTAATACTTGCATGCTACTATTTTTGATATTTTTTGTTAACAAGGCAGTAGTTTCTACTTAGATGTTGCTTATGATAGGCATTAGGATATTTTTTTAATTGCCGGTTGGATGGTTCTGTACATGTTTCTAAGTTTTCATGTTTTATCCACTTGGGATTGCGTGTACTTAATTGACGTGTGACTAGATTTTGTTTCTTTAGATAGTTTGCAATAGGTTTCATGTGTTATGAATTTTACGACTATCTGTACTTATTGCCTATTATTATAGGTTTCATTGTGCTTCCATGTCACCGTTTTTATATTTTTTGTTTACAACGTAGTTGTTTTTTCCCGTCTGTATCGATCATCATTGGTGGATGTATGCCTTTAAAATCCCTAAAAGAAGGTTGTGGATACTGGATAGTATGTATCTGGAGAGCACAATGATGACATGTCGAAAATACATGCTTATGCGGTAAGCAAATCTCTCCTAATTAATGCAGCAACATCTTAAGTCGTAAAAAATGTAATATTGCTAAATTATAGTTCGTTTTCAGGGGAGAATTATTGAAGACATAGCTAAAGTGTCGATGCCCGCATACGAGCTCACGGAGAATGGCCCGACTCATTTCTATCCCAGCATCCCAAAGCAACATAACGGGTCAGTTGAAATGCTACTTATCAACAATCTTACCAGCAATTAAATTGATAATGATAAAAAGTCTCATGGTTAAAAATAATATATCCATTTGTGCATGTAGCTGTGATTGTGGTGTATACGTGATCAAGTTCATTGATAAACCTCTATTTCATGGTTTATCTTGTACTCAATTGATTGGTTTTTATCAACTCTTTACCCACTTATTCATACTATTTGCATGTTTTTGCTTTTTCCTTCCGGATTTTGTGCTATAATTGAAAATATGCTTCTTTGGACTTTAAATTTGCTAATATTAATCATCTCTTATTACTATTAGATGTCGTGATATGTGTGTTAAGTGTGTTAAGAGATTACAGGGCAAGAATGGGTTAGAGGATGGAAAGGAAGCATGCAAAAGTGGAAGGAATACAAGAAACTGAAGGAATTGCCAAAGCTGTCAACCTGACCTCTTCGCATTCAAACGGTCATAACTTGAGATACAGAGGTTCAAATGTAGCGGTTCTACTTGCGTTGGAAAGCTAACGTCCGGGGCTTCAATTTGATATATAATTTATCACAGTAGCCGTACAGTTAAGCGACGCAAATGCGTGCTCCACGCGGACGCGTCGCAGTGACGAAAATCAACGTGTTTGATTTCATAACCAGCGAATTTTGGGCCTTTTTTGACCAAGTTCTCGGCCTAGAAAACACATATTAGATGCTATAAAGTGGGGTAATGCATCCATTCATAAGGGACTTGATACAACAGAGACGACTCATAATTCAATTTTCATAATTTAGATGTAGTTTTTAGAGAGAGAGGTTCTCTCCCCTCTCTTAGGATTTATGATTAGGATTCCTTTTAAAGGATTTAGGATTTCTTCTTCTCAATTTTCAGGTTCAATGTTCCTTTTATTTATTTTTCCAATTTAATTTATGAAATTTTCCATGTTATATTTGAATATTCTATTTAATATAATTTGAGGTATTTTCAGATCTATGATTTGTTTCTTTTATTTATGATATAAATAATTTAGAATTTTCCCTTTTAGCTTTGGTTAAGTAATTGGTGATGCTTGAGTTATCAAACTCGAGGTGTTGACTGAAAATTGGAATTCTTTGCTGATTAATTTGGATTCTACTAACTCTAGTCTTTCCAAGGGAAAGACTAGGACTTGAGGATTCATATTGATTTATCCACCTGACTTACCTTCGTAGCTAGAGTGGGAGAAAAATCCAATTCTCATCACAATTGATAAGGATAACTAGGATATGACTTCCAGTTCTCATACCTTGCCAAGAGCTTTTCTAGTTATTAGTTTATTCCTTTTTCCATTTACTATTTTTGCTTTTTATCTTATACATTAAAAAACCCCAAAAACACATCTTTTTCCATAACCAATAATAAATCATTCCTCCCTGCAATTCATTGAGAAGATGACTCGAGGTTTAAATACTTCGGTTATCAATTTCAAAGAGGTTTGTTACTTGTGACAACTAAACGTTTGTACGAAAGGATTTTCTGTTGGTTTTGAAGCTATACGTACAACGCGATCATATTTGTGAATTTCTTTACCGATAGGAAATTCGATCGTCAAAATGGCGCCATTGCCGGAAAATTACAAACGTGTGCCTTATTATTGGTTATTGTAAATATTTTCTTTTTAATTGATTTTTTTCAAAAATTACAAAAAAAATTTTAGATTTTTATTTTAAAATTTTTATCTTATCTTATCTTAGTTTTAAATTTCAAAAATCAAATTTTTTTTTCAAAAATCATATTTTTTTCAAAATCTTATCTTATCCTTTTTCAAAATCTTATCTTATCCTTTGTCAAAAAAATCATATCTTTTTCAAATTCTTATCTTATTTTTTTTTCAAAAATCATATCTTTTTCAAAATATTTTTTTGTTAGTTTTGTTTTTATTTTCTCCTACTACTATGAACTCTCACCACTTTGGCTATGAGTCTGGTTACAATTATGTTGCAGGAAGAGAAAATTATAATGACAACATGCACCAAAGATGGAACAATCAAAGATGGGAGGAGCCACAAGGATTTAATCAACCCTCATGGAAACAACCACCTCCAATGGACTATCAACAACCATTCTGTGATGCATATCAAGGCAATGGCTATGGTGAGCACTCTTTTGATTATCAACAACCACCATCATATGCCTATCAAACCCCTCCTCAACATGACTTTGGACCACCATACTTACAAGCCCCTTTCCGCCATTCACCTCCATATGACCCTAACCCTCAACCACCATACCAACCACCATATGAACCATATATAGAACCACCCCAATTCCAACCCAATTACTCCCAAGAACCACCACCTCAATATTCACCATCTCCATATCCATCAATCCAAAAGTACTATGATCCTACTTATGATAGCCGAGCTCAACAAGAGTCAAATGATCGTTTCAAGGAGACAATGGATCGACTCAATACAACCATTCAACAACTGGGCCAAGCGATAAGCCGACTAGACTCCTGACATCTGGACACTCAAGGAACTCCCATGGCTTCATGTGGAGAATCTACTGAAGAACGCAGCATGAAGGAAAAGCTAGAAACTCCGGTGGACAATGAGCATCATGACTTTGTATTGGAACAATTGGAGGAAGCCGTAATTGTTAAAAAGGAAGAAGTGGTCGAAGACTTAGGAGATGCGGAACCACCATGGGAAAGTCAGGTTATAGTGCCTCCTTCCAAGGTGATTGAAATTGATGCTGAGGAGGGTGTACAACCTCTAAGGCATATTCTGGTTGAAGACTTGGAAGAGGTTGATCAAGAGACGGAGACTAAAGAAGCAGAAGCACAGCCTCCCATGCCCTTGGTAAGCAATGAAGAAGAGATTAAATTGGAAGAAAGCTACCAAGAAGAAGAGGTTGAAAGTGAAAAAGCTTGAAAAGAGGTGGAAGTTGTCAGAGAAGAGCACAAGGGAGTAAAGTCTGCAACTACCTTGCCAAAGTTGTTGGAGACCCCTCCCCCTAAGTTTCCATCATCCTTCACAACATTCAAGTGTGTAAAATTCATATCCCTTAGCTTTCTAATTCCACTTGAATATGGGCTATTGGAGACGGATGGTCAACTTAGAGCTCTTTGTGGTATTAAGAGTAAGAGGAAGATGGTCAGTGGTAAGAATTGTCCTGCAAGGTTCATTATGGTTAGAAGCTTTAAGTTTAAATGCAAAGGTTGGTGTAGAGCTCAATTGAATGGGTCTAGGAAGTTGTTTGGATGCTTCAGTGAGAATTCTAAAGCTGAACCGCCCGGATGGAATCATGATAATCAACTTGAAGACGGGTGTAAAAACAAGATTTGGGATCCGGGAATATATGAAGATCAAATTTGGGAGCTCAAAGCTTGTGAAGAACTCCATCAAAGCTTGAGAAATTTTCTTGGTATTGATAGAGCTTATTGGAAGTCCAAGCATTGGTGAAAGTTTCAGGATGAGTTCAAGCACAAGCCACCATGACAGAGCGCTCGCCAAATGTCCAACTTAAGGACTTTAACTAAAAGTGCTAGGTGGGAGACAACCCACCATGGTATGATCGTCCCTTTTTCAGTTTTAATTGTAGTCTGTTTTGTTTGTTTTTGAGTTTTGATTGAACCTGGAATCATGCATAATATTCATATTAGCATTGCATTCTGCATTTTGCATATTTAAAAAAAAATGCACGCGACGCGACAGTGTCGCTGACGCGTCCGCGTCAAATGTGCGTTGGGAAGAAAATAAGATTGAATAGAAAGTCACGCAAAAGTGTGGTTGGAGGCGTGCCTTTGGCACAATTTGACCCACGCGACCGCGTCGCTGACGCGTCCGCGTCATGTGGAAAAAATGCCTCCCACGCGTTCGCGTCACCCACGCGAATGTGTGGCCCTGTAAAATCGACGTAAACGGGTGTATGGCAGCATATGGTGCTGGAAGCACAAACCCCATGACGCGAACGCGTCACCCATGCGTCCGCGTCACTTACAAATCGCGCCAACCGCGCGAACGCGTGTTCCACGCGTCCGCGTCACCTGCGCCACACAACTTATCCAAATCACCGCCAACTATCTTATCTTTTCTTCCCCAAATCTAAATCTTTTCTTTCCCTTCTTTTTCTTTTTCTTTCTTTTTCTTTTAATTGGTGTTAGAAATTTATTTGGGTCATTATTTTGCTTGTGGTTTATTAAGGAATTGTTTGACAATTATATATTACTTTTTATAGGGTTGCGTGCATGTTCAATTTAATACTTTCAATAACTTATTTACCATGCATGCTAAATGTTTGTGAAAAAGTCCGTATGGCATCATGCACTACTTTTCTGTTATCCTACTTTCATGCCTGTTTTTCACAAAATCCTTTTTATATTTTATTAATTATTTATAATTGTCCATATAAACATATTGTTAGTTTGAAAGGCTTGGTAATCTAACTTGGACATTGAATGCTTGATCTATGCTACTCATGTCTTTGACGGCATGCCAATAAATACCTTGCATTTAACTGTCATCACATGCACTTGCTATATTTCCATTAATGACTTTTCACATGTAGTCATGACTATGTGTTAACGTTATTCTTCTTTACTGTGCATTGATTACCACCTTTCCCGTTCTCTTCCTTGCTCTAACCCTTAGCTTTAAAAGTTACTTTCTTTTTCCCCTTTCAGGATGGCCACAAAGAAGGGTAGAGAGACAGCTACTCCCAAATCACCGGCAAGGAAAGGAACAAAAAGAGCACCCGCTGAGGAACCACAACCCCCATCCACTTGCACATCTTAACATGCACCGAGGACAGTGCAATCTTTAAGTGTGGGGAGGTCGATACCGACTTCCAGGGGTTAGTTACCTTCTTTTCAACACCAATACTCTATTTTCTTTGTTTGTTCATTGTTGCATTTGCATATTTGATTGCATGTTTGTTTGATTTTATGCATATTCTACTTGGTTGAAAAATAATAAGTTTCTTCCAAAGACCTTATTTTTGAAAATTTTAACTAATTTAAAATCAAAATTTTTTGTGTTAAATTTGTTTGAAGTTGTATTTGGAACATGGTTTTTGAACTAAAGAACACACAACCCGTGTGATTTTGAGCTTATTTATATGGTTACATTATTTAACCATAATATTTTATTCTTGTGTGTTTTCTTATCACAATTGATAAGGATAACTAGGATAGGACTTCCAGTTCTCATACCTTGCCAAGAGATTTTCTAGTTATTAGTTTATTCCTTTTTCCATTTACTATTCTTGCTTTTTATCTTATACATTAAAAAACCCCAAAAACATATCTTTTTTCATAACCAATAATAAATCATACCTCCCTGCAATTCCTTGAGAAGACGACCCGAGGTTTAAATACTTCGGTTATCAATTTCAAAGGGGTTTGTTACTTGTGACAACCGAACATTTGTACGAAAGGATTTTCTGTTGGTTTAGAAGCTATACTTACAACACGATTATATTTGTGAATTTCTTTACCGACAGAAAATCTGATCGTCATTCATGCAGTATTGGTGTCTAGATAAACCCTTGCAATTTTGGGACAAGGTGAATTGAAAAATTCCATCACAATTAAGTTGCACCTCTTTTCGATCTATTTATTTCTCACTTCCAAAATTTCCCGTTCACAGACGTTGTTGCCATTCAGGTTGTTTTGCAGGAAATCCAAAATGAAATTATACTAGACATAGTGATGGGTCCTCATAATTCACTCATAGGAAATGCTCTAGAGGGATTGGACATACATCATGTGCGTTGCAACCAGCCAAGAAATAAGACTAAGGCAGTTAAATCACCCTTCACAGCACCAAGCACGAAGACCATGTTGCAGCGTGCAGGGTTACCCATGAGAAAGACAACCAAGGGGGGAGACAACGGAAGAAGACAGGTGCCTAGCTAAAACTCATGAAAATGTGGATGGTGCATCTAATAGGAAAAATGATGTTTCTTTGTATAGCGAATTGGATGGTTCTGATTATGTTTTTCGACTTGTGACGTGCAATGCATTCGCGGCTGCATGTACTTCAGTGAAAAGTGAATGGCTTTTGATTTTTTAGATACTTCTCAACAGATTTCGTGTGTTAAGAATTTGTGATAGTCAAGTAATTAGATCTCAAATTATGGATGTCTTTTGTTCATTAAGCAATGCATTGCATAATTATACTATTCAGTCTACTCTGATTAATATATATACCCCATTTCTTTATTACTACATATAAGTGGCATTTTGTTCCACTAAGATGTTTATGTATTTTTTTGTCCTTGTTTTTTTATTACTGTAATTGTAGGGTTGCTGGTACTTTAAGCATTGCACTCTACTCAGCAGCTTATTTGTGTTAAGCATTCCCGAATGTGCATAATTCATTGAAAAGTGAATGGCTCTTGTTTTTTTAGATATTCTACAGTAGGTTTCATGGCAGATGTAATCCACTAGTTTTTGGCCAACAAATAAGGGACACTTCGTGATCTTAAAACAATAACAGTTTCATAACCTATAATAATTGATAATTGGATAAAAGATAACCACAGTTTTGCCTTTATTTCTTTTATTGAATACGTCATACCAGTATCCATGCAAGTGACAAAGCAAAAATAGTCAGAGTTTATTCAGTTGTGTATAAAGAACCAAGAAATGTATCTAAGTATGAGAAATAACCCACACTAAAAAGTGTACAACCAAAAATGAAAAGATAACTATCCATGCCGAAAAGAGTTCAACAGGGACATGAATCTGCCACCATCCGATGCATTTCAAGTAGTAGAATCCTTAAATATTTCATTCACAAGACCATGATGCTCATTATCTGTCTGAAGGTCAACAACATCCTACAAGATGCACAACACAAAAAAATAGAACAGCATATAGGGATCGAAAACACCGTGCAAAAAAAAATGAAATATACCTTGCTTCTAGCACATACCAGATGCAATTTCCTCTTCTTTTTTTGCATCGCTTTCTTAATTAACTTGTCCAACTCTGCTCCAAGTCTCTTAGTCTTCAGCCGTCCTTTAGTTTTAACTCTTAAGGGTCCCTGTATGTCATGTTCAATAGCATCGCTCGTGCCCTGTGTGGCCATTGTATTCTGAGTCGCAGCTAAAGTAGTGGAACGCATGCTGGCACAGTAATCATTCAACTTGGACTTTGCATCCCAAATGGCAGATTGCAAGATGGCTACTTCTTCATCACAACCAATAAACTCCTGGGCAATGTTGTAGAACTCTGAACACAAATCCCTGAACAGGTTGTGACTTTCATTGGTCTGAGCCACATCATGGCTACTCTTGACGTAGGTGTGCTTGCGGATGACGTTCTTACTCCATCGAGGAAGCACATAGCAGCTCGGTACTATGTCAACTTTGTAGTATGACCACACAGGAAGGGTGTGGCAACACAATAAACCAGTGGATCCAAACTTCTTGCACTTTCACCGAACCTTTTGACTCAATGGGTCATACTCTACTATGAAAATATGGTAGACAGGCTTCTTCCAAAATACCTTCTGCTCGTCCACTCAAACAGACATTGTGTCACCGTGTTATTTAGTTGATCAAATCACACAATCGGTTTTTTTCTTACCTCTAGCTAAAGGATCCTGAATATATTACTGGTGTATTCCTGCTAAAACTGTCTCTCAATGCCTGTGCTCCCTATTCATGGAATGACTCCTTTCGAGTTCGCGGCATCACCTTCCAGCTCCTTTTGCTCTTTGTTCCCTAGCACATTGTTGTATTCATGGACGAACTGAACCAACCCACTCTTGCAATGCAGAAACCCCCCGTAAAATGCTTGCATACTTTAACTCCGTTGTGTACTCCTCATACCGGCCCAAAATTCACTCTTGAAGAATATTGGAACCCACTTCCGTCGATTCGCATAGTGGTCTGCAAGAATAACAAAAGAAAAACTAAGCATATGAGTGTTGCTTAGACACAACACGATGACAACTTCATGAGGTCTGATAAAATAAATAAAAAACATCCATTTATTCTATAAGAAAAAAAATCTGTTTGTGTACCGAAAAGAACATCCACTGACAAGGTTAAATAGAAAAATCGATTACACCTCTAAAAGAACGCACAACAACCGACTCAAACCGGTGAAACTACTACCAGTGAATAAATAGGCAATATGCAACCCATACACAGGGGTTAAGTTAACGACCACAGACCAGCTAACCATCTGTTCTGGCCTAGGTCGAATTCTTTGATGAATCCAGCCCAATCAACTTCAAAAGAGTCAGCAGACGGAGAATTCCACACAATGTGATTCGTCTTAGCATTCAATTCTCTGTACGTAACATACCCTCCGAGCTTGAATTATGACTTCTTCATTATGTGCCAGATGCATCGTCGGTGGACAGTATCCAGTAAGACCTTCCTAATAGCACCATCATAACCTTGCACTGGTCAGTAATGATCCCCCTTGGCGTAGTCCCAATGTATCTTACCCATTGCGTGAATACCCACTCAAAACTAGGGATGTCCTCGCTCCCAAGTAAAGCACAACCAAGAAGAGTAGACTTCCCATGGTGGTTTACACCGACAAAGGATGCAAACGGTAGACCATGCCTGCGAAAACACCAACCATAAATGAGCGACAGAAACACAAATTTAAAAAATAACTCCTTTTGCAATTCACCAATAAGTATACAGACCTGTTTCTTCTATAAGTGGTGTCGAACAAGACCACATCTCCGTAATATTCAAACGAAACCCTGCACCTTGCATCTACTCAGAGTGCGCTTCTGAATTTATTAGCATCATCAACATCAATGGCATAAAAGAAGTTGGGATTGATCTCCTTCATTCGAACGAAATAATTCATCATCCCCTTAAAGTCCGCATTGTCATCAGCACATCGGAGTTTGCTTGTGATGTAATTTCTAACATCCTTTTCTGAAAAACTCAGGTTTGAAGACCCATGCTGCACGAAATCACAATCACACTTTTTAATTCCGCACAACTAACCAGCAAGTGCACTGGGTCGTCCAAGTAATACCTTACGTGAGTAAGGGTCGATCCCACGGATATTGTCGGCTTGAAGCAAGCTATGGTCACCTTGTAACTCTTAGTCAGGATATCAATAATTCTTAGATTTAATTGTAAAAAGTAAAAGAACATGAAATAAATACTTGTTTTGCAGTAATGGAGAACAGGTTGAGGTTTTGGAGATGCTCTATCTTCCGAATCTCTGCTTTCCTACTGTCTTCTTCTTCAAGCATGCAAGGCCCCTTCCATGGCAAGCTATATGTTGGATTTCACCGTTGTCAATGGCTACCTCCCGTCCTCTCTGTGAAAATGTTCAACGCGCTCTGTCACAGCACGGCTAATCATCTGTCGGTTCTCGATCATGCTGGAATAGGATCCATTGATCCTTTTGCGTCTGTCACTACGCCCAACACTCGCGAGTTTGAAGCTCGTCACAGTCATTCAATCCTTGAATCCTACTCAGAATACCATAGACAAGGTTTAGACCTTCCGGATTCTCAAGAATGGCTGCCAATGGATTCTAGCTTATACCACGAAGATTCTGATTAAGGAATCCAAGAGATATCCACTCAATCTAAGGTAGAACAGAGGTGGTTGTCAGGCACACGCTCATAGGTGAGAATGATGATGAGTGTCACGGATCATCACATTCATCAAGTTGAGGAACAAGTGATATCTTAGAATAGAAGCAAGCGTGATTGAATGAAAAACAATAGTAATTGCATTAATCCATCAAGACACAGCAGAGCTCCTCACCCCCAACCATGGGGTTTAGAGACTCATGCCGTAGAAGATACAATATGAAATGTGTAAAATGTCATGAGGTCCAGATACCATAGAAAAAAGTCCTATTTATAGTGAACTAGTAACCTAGGGTTTACAAGAATGAGTAAATGACGTAAAAATCCACTTCCGGGGTCCACTTGGTGTGTGCTTGGGTTGGGTATTGAAGCTATCATGTGTAGAGACTTTTCCTGGAGTTAAACGCCAGCTTTTGTGGCAGTTTGGGCGTTTAACTCCAACTTTTGTGCCAGTTCCGGCGTTAAACGCCGGGAATTCTGAAGCTGATTTGAAACGCCAGTTTGGGCCATCAATTCTTGGGCAAAGTATGAACTATTATATATTTCTGGAAAGCCCAGGATGTCTACTTTTCAACGCAATTGAGAGCGCGCCAATTGGGCTTCTGTAGCTCCAGAAAATCTACTTCAAGTGCAGGGAGTGCAGAATCCAACAGCATATGCAGTCCTTTTTCAGCCTCTGAATCAGATTTTTGCTCAGGTCCCTCAATTTCAGCCAGAAAATACCTGAAATCACAGAAAAACACACAAACTCATAGTAAAGTTCAGAAAAGTGAATTTTAAATAAAAACTAATAAAAATATAATAAAAACTAATTAAAACATACTAAAAACATACTAAAAACAATGCCAAAAAGCGTATAAATTATCCGCTCATCACAACACCAAACTTAAATTGTTGCTTGTCCCCAAGAAACTGAAGACAAATAGGATAAAAAGAAGAGAATATACTATAGACTCCAAAATATCAATAAAACTTAGCTCCAATTAGATGAGCGGGACTAGTAGCTATTTGCTTCTGAACAGTTTTGGCATCTCACTTTATCTTTTGGAGTTCAGAATGATTGGCTTCTATAGGAACTCCGAATCCAGATAGTGTTATTGATTCTCCTAGTTAAGTATGTTGATTCTTGAACATAGCTACTTCATGAGTCTTGGCCATGGCCCAAAGCACTCTGTTTTCCAGTATTTTCACCGGATACATATATGCCACAGACACATAAATGGGTGAACCTTTTCAGATTGTGACTCAGCTTTGCTGGAGTCCCCAATTAGAGGTGTCCAGGGTTCTTAAGCACACTCTTTTTGCCTTGGATCACTTTTTATTTTTACCCTTGCCTTTTGGTTTAAAGGGCTATTGGCTTTTCCTGCTTTTTTTTTGTGTTCAGTGCTTTTTCTTGCTTCAAGAATCAATTTGATGATTTTTCAGATCCTCAATAATAGTTCTCCTTTTTCATCATTCTTTCAATAGCCAACAATTTTAACATTTTTAAAACAACAAATTCAAAAGACATATGCACTGTTCAAGCATTCATTCAGAAAACAAAAAGTATTGTCACCACATCAAACTAATTCAACTAGTTTCAAAGATAAATTTGAAATCCTGTACTTCTTGTTCTTTTGTGATTAAAGCATTTTTCATTTTAAGAGAGGTGATGGATTCATAGGACATTTATAGCTTTAAGTCATGAACTTTAAATTTTTCATGGAATAAGAACAAGACTCAAAGATAATTATAAGAGAAGACTAATAAAAAAAAAGAAAATTAAAAACAGAAATTTAAATGACTCTAAAATTGATTCCTAATGATAGAGGTTATCACAGAGTTAGGACTCAACAACCTTGATTTTGAGAAGTGGATGCTCCCTCAACTTGTGGGGTGTTTGACCCTTCAAGGGAGGGCTTCTGGCGCTTCAGCTCCTGTAGCTCACGCCCCTGCTTCTCTTGTTCCTTCAACAATTTGCAGAGCATGCAGTTTTGATTCTGCTGTTCTTCCTTAAGTTGTTCCATAGCTTCTTGCAGCTTGGCAACAGATGCTTCTAGGCGGGCCCAGTAGTCAATTTCAGGAAGTTCCGGGAGGAACTTCTGCGCCCTTCTTTTGATAGAGTTATCTTGCATTTGTCCTTCCATTGACTTCTTGGTGATTGGATGTTCAATTGGGATCAATTCATCTACTCCCATCCTCACCCCAGCATCTTTACATAGCAAAGAGATTAAGCTTGGGTAAGCCAGTTTGGCTTCAATGGAGTTCTTGTTAGCAATTGTGTAAATCTCACAAGCAATCAAATGATGAACCTCCACTTCTTTTCCCAGCATAATGCAATGAATCATCACTGCTCTCTTGATAGTGACCTCAGAACGGTTACTAGTGGGCAAAATAGAATGCCCAATGAAGTCTAACCAACCTCTTGCAACTGGTTTGAGATCTCCCCTCTTGAGTTGGTTTGGGACACCTTTTGAATTGGTCATCCACTTAGTTCTAGGGAGGCATACATCCTCTAGAACTTGATCCAACCCCTTATCTACTCTCACCATTCTTCTATTAAAGGATTTAGGATCATCTTGTAGTTGAGGCAAATTAAAGACCTCTCTTATTTTGTCCAGATGGAAGTAAATAATTCTCCCTCTGACCATGGTTCTCTAGGTATAAAAAGCAGTTCCAGTCATTCTCTGCTTATCTGTCAGCCACAGATTTGAGTAGAATTCCTGAACCATGTTTCTTCCAACCTTTGTCTCAGGATTGGTTAGAATTTCCCATCCTCTATTTCGAATTTGCTCTTGGATCTCCGGATATTCGTCTTCTTTCAGATTAAATTTAACTTTCGGGATCACTGACCTTAGACCCATTATTTTGTGGTAATGGTCTGCATGTTCTTTAGTTAAGAACCTCTCTTGACTCCAAGGATTCTTTGGAGTATTCTCTTTCTTGCCTCTTGAATTGGTTTGTTTTCCTTTGGGAGCCATGGTCTTGATGAGCCTTAGCTTAGTGATCACGGAAAAGCACACCAAACTTAGAGGTTTGCTTGTCTTAAAGCAAAAGAAAGGAAAGAGGAGAGAGGAGGAGAAGCAAATTCGAATGGTGAAGAGAGGGGGATGGCCGAATGTGTATTTATAAGGGAGGGGGATTTCAAAAGTTTTGAAAGAGATTTGAGAAATAATTTAGAAAATTGTTGGATTTTTGAAAATTGAGGGTGAATGATGAAAATTTGTAACATGTTTATGTAGAAAATTATGGGTCAAAACATGAAAGTGTGAAAAAATTTGAAGTGGAAAGCAAAATCTCCTTCCCCTGCCTTTCTGGCGTTAAACGCCCAGAATGGTATCCATTCTGGCGTTTAACGCCCAATTGGTGGCCATTATGGGCGTTTAACGCCCAGCCAGGCACCCTGGCTGGCGTTAAATGCCATAAAACCCTTTATCACTGGGCGTTTTGCTGAACGCCCAGGATGCTACAATTCTGGCGTTAAACGCCCAGAATGGTACCCATTCTGGCGTTTAACGCCCAAAATGGTGCCTTTAATGGCGTTAAACGCCCAGAATGGTATCCATTCTGGTGTTTAACGCCCAGAATGCCCTTTACTGACTTTTTCTTGCCAGCAAGCTCCTTTTCTCTGCTTATTTCGTTGAATCCTTCTGTAACTCTGTGAATTCCTTCAATTTCAATGATCAACCTTGAAGAATTTATATCAAACTTTTATTAAACAAAACAAATAACCTGCTAATGACTGGGTTGCCTCACAGCAAGCGCTTCTTTATTGTCTTTAGCTGGACCTTTACTGAGACTCATTCAAGCCTTAGTTTTGAGCATTCCTACTCAAAATTGCTTTCAAGATAATGTTTGATCCTTTGTCCATTAACAATGAACTTTTTGTCAGAACCAATATCCTGAAGCTCAACATATCCATATGGTGACACTCCTGTAATCACATAAGGACCCCGCCACCGGGATTTCAGTTTTCCTGGGAATAGTCTGAGCCTAGCGTTGAAGAGCAGAACTTTTTGTCCTGGCTCAAAGACTCTGGATGACAACTTTTTGTCATGCCACTTTTTTGCCTTTTCCTTGTAAATTTTTGCATTTTCAAAGGCACTGAGTCTGAATTCCTCTAGCTCATTTAGCTGGAGCAATCTTTTTTCACCAGCTAACTTAACATCCAGGTTTAGGAATCTGGTTGCCCAGTAGGCTTTATGTTCCTATTCCACGGGCAGATGACAGGCCTTGCCATACACAAGTTGGTATGGAAAGGTTCCTATAGGAGTCTTGAATGCTGTTCTGTATGCCCACAGAGCACCATCCAAGCTCTTTGCCCAATCATTTCTACGAGCAATTACAGTTCGTTCCAAGATTCTTTTTAGCTCTCTATTAGAGACTTCAGCTTGCCCATTTGTCTGTGGATGATACGGAGGTTCTACTTTGTGGCTAATTCCATATCGGACCATAGCAGAGTACAGCTGTTTATTGCAGAAATGAGTGCCCCCATCACTGATTAGTACTCTGGGAACACCAAACCTGCTGAAGATGTGTTTCTGGAGGAATTTCAGCACTGTTTTGGTATCATTATTGGGTGTGGCAATTGCTTCTACCCATTTAGATACATAATCTACTGCCACCAGAATATAAGTATTGGAGTATGATGGTGGGAAGGGACCCATGAAGTCAATACCCCATGCATCAAACAATTCAATCTCTAAGATCCCTTGTTGAGGCATGGCGTAACCATGAGGCAAGTTACCAGCTCTTTGGCAACTGTCACAGTTACGCACAAACTCTCGGGCATCCCTATATATAGTAGGCCAGTAGAAGCCGCATTGGAGGACTTTAGTGGCTGTTCGCTCACTTCCGAAATGTCCCCCATACTGTGATCCATGGCAATGCCATAGGATCCTTTGTGCTTCCTCTCTAGGTACACATCTGCGGATCTTTCCGTCTGCACATCTCTTAAAGAGATATGGCTCATCCTATAGGTAGTACTTGGCATCTGAAATTAATTTTTTACTTTGCACCCTGCTGTACTCTTGGGGTATGAACCTCACAGCTTTATAGTTTGTAATATCTGCAAACCATGGTTCTTCCTGAATGGCAAAGAGTTGCTCATCTGGAAAGGTCTCAGAGATATCAGTAGAGGGGAGGGACGCCCCAGCTACTGGTTCTATCCGGGACAAGTGATCAGCTACCTGATTCTCTGTCCCTTTTCTGTCTCTTATTTCTAAATCAAACTCTTGCAGAAGCAACACCCATCTTATGAGCCTGGGTTTTGAATCCTACTTTGTGAGTAAATATTTAAGAGCAGCATGGTCAGTGTACACAATCACTTTTGACCCTACTAAATAGGATCTAAACTTGTCAATGGCATAAACCACTGCAAGTAACTCTTTTTCTGTGGTTGTGTAATTCTTCTGTGCGTCATTTAGAACACGGCTAGCATAATAAATGATGTGCAGAAGCTTGTTGTGTCTCTGTCCCAACACTGCACCAATGGCATGGTCACTGGCATCACACATTAGTTCGAATGGTAATGTCTAGTCTGGTGCAGAGATGACTGGTATTGTGACCAGCTTGGCTTTCAGGGTCTCAAATGCCTACAGACACTGTGTGTTAAACACAAATGGTGTGTCAGCAGCTAGCAGGTTGCTTAGAGGTTTTGAAATTTTTGAAAAATCCTTTATAAACCTTCTGTAGAATCTTGCATGCCCCAGAAAGGTTCTGATTGCCTTAACATTGGCAGGTGGTGGTAATTTTTCAATTACCTCTACCTTTGCTTGATCCACCTCTATTCCCTTGCTTGAAATTTTGTGCCCAAGGACAATTCTTTCAGTCACCATAAAGTGACATTTCTCCCAGTTTAAGACCAGGTTAGTCTCTTGGCACCTTTTTAGGACAAGTGCTAGATGATCAAGACAGGAGCTGAATGAGTCTCCAAATACTGAGAAGTCATCCATGAAGACTTCTAGGAACTTCTCTACCATATCAGAGAAGATGGAAAGCATGCACCTCTGAAAGGTTGCAGGTGTATTGCATAGGCCAAAAGGCATTCTTCTGTAAGCAAACACGCCAGAAGGACAGGTGAATGCTGTTTTCTCTTGATCTTGAGGGTCCACTGCAATTTGATTATAGCCTGAATAACCATCAAAAAAGCAGTAATAATCATGACCTGCTAGCCTTTCTAGCATTTGGTCTATGAATGGTAAAGGAAAATGATCCTTTCTGGTGGCTGTATTGAGCCTTCTGTAGTCAATACACATACGCCACCCTGTAACTGTTCTTGTAGGAACCAGTTCATTCTTTTCATTATGAACCATTGTCATGCCTCCCTTCTTGGGGACAACTTGGACAAGGCTCACCCAGGGACTATCAGAAATAGGATAAATAATCCCAGCCTCTAGTAACTTAGTGACCTCTTTCTGCACCACCTCCTTCATGGCTGGATTTAGCCGCCTCTG
Organism: Arachis hypogaea; assembly: GCF_003086295.3. Classification (NCBI taxonomy): domain Eukaryota; kingdom Viridiplantae; phylum Streptophyta; class Magnoliopsida; order Fabales; family Fabaceae; genus Arachis; species Arachis hypogaea. The sequence goes on from NC_092036.1 coordinate 27,664,122, forward strand.
TAGTTGAACCACTGGCTTGGCATTATCTTCCAATAGGATCTTGTGCATGCATCTTGCTGGGCTAATGCCCTTAAGATCACTTATGGACCATCCAAGAGCTGTCTTGTGTGTCCTTAGCACTTGAATTAGTGCTTCCTCTTCCTGTGAATTTAAAGCACGGCTTATGATCACTGGAAAAGTATCACCTTCTCCCAAAAATGCATACTTCAAGGATGGTGGTAGTGGCTTGAGCTCGGGTTTAGGAGGCTTATCCTCTTCCTGAAGAATTTTCAGAGGTTCTTTTATTTCCTCTGGTTCTTCCAGGTCAGGCTGAACATCCTTAAAGATATCCTCTAGCTCTGATTCAAGACTCTCAGTCATATTGATCTCTTCCACCAAAGAGTCAATAATATCAGTGCTCATGCAGTCATTTGATGTGTCTGGATGCTGCATAGCTTTGACAGCATTCAACTTGAACTCATCCTCATTGACTCTTAGGGTCACTTTCCCTTTTTGTACATCAATGAGAGTTCGTCCAGTTACTAGGAAGGGTCTTCCTAGGATGAGAGTTGCACTCTTGTGCTCCTCGATTTCCAGCACTACAAAGTCAGTTGGAAAGGAAAATGGCCCAACCTTGACAATCATGTCCTCAATTATGCCTGATGGATATTTAATGGAGCCATCAGCAAGTTGGAGACATATCTGGGTTGGTTTGACTTCTTCAGTCAACCCAAGCTTTCTGATAGTGGATGCAGGTATTAGGTTGATACTTGCCCCAAGGTTACATAGGGCTGTCTTGGTACAAGTACCTTCTAATGTGCATGCTATCACAAAGCTTCCTGGATCTTGAAGCTTCTCTGGTAAGCTTTTCAGAATGACTGCACTACATTCTTCAGTGAGAAACACCTTTTTAGTTTCTCTCCAATCCTTCTTATGACTTAAGATCTCTTTCATGAACTTAGCATAGGATGGTATTTGCTCAAGTACCTCTGCAAACGGAATCTTTATTTCAAGAGTCCTGAGATAGTCTGTATAGCGGGCAAATTGCTTATCCTGTTCCGCTTGGCGGAATTTCTGAGGATAAGGCATCTTGGCTTTATATTCTTCAACCTTGGTTGCTGCAGGTTTATTCCCTACAGAGGTGGTTGGAGAAGCCTTCTTAGAGGGGTTACTATTAGCACTCTCAGGTGTCTGATTCCTCATTGGCGTTTGAACGCCAGGACTGGGTGTAGGATGGGCGTTTAACGCCAGCTTTCCACCCTTTTCTGGCATTTGAACGCCAGAACTGGGCAAGGAATGGGCATTTAACGCCAACTTTTCCCTTTTTTCTGGTGTTTGAATGCCAGAAGTATTCCTCTCTGGGCTCTTACTGTCCTCAGAGGAATTTTGGGCAGTGGTTTGGTCATCCTCTGTCAGTTGTTCCTTTCTTGGATTTTTGCCACTTTGAGCTAAATTATTCAATGTCTTCCCACTCCTTAGTTGAACTGCTTGGCATTCTTTTGTTATCTATTTAAATAGCTGCTGTTTTGTCTGATTCAACTGTGATTCTATATTCTTGTTAGCCATTTTAGTTTCTTGGAGCATCTCTTTAAATTTTGCTAACTTTTTTGTCATCAGGAGTAATTGCTGATTAAGCTCAACCATCTGTTCTTGAGGGTTAGGTTCAGTAGTTACTGCCATGGCTTCTTTTTTTATAGGGGACTCACTGCTTGAGTATAGATGTTGATTTTTAGCAACCGTATCTATGAGCTCTTGAGCCTCTTCAATCGTCTTACTCATGTGTATAGATCCACCAGCTGAGTGGTCTAAAGACATTTGAGCTTTTTCTGTAAGCCCATAATAGAAGATGTCTAACCGTACCCACTCTGAAAACATTTCAGAGGGGCATTTCCTTAGCATACCTCTATACCTCTCCTAGGCATTATAAAGGGATTCATTATCCTCTTGTTTAAAGCCTTGGATGTCCAGCCTTAGCTGTGTTATCCTTTTTGGAGGGTAAAATTGATTCAGGAATTTGTCTGATAACTGTCTCCATGTTTTTATGCTTGCTGTGGGTTGGTTATTCAACCACCTCTTAGCTTGATCTTTTACAGCAAATGGAAACAGTAACAATCTGTAGACATCCTGATCCACTTCTTTATCATGTATTGTGTCAGCAATTTGTAAGAACTGCGCCAGAAACTTAGTAGGTTCTTCCTGTGGAAGACCGGAATACTGGCAATTTTGCTGCACCATGATAATGAGTTGAGGATTTAGCTCAAAGCTGCTTGCTTTAATGGGAGGTATACAGATACTACTCCCATATGCAGCTGTAATGGGGTTAGCATATGACCCCAGAGTCTTTTTGGACTGCTCAATTCCACTTAGGTCCATGATGGAGAAAGGGAGATGATGTGGATATTATTATATATATATATATATATATATATATATATATTTAAGAGTAACCGAAAATAATAAACTCAAATGAATGAAAATTAAAATAAAAATTCGAAAAACCAAAAGAGAATAAAATCAAAGCAAATTGAAAACTAAATTAATTAATTAATTAAAAAGATTTTCGAATTAGCAATTAAGAAGATATGATTGAAAATTATTTTGAAAAAGATTTGATTTTTGAAATGAGGAAAGAGAAAACAACAAAATGACACCAAACTTAAAATTTTTAGAAAATCAAATGCAAATTTTCGAAAATTTAAAGGAAAACACAAAGAAGACACCAAACTTAGAATTTTTATAGGTAAAGAAACAGCTAAGATTATGCAATTTCAAAAAAATTAAGAGAAAGTAAAAGCATGCAATTGACACCAAACTTAAAATATGAAACTAGACTCAAATAAAAGACTCTAAACCAACAAAAATAAAATATTCCTAATCTAAGCAACAAGATAGACCGTCAGTTGTCCAAACTCGAACAGTCTCCGGCAACGGCGCCAAAAACTTGGTGCATGAAATCACAATCACACTTTTGTAATTCCGCACAACTAACCAGGAGGTGCACTGGGTCATCCAAGTAATACCTTACGTGAGTAAGGGTCGATCCCACGGAGATTGTCGGCTTGAAGCAAGCTATGGTTACCTTGTAACTCTTAGTCAGGATATCAATAATTCTCCGATTTAATTGTAAAAAGTAAAAGAATATGAAATAAATACTTGTTTTGCAGTAATGGAGAACAGGTTGAAGTTTTGGAGATGCTCTATCTTCCGAATCTCTGCTTTCCTACTGTCTTCTTCTTCAAGCACGCAAGGCCCCTTCCATGGCAAGCTATATGTTGGGTTTCACCGTTGTCAATGGCTACCACCCGTCCTCTCAGTGAAAATGTTCAACGCGCTCTGTCACAGCACGGCTAATCATCTGTCAGTTCTCGATCATGCTGGAATAGGATCCATTGATCCTTTTGCGTCTGTTACTACGCCCAACACTCGCGAGTTTGAAGATCATCACAGTCATTCAATCCTTGAATCCTACTCAGAATACCATAGACAAGGTTTAGACCTTCCGGATTCTCAAGAATGGCTACCAATGGATTCTAGCTTATACCACGAAGATTCTGATTAAGGAATCCAAGAGATATCCACTCAATCTAAGGTAGAACGGAGGTGGTTGTCAGGCACACGTTCATAGGTGAGATTGATGATGAGTGTCACGGATCATCACATTCATCAAGTTGAGGAACAAGTGATATCTTAGAATAGAAGCAAGCGTGATTGAATGAAAAATAGTAGTAATTGCATTAATCCATCAAGACACAGCAGAGCTCCTCACCCCCAACCATGGGGTTTAGAGACTCATGCCGTAGAAGATACAATATGAAATGTGTAAAATGTCATGAGGTCCAGATACCATAGCAAAAAGTCCTATTTATGGTGAACTAGTAACTTAGGGTTTACAAGAATGAGTAAATGATGTAAAAATCCACTTCTGGGGTCCACTTGGTATGTGCTTGGGCTGAGTATTGAAGCTATCATGTGTAGAGACTTTTCCTGGAGTTAAACGCCAGCTTTTGTGCCAGTTTAGGCGTTTAACTCCAACTTTTGTGCCAGTTCCGGCGTTAAACACCGGGAATTCTGAAGCTGATTTGAAACGCCGGTTTGGGCCATCAATTCTTGGGCAAAGTATGGACTATTATCTATTGCTGGAAAGCCCAGGATGTCTACTTTCCAACGCAATTGAGAGCGCGCCAATTGGGCTTTTGTAGCTCCAGAAAATTCACTTCGAGTGCAGGGAGGTCAGAATCCAACAGCATCTATAGTCCTTTTTCAGCCTCTGAATCAGATTTTTGCTCAGGTCCCTCAATTTCAGCCAGAAAATACCTGAAATCACAGAAAAACACACAAACTCATAGTAAAGTCCAGAAAAGTAAATTTTTAAATAAAAACTAATAAAAGTATAATAAAAACTAATTAAAACATACTAAAAAATACTAAAAACAATGCCAAAAAGCGTATAAATTATCCGCTCATCAGCCCACCAACCTCGTTTGCCAGTACTAGATACGTCTTGTTGGGTCTTATTCCAGCCTCGTCGTTATCCGTAATGATGGACTTAGCATGCATGGTCAACTCCTGGTACTCACGATAGTGGATAGCTTTCTTAGCCGAACAGGGGTTAGAATGCCTCAATTCTAATATAGACACAATCCAACTTTTCTTCTCCTTGTCCAGCATGACATACATCCTTGCTCTGCATCTCGTGGCTGTAATTTTGTTTGCTCGAGTTGCTGCGTTCACCCTAAACTCTTGATAACCTTCTCACGTGTAGTGAATAGATTGATTAACCGGTATCTTTGATTCCTTCTGCATCTTGTCGAAATTCGTGTTCCTGATTTTAGTAACAAACCCAACTTTCTTTACATAGTTTGCATAAAATTTCTGTGCCAGAGGCAACGATCCAAAACTTATTCCTATGACTGATATTTCCTCTTCACCGATCCCACTATGATCCGGCAACTGTAACGTCAATACACAAAACTAGATACAAATCAAAACTAGCACTAATACAATAAGTATTTAATACCAATTCTTAGCATACTTTAATAATATATCAACTAAATATTTCACTGTACCCGAATTTTTCAAATAAATAAGCTTTTTGAACTTAAAAAATATCTAATTAGCATAAATAAGAAACATTAACATAGCACATTCAAACCTCGTGTCTCGAGTCCAACTCATCATTTCTAGTCACAACGACGTCGGTAATTTCGTCGACCTTCAATTAAAGACACCAGAAAAACTATTATTAAGTTAAGATCCTTCCTTACTATATAATGCATGACTCCAATAAAAAACATCAAAAAATATTGCAAAACAAATATGGGAGTCAAGCATAATTTGATGATGGCAATTCTTAGGATTCAAACATGCTGGATAAGTATTTAGTAGCAATTTTCAGCATACTTTGCTCAACTAAATATATTACTGTACCAGAATTTTTCAAATAAATAAATTTTTTGAACCTAAAAAACATCTAATTAGCATGAATAATAAGCATTCAAATAACACATTGTCATAACATTTCTTACAACGCAGGACCAACTTATGCAACATACCTTAGTCCCCTCTTGTTCTTGAATAACTACTTCACCCATACTGAATTCTTCATCGCCTTGGGTTGGATTGATCAATGTACTAATCGATCCGCCTTCCGGGGTTAAAAATACCATGGAAGATGCTCTCTTCTAGAAGTATTGCACTGCACCCTTCTCTTAGATGTTTGATTGGAGGACGTTGGCGCCGCTGATGTAACCAAGAGCGAACCATGCACCGTAGCCTCCAAGAGAGAGAGGGGGTGAAGAATCGGGAGCCTTGGCTTCGCTTGAGAAGGGATCGCCACTTAGATGGTCGGATGGACGAAGTTGGCGCCGTCGGATGGTCGAATGGATGAGATCGACGCCGTCGAATAGATGAAGTCGGCACCGTTGATGATATGAATAGAGAACCATGCACCGTAGCCACCAAAAAAAAGAGAGGGTGAAGAATCGGGCTTGATTTCACTTCTGTGATCCCAGGAGTAGTTTTTGAAACATATCACTCAAAAGCTTATTTTGAGTTAACAACAATTAATAACAAATATTGTAAATTAAAAAAAATTAAAACTAATTAAAATAATTATTATTAATTGAGTTGTTCAATTTTTGACTGATTAAAAGTTAGTTCCATATATTTTTCTTTTTACACATTATGCCAAATCGATACATTCACATGAAAAATCAATATATAATTATTTTCTTATGCTAATATCTTAAATTGCTTTATAGCAGGTCTAAACGTTGAGATAAATAATAATCACACAATTGTAATTGAATCCAAAATCCATACAAAAATAAGCCAATTCATGACTACATTGTAAGTTTGTAACAAATACAATATTCAATTCTTAAAATAAAGATCACATTAAATTATCAGATCGGTCTCTCACTAATTTAATAATAGAAGAAAGACTTTTTGATCTTGCTTGGGAAAAAGATCGGTTTCCACTCCTCGGGATCGGACGAGCTATAGGCTGGAATGTTGAGCGTCCGTCCATCTGAGTTCGAGCTTCTTATGGTTATTGTTATGCAAGAATGCGGGCAATGAAAAACTGGGGGGAGTGTACCTGCAAAGGCACTCCGATGCTTAAGTCAGTATTCGGAATACAGTAAAAAAAACTTACCTTAACGAGATGTTTTTCCCCCCTTTATATGGAGAGCTTCTCGTCTGTTTATATTTTCAGCAATAAATCGTCGGTTTTTTATTGTGCCATTTTGAGACGTCGGTTGTAAAAATGTTAACGTTACCGAGTTATAGCTCATCAAGTCCGAGTAATAACGGATGATGACGAGTTATGGTGCTTGCCGATAACGGTTAGGAGACCGAGATAAATAACTCGTATTAATGATGACCATATTACAGCCCCCAAGCTTAGCATGTGGAAAGTTTTTTAATGAAGCAGGTTGAGCTTTTTGTGATGAGTTATAACTCGGTTGAGTGGATTCCTGAGTGGGCCCCCAGTTCAACGTACTTCATTAAAGGGACTTTGTTTGTGCCACGTTGGACAACGTGTTTGTTGTTTATTGAGGAGAGAGAATGAGTGGGTGCTTCATTAATGTTTTGGTAGTTTCCAATGTTCCGTTCATCCTTTCGTGTGATTGATGCAATGGTGATATTTGAAATGTTTTTATTTTGATTAATAACTTTTACTGATTGGAACTTGGGCATTTTGATTTTCTCCTTCTCTGTGAAGAATGAGCAAGAGAGGTATGGCTATGTCAGCGTTTTTGTGATTTTTTTTCTTCCTTCTTCTTCTTTCTGTTTGTTGGTTGCATGTTTGTTTTATTGTGTTTTTGATGGGGTTTGAGAAGGAGAAGAAGGATAAAGTAGATTGGTCTTACGATTGGGTTGGGGATGATGTGAGGTTTCGGGTGTCGTTATTTTGTGATGAGGCTGCCGTGAGGGAGGTAGATGTAAGTAAGTTGGTGAGGCCTGGTTCTGGAGTTGGGGTTGAGTTACTGCCATGTAGTGTAAATGATAGGGTTTATCACCGTGGGAGTGGTTTTGAATTTTTCTACATGCACAGCTGTGTTCTGAAAGAACTGAGAGTGAGGTTACCCTTTACAGATTTCGAGTGTTAGATCCTTAAACAGTTGAATTGTGCTCCATCTCAGCTTCATCCAAATGGGTGGGCGTTCTTGCGTTCTTTTGAAATTCTAATGGAATTTCTGGAGCAGGTACCCTCTGTTGACCTTTTCTTCTCACTATTCCAAGCTAAAGGGGTGTGGAAGGGGGGTTAGGTAAATTTCAACAGCACCCTTGGGTTTGGCATTTTCAGGTTGTATAAGTCTTCTTTCAAAGATTTCAAGGAGATGTACTTTAAGGTTAGGGGTTTGGAAAAAGGATTTTCCATTTTTTGTAGATGAAAATCTGGCTGAGAAGTTCCCATTATATTGGTGCTCGGAACCTCAGAATATACTCGGACCCGAAGTTATTCTTCCGAGAAATGCTTGTTTGATTGAGTTTCTTGTTGAGAACATCGGTCGGGGAGACCTGATTTCAATTGATGAGCTTCTGAAGTGGGAAGAGGATAAAGATGCTGTTTTAAAGTATTTAGGTGAGTGATAGGGTTGTTTGTGATGTAGTTGCTATTTCTTTTCAGATATCTGATGCTCCTTATTTTTTGTAGGTGGTAAATATCCTGGGGTTTCAGCTGCGTCTTTGAGGACACGTTTCAAGAATAAGAACTTGGAGAAGGAATTTTCATCTTCTAATGTTGAGAAAATTGCTGGGACTGGTGAGGTTACCCAGCCTCGGCAAGGTCGGAGGAAGGTTATTGTTAAAAGGAAGAGGAAGTCCGATCTTGTTGACCTGTCTGATGACTCTGAGGAGAAGTCGTTTGGGGTTCCTGTCGAGGAGATACAAGCTTTTATGGGTAACCAAAAAAGGCTTCACAAAATTTCTGAACAAAGTGAGGGGTTTTCTGTCTGGGGGAGAGAATATCCTTATATGGCTGTAGTGGACGAGTATTGTCAGTCGTCGGCCGATGTTTCGCTTGCGAAAGAGGTTGGAGACATGGCGATTGGTCAGTATATGCAGGTAATGGGCTAACTTTTCTGCTTCACTTGGTGTTTTTTGAATTTTTTACAAGCTTTTTGTATTCTTTTGTGTAGGTTGTTGGTCTTCGTCTTGCCAGTCTTGGGCGTAGCCAAGAGTTGAAATGTAAGAAAGTTTCTGCAGATAGAGGGGAGGTTTCTGTTCTGAAGGAAGAGTTAGTGAAAAGTAAAAGTGATGCTGCCGAGCTTCAGGTACAGCTAACTGAGGCCGAGAAGTTATTGAAGGAGACAAAAGATAATTATGCTCGGGATGTGGAAGATCTGAAGAAGAAGGAGAGTGATTTGGCGAGCGTACAATCTCGTCTTATTGAGGTAACTGCTGAATTAAAGGATGTGCAGAAGAAAAAGGCTGATGAAATTCTGGATTCTTTTGTTGAGGGGTTTGAAAGGGCTTTGTTACAAGCAAAGTTTTTGGCACCGGAAGCTGACCTGTCTGGCATGGATCCGGGGAAAGTTGTGCGTGATGGCAAGATGGTTGAAGATGATGGTGATGCTGAAGATCAAGCAGAAAATGTTTAGTTTGTTACTTTGTTTGGTATTTTGGTTTTGTTTTGTAAGTCGGTAGATATTTTGAACATTGATAGATTGGTGATAGTCCTTGAAAAAACATTGATATCTTGGTTTTGAATTGCTTGAATGTTTATTGGAAGTTAGTGCTCTCCTTTTTGTGGTAAAGCATTTTGTTTATTGAAAGGAATGATTTTGATGAGTCCATCATTCTTGTTTGAATGTACTGCCGAGTAATGGCAGGTTGCATATATAGCCGAGCATTGCTATTTACCGAGTTATTTTGAGAATTGATAATGATAGGAGATACAAATTGCATAATTTAACTGTAATAAGATGATGTTGGTGGTAAATTCATAATTGTTTGAATACAAACTTTCAGGTAGGCTGGCCTCGTTAAAACCTCTCCAAGCAAAAACCCTTTGGGACAAAAACTTGGTAGTAGAAAAAAGAGTACCAGCCTGTCCTTAATTTTTAACTGTAGAACTTCTTTAGGGATGAAACATTCCAGGTATTGGGTAATACTTTTCCATCGATTAATTCGAGTATGTATGCCCCGTTGCCGAGTACTTCAGATATTCCCATGTGAGGGTGGTTTCCGAGCAGCTTCGGTTTTGCGGAGGACTAAGTCTCCTTTCACAAATGATCTGCTTTTAACCGACTTGTTGTACTGTCGGGCGATTGTTTGCTGTGTTGCGCGTTGCTTCAAAGTGGCGATGTCTCTTACTTCTTCAATGATGTCGAGCTCGGTTCTCCGAGCTTCGTCTTGATTGTCGATGTAAGTTCGGATGGGTTCCTGGGAGATCTCCAGGGGAATCATGGCCTCCGAGCCATATACCAGTCTGAATGGGGTTTCCTTTGTTGATGTTTGTGGGGTGGTGTTGTATCCCCAAAGGACTTCAGGTATTAGTTCGGCCCAAAGTCCTTTGGCATCATCTAGCTTCTTCTTTAGTGCATGAAGGATGACCTTGTTTGCAGCCTCAGCTAGTCCATTTGTTTGAGGATGTTCAACAGAGGCGAAGTGTTGCTTTATTCTGAGATTCTGCAAAAAAGTTTGAAATTTCTGATCGGCGAACTGGCGTCCGTTGTCAGTTGTGATATGTTGAGGTATGCCGAAACGACAAATAATATTTTTCCAAACAAATGAAATCATTTGCTGTGATGTTATTTTTGCTAAAGGTTGGGCTTCCACCCATTTGGAGAAATAATCAATGCCGACAATAAGAAATTTTACCTGGCCCGGTGCCGTAGGGAAAGGCCCGAGTATATCTAAACCCCATTGGTTAAATGGCCAACTAATGTCGGAATGATGTAATTCCTCGGCAGGTATGTGTATCAGTGGTGCGTGCTTTTGGCAATTGTTGCATGACCTGATTTTTTGTTGGCTGTTCTGTTTCAAAGTCGGCCAGAAGAATCCGGCTCGGAGGATCTTGGATGCTAAACTCCGAGCTCCTGTATGTGTGCCACAGATTTCTTCATGTGCCTCTGCCAAAGCTATGTCGGCTTCTGACTTGTTGAGACATTTGAGTAGAGGCCGAGTATAACCTCGTTGATATAGTGTTCCATTGAGGATTGTGAAGGAAGATGCTTGCCGTCGAAACTTTTTATCGCTCTCGACCCCTTCTGGTATATTACCTGTTTGTAAATAGTGTATAAAGTCGTTCCTCCAATCTGTTACCTGTGAAACACTTAACACGTTTGTCAGAGTAACAGTGGGTGATGTTATTGTGAACTGTTGCAGTGTAGATAGCTCGGACTGTGTACTGCCGAGCTTAGATAAGATATCCGCTCTTTGATTTTGTTCGCGTGGTATATGTTCTATTTCAAATTTGAAAAATTTTTTCTTAACTTTTTTACTAATAGCAAGTATTTAGAGAGTAGGGGATCTTTTACCTGAAAAAGGTCGTTTACCTGCTGTACGACTAACAATTAATCACAATATACCTTGATCGTCGAGATTTGAAGATCTAAACAGAGTCGGAGTCCGGCGAGTAGTGCTTAATACTCAGATTGGTTGTTGCTCGCTTTGAAAGCGAAGTGTATTGAGTGTTCCAATATGAATCCATCGTCGGCCTCCAGACAAATTCCTGCACCACAGCCTCCGTTATTTGAAGAGCCGTCCACATATAAGATCCACTGTTTTGCATGATCCTCTTCGGACGGTATTGTAAGCTCGGCGATGAAATCCGCCAAGAATTGTGACTTGATCGGTCCTCGGGATTGGTATCTGATGTCGAATTCAGATAGTTCGACTGCCCATTTTATGAGTCGGCCTGCGATTTCTGGTTTGTGTAACACTTGTCTTAGTGGGTGATCGGTTCTGACGTGGATAACGTGGCTCTGGAAGTAAGGTCGGAGACGTTGCGCCGAGAATATCAGTGCTAGTGCGAGCTTCTCAATCCTTGGATAGTTGAGTTCGGCATGCTGGAGGGTCTTACTGACAAAGTATACTGGATGCTGAACTTTGTTTCTCTCTGTAACAAGGGCCGAGCTTATCGCCCAATCAGTAATTGACAGATATAGAAATAAATCCTCCCCTTGTTTTTGTAAAATCAGCGGTTGTGAGAGTGTTGTTTTTAATTTTGAAAATGCCTTCTCACAATCGTCGTTCCATTCGAATTTATTTTTCTTTTTAATTGTTTGGAAAAAAGGAATAGAAGTTGAGGCAAGGCAAGGAACAAATCTGGAAAGTGCAGCGAGTCGTCCTGTGAGGCGCTGATCTTCTTTTACTATTTTAGGGCTGGCCATGTCCAGCACTGCTCGGCATTTGTCTGGATTTGCCTCTATTCCCCTGCATGTTAGCAAAAAACCCAAAAACTTACCCCCTTGAACTGCGAATACACATTTCTCGGGGTTGAGGCGCATGTTGTACTGGCGGATCTGGCCGAATATTTCTGTAAGGTCGCTGATGTGGTTATCTCCGATTTTTGTTTTGGCGACCATATCATCGACATAAACTTCGATATTCCTGCCGATTTGTTTGGCGAACACCTTATCCATAAGGCATTGGTAAGTTGCACCTGCGTTCTTTAATCCAAATGGCATACCTTTATAACAATAGTTACCGAAATCATTGATAAAAGCTGTTTTATTTTGATCAGAGGGGTGCATCATTATTTGATCAGAGGGGTGCATCATTACCGAAATCAGTGAATATGCATCCATAAAACTTAAAGTAGCGTAGCCTGACGCATTGTCTATTAAAGAGTCTATGGATGGCAGAGGATAACAATCCTTTGGGCATGCTTTGTTTAAATCAGTGAAGTTGATGCACATGCGCCACTTACCGTTTTGTTTTCTTACCATTACCACATTGGCTAACCAGGTGGTGAATCTGATCTCTTTGATAAATTCGGCATTGATGAGCTTTTGTGTTTCTTCCAGTGACGCTCTCTTTTTTTCTTCGCCGAGTTTACGTTTCTTCTGTTGCACTGGTCGAATTGACGAGTTTATTGCTAGTCTATGATTGATGATATGTGGGTCGATTCCAGGCATGTCTGATGGTGTCCATGCGAAAAGGTCGGCGTGTTTTTGCAGAAAGGTTGTTATAGCTTGCAACTCAGATGCATTGAGTGAGGTACCGACATATGTGAATTTATTAGAGTCATTGTTGAAATACACTTTTTGTAGGTCATCGGAGGGTTTTGGGCAATCGAGGAAATCAGCTCTTGGGTCCAGTTCGGCTAGCGTGTGCTCCTTTTGGTTTAGGCTGACGTTGTTGACTTGTTGCGTTGAGCGATTTTGGAATTTCATGCTGATGTTGTAACATTGTCGTGCCTCTTTATGGTCGCCGTGGATTGTGACAACCTGGTGGTCTTGCAGTGGAAACTTTACACAGAGATGAACTGTAGATACAATGGCACCGAACTTATTCAAAAAAGGTCGGCCGAGGATAAGGTTATATGGACTGAAACAATCGACTACTAAATATTGAATATCATTAGTTTTGGAAAGAGGTTGCTCACCCAATGTGGTTTGTAACCACACTGACCCGAGTATTGGAACCCGTTCTCCTGAGAAGCCAACCAAGTCTCCTCTTGTGGATTGTAGCATGTTGTCGCTGAGCTTCATCTTTTGAAATGTGGAGTAAAACAGAACATCGGCACTGCTCCCGGGATCTAAGAGTACTTTTTTCACTAATAGATCTCCTAGCTGGAGGGTGACTACCACAGGGTCGTCCAAATTTTGTATGTTGGAGTTAAAGTCGGCATGTGTGAAAGTGACTTCTGGTTGTGGATTAGTGATTGTTACATCTTGTTTCGATCCGTCTACCGAGTATATTGCTCTGAACGATCTTTTCCTTGCCGAGTTTGAGTATCCTCCACTTGCGTATCCTCCTGAAATACAATTGATTATACCTCGTGGTCTTTCATATTGGCTTGAAGATGCCTTCTCTTTTCCTCGGTGTTGTTCAGAGAGGTCGTTTGTTGTGGAACTAGGGCCACGCTTTTGGATGTGACCACCAATGTATTTGTCAAGGTGTCCTTGTCTTGCTAGTCGTTCTAAAAGATCTTTGGCGACCACACAATCATCGGTATTGTGGCCGTGTTTCTGGTGGAAAGTGCAGTACTTTGATTTGTCCACGTTCTTTGCATCTTGGTATGTGCCGGCTTTTTTCGGTGGCTTGATTAGTTTGGAGTTCAAGATTTTCTTGATTATGTCTTCCCTCTTGGTGTTAAACTGCGTATAAGAATCGAATCGAGGTGTTAGTTTAAAACTTTTCTTAATGGATGAGCTCTTATCTTCTTCACGAAAGTGTGACTTGTCAGACTTCCGAGCTTGTCTGAGCTCCTCGATGTCAATTTGTCCTTTTGCTTTCTCTCTAAATTCTGCTAGAGTCTTCGGCTTTGCTACTGCGATCGTCTCCTGGAACTTCCTGGGTCGGAGGCCGCTTTTAATTGCGTGCAGATGGACCTCGGGGTGGAGATCTGGTATGCTGATTGCGATCTTGGTGAAGCGAGTCATATAGTCCTTTAAGCTTTCGTTTGGTCCTTGCTTGATAGTGTTCAGGTAATCGGAGTCGTGCAAGTATATTGCAGATCCGGCGAAATGTTCTTCAAATAACTTCGCCAACTGATGAAAGCGCAAAATGGAACCTGTAGGCAAAGCACACAACCAATCAAGTGCAGGACCGTCTAAATAATTCGGAAAACAACGACATAAAACTGTATCTGATGCACCATTGACGATCATTATTGATCGGAATTTCTTTATGAACTTCCTCGGGTCTCCAAGTCCATCATAAGGCATAAGGGTCAACGGCAGAGTGAACCTCTTCGGCAGTTCGAAGTTCATTACTTCTTCTGTGAAGGGGCCTACAGCGTCCTCGGACTCTTCTTTCTCATCTTCGGGCTGCTGCTCTTCGTGTCGAGCGGTTTCTGAAACATGAGTCGGTTGGAACTGATGCTCCTCGTCTTCCGCCTGACGAGCATCGTTGTGTTCAATCCGAGCATGATTTAGTTCGGCAATTTGAGCAGCCATTATTTAGTTCTCGTTAGCCATTCATTGATTAGCTTGTTGCAGCTCAGCTACCATTCGCATGAGTTCGGACAGTGAAGGAGGCGGTACATCAGCCATGGATGCAGATGGAAGCGATGGGACCAAAAGAAAAAATATGATTTCCTTGGCCCCACGGTGGGCGCCAATTTATCTTGCTTGGGAAAAAGATCGGCTTTCACTCCTCGGGATCGGCCGAGCTATAGGCTGGAATGTTGAGCGTCCGTCCTTCTGAGTTCGAGCTTCGTATGGTTATTGTTATGCAAGAATGCGGGCAATGAAAAACGGGGGAGAGTGTACCTGCAAAGGCACTCCGATGCTTAAGTCAGTATTCGGAATACAGTAAAAAAAACTTACCTTAACGAGATGTTTTTCCCCCTTTTATATGGAGAGCTTCTCGTCCGTTTATATTTTCAGCAATAAATCGTCGGTTTCTTATTGTGCCGTTTTGAGACGTCGGTTGTAAAAATGTTAACGTTACCGAGTTATAGCTCATCAAGTTCGAGTAATAACGGATGATGACGAGTTATGGTGCTTACTGATAACGGTTAGGAGACCGAGATATATAACTCGTATTAATGATGACCATATCACTTTTCAAAAAAATATAATAGAAGAAAGAAAATAATAATAAAATAATAAATGAATGTAATAAAAAATTGATTTGCATGAATAAAAGGTAAACAAGAAATTTTCATATCTCCAATTTCTGAAAAGGGATAAGTTCATAATCTTTATTATTAAGCAACGCAACGTGGCTAGCATTAGATACTTGATGGGCATAGCATTGCTGCATGTTCAACAAGTGTTGGCTGCCGAACGTTCCATCCTCCCAGCAGCTATGTGGTGTCTTCGCTGTTTTGTATCGTCTTCCCTTTCTATGACATGCATATAAATCGAGAATGAAGAAGCACCATAGCCATCTTTGTTGATTGAAGCTCAATAGAAGATACAGAAAAATGAAATCTTCAAAGGAGAAGCTAAGCAACATGGCCAGTGCCGCCAAGGAACACGTTGACATCTGCGGAGCCAAAATTGACGAGAAGGTCCTCTCCATTTAATTTCTTTTTCGGCTTTCTTTCTCGATCTTACCCGTTTGATTAACATCGAGCGGAATTACTTTCTGCAGCAAACTCCCATTGATGT
Source organism: Arachis hypogaea (assembly GCF_003086295.3). NCBI lineage: Eukaryota > Viridiplantae > Streptophyta > Magnoliopsida > Fabales > Fabaceae > Arachis > Arachis hypogaea. The sequence goes on from NC_092036.1 coordinate 27,679,838, forward strand.
TCTACCGACGACAGCAACTCTAATCATTTTCAATTAAACAATCATCTTAATTGATTTATCATTTATTTGATGTTAATATTTTCTTTTCGTTTTTATATTTTTAATCTTTATTTGATGTTAAAAATGTCTTTAATTTTCGTGTCTTTTATTCCGAGTCTTATTATCAGTACTCGGAACCAAACGGCTTTTAAAGGACCAAGCTCTTCCCCGTGAGAAGAGGAGAGTGAGAGAGTGATAAAGTTAGATATTAAACACATTATAGTATTCACCCATAATGAAAATTACAAGGTGAATGGTAACTAATTCTTATTTTATTATTTTATCAAGTTTATATCCTGGCATTGGTAAAATGATAAAGTTAAGAGATAAACACAATATTAACATATAATGGAACTCACGAAGTCAAAGTTACAAACTAATACAAAGTCAATCATATTTTTTTTCTGTTTAAAATAGCGCAGACAGAGAAAGCAAGGGCACGAACAGAGGAGGAGAAAGTGATAGCACATGAGCGCGCAAAGGCGAGAGAAGCAAAGGCAAAAATGGAGTTGCATGAAGCCAAAGCCAGGCATGCAGCCGAGAAGCTAAGCACCAAGCAGGCGCACCTGGACCCTTCCTCGTTTGGAGCACACCATCAGCAGCCCCCAACAACAACGCACCAGCAGCCGTTAGGGTCTCTTGCAACGCCTGCTGGAGGAGTCACCAATCCTTCATATCCATTGGGAGGAAATCATCATATCAATAAGCACATTTAGATATATGTGTATGTATACGGTTATACTTAGTTATTCCCCCCACTGATGGCCACTACTACTGTTTCTTTGCGTGTTAGTTTCTGTTTCTGGTGGTTCACGTTTTCAGTTGTTAGTTATCGGATATGTAATGTGGGAGCGAGGGGCGTGTTAGCTTTCTTGTATAGTTGTATGTACTTGAGAACGGTTTGTCTCTCCTGGTAATAATTTTTGAATCATAATTTGTGAGAAATGTTTCAACATGTTTTGCTTTATTTGTAGTAAATTGCAAGTACAGTTGATACAAATTGTTGGATTTTTATCTGCAAGGAGAAAGTTTACTCAATTTAGTATTGGGTGAAGTAAATACTGGCTCCATATTTCATAATAAGTGGGTTCTTTTAATACAAAGAAATAAAGGAAATAAAGAATATTTTGATATAATAGTACAAAAATATTTTTGTGATGGTAAGAATTATTTTCATATAAAAGGATATATTTTGATTGATCTAATTAACAGCACATTTATTTTATTTTTAAAAATTATATTCTTAAGAATAAAGTTTTATTAAAAATTATATGTAGATATTTAAATGAGACATTTTAAATTTTAAAATATAAATAAAACATTGCAGTAATATCATTTTAGAAGTATTATAGATTATTAGTTTTGTATTAAAGTGAAATGTGGGTGGCATACGGGTGTGTTTTTATCCTGCTTCTTATAATAACTGACGTGTATTTTTCTTCCATTTGTTAGAAGTAAAAAGTTGAGGAAACATTTCAGGTATGCCTTTGTACTTTATTGGTATTTCAGTGTGTCGTGTATTTTTAGGTTTTCAGTTTTATATTTGTTGTTCATATTTTAGACCGAGTTATAAGGTCTGGCTTGGACGATGACGAAACGATCGATCTGTTTTAAGGTTGGTTTGTCACCGATTTTTTCATAAAGAGTTCGGCCAAATTACTATAGAGGCCTAACAGGCTCAGAGTAGAGGATCACAGTCCACCTGAAGGCGGTTGGCCAAAAGATAGGTTATCTTACCTACAAAAAAGATAAGATAAGATAACAAACTTATTTCGAGGGAGGTCACTCTACACTAGTATAAATATACTGGCACATCCAAGTATAACTAATACTCTAATTCTACAAAAAACATGTTTAAAGTGCGTACTGACTTAAACATCGGAATCTCTTGCAGATACCACCATCCTCCGGTGACCAAAGACCAGCTGCACCTCGCATTCCAACAAGTCGGGCACGGCGGTAACGATAAGTTCAGAAGATCTCGTCCGAGATCGACCTCTAGTTTTAGGTAACCCCCGAAACATTGGCGCCGTTGTCGGAGACCTGGAAGTCATCCAATCACCATGGCAAGTAACCTCTACCAACGACCTTAACTCCGGATTAGATGAAGGAACTTAAAAACACGGATGCCACACCAAAGGACATGCACCAATCCAAGGGAGACAAGCAACCTTAAAACACTGAAATCCTGGATGCCATCCGTGAATAGCAGGATTGCCTCAAACAGCTTGAACAAGAAGCTGAACGTCAATGAGAAGCTGAGTGAGACCTCTGGAAAGAAACAAGGCGACGTCGAGAGTTAGAAGACAAGCTCCAAAAGCTCGAAGCCGACCTCAAATCCAAGACCTCCCATCGCGAGGATAACCCTTACAAGGACCAAGACCCGTTCACGAAAGAAATCATAAAGGCTAAAGTCCCGAAGGACTTCAAAGCCTATGATATGACCCCATATGATGGTACGTCTGACCCACGTCAGCAATTTTAGGAGTCGGATGTATCTCACGGATGCTTCAGATGCGACCCGTTGCAAGGCCTTTCCGACCACCTTAACCAAAACGGCAATAAAATGGTTCGACAGCCTGCCACCAAGGTTGATGGCAAGCTTTGATGACCTCGCCAAGAAATTCTTGGTCAGGTTCTCCATCCAAAAGGACAAGACTAAGCACGCTCCGAGTCTGATAGGGATTAAACTAGAAGATCGGAAAAGCCTCTGCAGTTACATGGAAAGGTTCAATAAAGCATGTCTTGATATACAGAATCTTCTTACAAAAGCAGCTATCATGGAACTCATCAACGGCTTACGAGAAGGACCCTTTAGCCACTCCATATCCAAGAAGCACCCAACATCTCTTAACGAGGTTCGAGAACGGGCAGAAAAATATATTAATATAGAGGAGAACTCCCGATTAGGAGAAACCTCAAAGATCGGACTCTCCTACCCAACTCGGGACAAGGATAAAGAGTCTAGAAAAAAAGAAGACCAACTTACTGAGAAACTTAGAAAATACCACAACTATACCCCCCTTCGGGTGTCTCTTGTAGATGTCTATCGAAAAATATGCAATACCGAGAAGATTCCTCCTCCTCGTCCGATTAAACATAAGAGAGGAGGAAGTCGGACAGAATATTGCGAATACCACCAAATCTACGGACATCCTACTAACGACTGCTACGACCTGAAGAATGTCATAGAGAAACTAGTTCGAGATGGAAGACTAGATCGGTTCCTAGCCAATAGAGTGGACGAGCCAAAAAAGCGAAGAACGGATGAAGAGGGAGGACGGAATGAACGTCTTCCCCACACCCTTGAGAGACATATTCACATGATAAATAGAGGATTTGCAGGAGGAGGGATCTCCAAGTCAACCCGTAAAAGACACCTTAAGGAGGTGTACCATGTCAGAGAAGGGGACAGGTCATCCGACCTCCCCACTATTACCTTCACTCAAGAAGACGCCGCATGCATCATCTCAGAACACGATGACCCCGTGGTTATTACCATCATACTTGCCAACACCAATCTCCACCGAACATTGGTAGACCAAGGGAGCTCTGCGGATATCCTATTTAAATCGGCCTTCGACAAACTTGGCTTACAAGAGAAAGAACTCAGAGCATATCCAAATAGCCTATTCAGGTTTGGGGACGCTCCAATCCAGCCACTTGGGTACATCCCACTACATACAACCTTTGGAAAAGGAACGCAGACTAGAACATTGAGCATAGACTACATCATTGTCGACGTGAGCTCTGCGTACAACGTCCTCATAGGTCGGACAACACTGAATCAGCTCACCGTGGTGGTCTCCACTCCGCACCTATGCATGAAGTTTCCAACTCCAGAAGGGATTGCCACTGTCAAGTGAGACCAAAAACTCGCGCGATATTACTACAACGAAAGCCTGAACCTAAAAGGCGACCCTAGAGGAAAGGAGTCTAACACCATTGAACTCGGTGGAGCCTGGGCGCGAGAAGAATTTTGACCACAACCAGAGGGCAAAACAGAAGAAATCCAAATCGGGGGCACTAATGGTAAAACAAGAAATATAGGCGTAAACCTAAAAGGAGACCTAAAGGAGCTATTGATACAGTTCTTAAAGAATAACTCCGATCTCTTTGCATGGAAGGCCGTTGTTCATGCATTGGTTCGAGCTATAAAGGACCGGATTGGCCGACCTCTTAGAAGGTTGGCCCATGACCGACCTCTTAGAAGGAAGGTTGGCCCACGACCGACCTCTTGGAAGGTTGGTGTTCCGAGGGTTACCTGAAACTGTAGGTTGATCTCGGATGAGATCTTCTGTAATGGTCGGAGTTGCTGTGTCCGATTTGTTGCACTTAGTGGCGGTGCTGATTCCTTCGTCCCCAGAGGGTGGGGGGGATACCTGCAAGGGACTTCGATGCTTAAGTTAGCAAGGGTATTAAACAGGTATTGAGTAGAATCAGAGTATGAGTTATACCTGGGTGCTCCAGTGTATTTATAATAGTGCAGCATGACCTTCTTAGATAAGATAAGTTAGTTATCTTATCTTATCTTTATCTTTTGAGTGAGGTCATCTTATCTTCAAAGGAACCGCCCTTCTCCCTGCGGGCTTGGACTGCCTTGGGTTTTGGTATGCGGTCCTCTGTTTAGGGCCCTTCTTTGGGCTTCCTTGTCGACTTGCCCTGAACTCTCTGAGAAGAGGTCGAGTCGTCCTGAACTGAAGAGGTCGGTCGCTTTGTCTGTAGAATATCCCGGGTCGGACAGCTTGACCCAGGATATGAACAGTGCCCCTGCTCGTGCTCGGTCTTTATTTGGAGGTAGAGTCTTTAGTTTTTAGGACTTCGAACCTTCTCGGGTGGAGCCGAACTCGAGCATTATTGTCGCTTTTATCTTTGTAGAACTCCTTTTTGAATGTGGAACGTTTCTATTTCTTTAGAAGCGCCCGCTTTAGTGCTCTAACTATGGAAACGTGCGAGGGTTTAACACCCTCATTAATTGGCTTTTAATGCCCCATTTCTCTTGGTTCTTTTATTCGAATTTTGTATCCAAGAGACGGTTTTCTTTTTCCTATAACTTACCCTTTTTTTCGCTGCTTTCATCATGCCTTCTTGTTTTTTCTCTGTGATGCTTTGGTATTTGCTAGTGCTTTTGCTTCGCGATTGATCTTCGCTGCTTCGCTCCGCTTCTTCAGCTTTTTTATTTTAAAGCTTTCTTCCTTTTTCCAGGTTGGTTTTGCTTTCTCTTCACCGTTTTATTTCTGCTACTTTGTTTTTGATTTCTTTTGATGACGCTCTGATTTTGTACGTTGGAAAGCTTGAACCTTTTTCTTGTTTTTGTGCTTGGTTTATTGCTGTGACGCTTGTTTCCTGGTCTTCTTTCGTTCTTATGTATACTTTGGGTGATTTTCCTAGTTTTGGCTTCTTTTTAGGGCTTCGTGTGTTGTTGTTGATTTCCGTACTGCTATTTTGAAAAAGGTTGCTCCTTCGATAACTTGTTTGCTTCATTGATGATTTTGGTTTTGTTGATGACTTTTCTTTGATAGTGACAATGGTTTTTGATGACTTTCTTTTGACTTTCGCCTTTTTCTCCTCGGGACGTTGTTTGTTTGGGAGAAAGAGTTTTATCTTTGTAGCTTTTTCTGAGACTTTACTTTGTCATTGCTTCCAAAGGATGCCCCTGGACCTCGTTGTGCGTCTTGGAGTTTTCCTTTTACTATTTGTGTGCTTGAGATCGCGTTGTCCGAGTTGCTTCCATATTTCCCGAATTTGTTTTTGGGTTAGTAACCCGTTTCCTTTTGTTTGTAGGATTAGTTGGCCATGTCGTCTCACAAAAATATTGTTGAGGCATCCTCTAAGGTTCCTGAGGGGATGTCCGACTGGTTGGACTCCCTTGTGTTGCTATGTGTATCTCTAGCTAACGCAAAGTTCTGTGCGGAGCTTAGAAAACACCATCAGATATGTAGTTGTGAGAATCAAGAACGCAACTATGAGCTGGTGGCACCCGATTTTGATGACAGGGTCTGCTTTCCTGTTCCGACCCAGGGGAGCGTCCTTTCATTTATGCATATGATTTCTTCTTTAGCCAGATGGATATTACCCTTCCTTTTACTTCCTTTGAGACTGACCTGTTGTGGTATTGTAACGTGGCCCCATCTCAGCTTCATCCAAATTCTTGGGGTTTTATTAAGATTTTTCAGCTGGTTTGCCATGAATTTGGTGTTAAGCCTTCTTTAACCCCTTTTTCTGTATCTGTTTGTGTTGACCAAGCCTGGAACTACCAAAAAGAAAGCTTCTTGGATTTCTTTTAGGTCGGCCCAGGGACATAAAGTCTTCTCCATGTATGATGAGTCTTTCCGTGATTTTAAGAATTACTTTTTCAAGATCCGAGCTGTTGAAGGAGCTCGTCCTTTCTTCCTGGATGAGAATGGCGAGCCTCGTTTTCCTTTAGAGTGGCAGAGGAATGTAATTGTGTCTAGGTATACCTGGGAGATGTTAGACGAGGTCGAGTAGGCATTTGTCGCTGCTTTGGAGGATATTTGAGGGGAACCTCCTCATCTTGAGACCAAGAAATTTCTGGGGGATCCATCCTTGATTCGTGCTGTGCTGGGTATTTTATAAACTTTGTTCCCATGTCTTTTGTTTTTTTCTTTTCTTTCTGGATATTCATAAGTCGTTGCGTTTTTCTTGTTTTTCAGAGATGTCAAAGAATAATCACTCACTGAAGGCCTTTAAGAAGGCGAGGAAGGCTACCGTGGCTCAGAACGTCCCGGCCAAGGTGGTCGGGAAAGGGTCCTCCCAGGTTTTGTCGAAGCTGTCTGTCCCGAGCTCTCCTGGGCCGAAGAGGATGATCCCGATTCCCTGGGTTCGTTTGGTCGACCTGCCTCAGACTTCAGTTGGTACCTCTGCTCCTTCAGTCGCTCCTCCTCCAAAAAGACCTCGGACTGTCGAGCCGTTTAATCTTGGTGCTCCCAACTTTGATGCAGTTGGGTTTGTAGACCAACAGATTGCTCCCTATGGTGTCATGCCTACCGACGATGTATCCATTCTTCGTCATTTAGACTTTATTACTCGGAGTGGTATTACACTGGCACACATGGGAGTGGCTTTATACCGAACTGCTCAAGATCTTCCTATCCATGCTACCAAGGCTTTTGTGGAGGAGGCAAAATTAGAGTTTGACCGTATTAACGGTTTGAAGGAGGAGCTCGAGGTGGAAGTGGCCGAGCTGAAGGGAGAAAAGGCTCGGGCTATTGGTCTGGCAGCTGCCGCGCAACTGGCTGAGGATACGGCTCTAAAACATAAGATAGCTATGTTACTACTTATAGAGAGATGATAGAGCTCAGGAGTAGGTTGGAATCTGTTCAGGCCGATTACACCGAACTTCAAAGTCATCTTGTAGGTAGTGTTACTGCGGCTTATGAGAATCTGAAAGAGAAATTTCGAGTTCTTGCGCCAGATCTCGACCTTTCTCTTATTAGCTTGGACAATATTGTTAGGGATGGTAAGATTGTTCCTGACGATTCCGATGATGATGATGATGATGATCGTCCTTCACTGCCTGCTACCAAGACTTCTGCTGTGCCGACTTCTCCGACTTCTACTGCTGAGATCAATCGTCCAAAAGGGATACCGGATTGCCAAATCTTGAACCGAGATGATGGGACGGTAGATGCGGTGCCTCTTCAGACTCATCCTCCTTCACCCCAAGTTGATGCTGCTGAGAAGTCTTCTAATGTTGACTGAGTTTTCTTTCTGTTTAATGTAAATAGCCCAGCTTGTGGGCTATTGAACTCTTTATTTTGTAAATGGTGTTTTGCTGACTGTTGATACTTCTTTTGGTTGCTTGTTTAGCAACTTTATTTTGAAAAACAAAGTAGTTTTCGAGCTTCGAGGGCTGATTTTGGTGGCCTCTGGAGCTTGCTATTGTCATAACTTAGTAGTCTTTATATCATGTCTGCTTGCACTCATCTTGGTACCTTCGTAGGCTGGGATTTTATCCGACATGATCAGCTTGATTCTTTCGCTTTGGTTTTGTTTGTAATTCTCCTTTTTGGACCTTTATTTAGGTCTCTTTTGGGGACTATTTTGGTAATTTGTGTGTCCTGGGCCTGACTTCATCATGTCGGGTCCTGTCGAGTTACTTAGTAATCCTCTTTCTTGGACCTTGTTCAGGTCTCTTTCGGGAATTACTGGTGCACGAAATTGTGATCATCAACAATGGTGCCAAAAACTTGGTGGCGCTCTCAAACGTGAATCACACTTTGTCACAACTCCGCACAACTAACCAGCAACTGCACTGGGTCGTCCATGTAATACCTTACGTGAGTAAGGGTCGATCCCACGGAGATTGTTGGTATGAAGCAAGCTATGGTCATCTTGTAAATCTCAGTTAGGCGGATTTCAAATGGTTATAAAGGGTTCAAAATTAATAATAAATAAAGCATAAAATAAGATAGAGATACTTATGTAAATCATTGGTAGGAATTTCAAATAAGTGTATGGAGATGCTGTGTTCCTTTTGAATCTCTGCTTTCCTGCTGCTTTCATCCAATCCTTCTTACTCCTTTCCATGGCAAGATGTATGTAGGGCATCACCGTTGTCAATGGCTACTTCCCATCCTCTCAGTGAAAATTGTCCAAATGCTCTTGTCACAGCACGGCTAATCATCTGTCGGTTCTCGATCATGTCGGAATAGAATCCATTGATTCTTTTGCATCTGTCACTACGCCTAACAATAACGAGTTTGAAGCTCGTCACAGTCATTCAATCCCTGAATCCTATTCGGAATACCACAGACAAGGTTTAGACTTTCTAGATTCTCAAGAATGGCTGCCAAAGGGTTCTAGCTTATACCATGAAGATTCTGGTTATGGAATCCAAGAGATATTTACTCTAGCTTTCGCTTGTAGAACGGAAGTGGTTGTCAGGCACGCGTTCATAGGGACGAATGATGATGAGTGTCACGGATTATCACATCCATCAGGTTGAAGTGCGAGTAACATCTTAGAATAAGAATAAGCTTGAATTGGATAGAAAATAGTAGTAATTGCATTGAAAGTCGAGGTACAGCAGAGCTCCACACCCTTAATCTATGGTGTGTAGAAACTCCACTGTTGAAAATACATAAGTGATGGTCCAGGCATGGCCGAATGGCCAGCCCCCATAAACGTGATCAAAGGATCATAAGGTAATCCAATAATAATCTAAAGATGTCTAATACAATAGTAAAATGTCCTATTTATACTAGAATATTTACTAGGGTTTACAGAAATAAGTCTAAATGCAGAAATCCACTTCCGGGGCCCACTTTGGTGTGTGATTGGGCTGAGCTTGAGCTTTACATGTGTAGAGGCTTCTCTTGGAGTTAAACACCAAGTTGTAACGTGTTTTTGGCATTTAACTCTGGTTTGTGACGTGTTTCTAGCATTTTACTCTAGAATGCAGCATGGAACTGGCGTTCACGTCTTGATTCAAATAAAGTATGGACTATTATATATTGCTGGAAAGCTCTGGATGTCTACTTTCCAACGCCATTGAGAGCGCGCTATTTGAAGTTCTATAGCTCCAGAAAATGCATTTCGAGTGCAGGGAGGTTAGAATCCAACAACATCAGCAGTCCTTTTTCAGCCTGAATTAGATTTTTGTTCAGGTCCCTCAATTTCAGCCAGAAAATACCTGAAATCACAGAAAAACACACAAACTCATAGTAAAGTCCAGAAATGTGAATTTTTCATAAAAACTAATAAAAACATCCCTAAAAGTAGCTAGATCCTACTAAAAACTACCTAAAAACAATGCCAAAAAGCATATAAATTATCCGCTCATCAATTACCTTTTGTAGCTTTACATCTTTCTGGGCCGACTTCGTCATGTCGGGCCCTATCGAGTTACTTAATAATCCTCTTTCTTGGACCTTGTTCAGGTCTCTTTCAGGGATTATCTGTGTAACTTATCTTTCTGGACCGACTTCGTCATGTCGGGCCTTGTCGAGTTACTTGATAATCCTCTTTTTTGGACCTTGTTCAGGTCTCTTTCAGGGATTATCTTTGTAACTTATCTTTCTAGGCCGACTTCGTCATGTTGGGCCCTGTCGAGTTACTTGAAAATCCTCTTTTTTGGACCTTTTTCAGGTCTCTTTCAGGGATTATCTTTGTAACTTATCTTTCTGGGTCGACTTCGTCATGTTGGGCCCTGTCGAGTTACTTGATAATCCTCTTTCTTGGACCTTGTTCAGGTCTCTTTCAGGGATTATCTTTGTAATCTTTGTAACTTTTTGTAGGAGTCCGACTTCATAATGTCGGGCTCTTCGAAGTTATAGTAATCCTCTTTTATAGGGTTGGCCAGACCTCTTTCCAAGGCTTTACTTATAACTTGGGTTGTTGTGACTGGTCCGACTTTTTGTGCCGGCCAGTCTTTAAGTTATTTTATAGCAATCCATTTTATTAGGACATCGTCAAGTCCTTTCTATGGATCACTTTCTATAACTTCTTGCATTATTTTGTTTTCATCTTTGCCGATTTTGTAGAATTTGGGTTTTAACCCTCGTTTTTATCGTGATCGCACAGTGAATTTGGTTTTCACTTTCTGTCGATCTGTAGCTTTATAATCTGGCGATGAATGTTTCAGAATAATACGACTTGAGCATTTGTAGAGAATCTGAACAAATTTTATTAAAAGAGAATGCAAATATACATAGGGGGTTAATTTCCTAAGTCAGGTGATTTGTAGCTCTTGGCTGGGCGTCTCGTTAAAAAACCTTTTTCAGGAAAAAGAGTGCGCCTTGTACAAGATCTTTTATCATCCCTAGTTATAGTACCTTCTTAGGTTTTAGGCGTGCCATGACCTAGGAAGCTCTCGCCCGTCGAGTTCGGAAAGCCTGTAGTAGCCCTTTCCCAGTACTTCTATGACTCGGAAGGGTCCTTTCCAGTTTGCTGCCAGCCTTCCTTCTCCAGGTCGGGTTGTTCCTATGTCATTTCGGATTAGGATGAGGTCGTCTTTAGCAAAGGCCTGCTGTATTACTTTTCGGTTGTATCTGGAGGTCATTCGTCGTTTCAACAACTCTTCCCTTATCCGAGCTCTTTCTCGGATTTCCGGAAGTAAGTCGAGCTCTTCCCTTTGAAGTTGGGAATTGGCTTTTTTGCTAAAATGGATTACTCTGGGTGTTCCTTCTTCGACCTCCACTGGGATCATTGTCTCCATTCCGTAAGCTAATCAGAAAGGTGACTCCTTTGTCGTGGAATGTGGAGTCGTTCGATATGCCCATAGGACTTGCGGGAGCTCCTTAGCCCAGGCTCCCTTTGCATCCTGTAATCTCCATTTTAACCCTGCTAATATAACTTTGTTAGCAACTTCAGCTTGCCCATTGGCTTGGGGGTGCTCAACAGAGGTGAATTGTTGTTTTATATTCAAGTCGGCAGCTAGTTTTCTGAAGCATGCGTCTGTGAACTGGGTACCATTGTCTGTAATGATGGAGTATGGAACTTCGAACCTTGTGACGATGTTTCTATATAGAAATTTCCGACTTCTTTGAACTGTGGCGTTGGCTAGGGGTTCTGCCTCGATCCATTTTGTGAAGTAGTCTATTCTTACTATGAGGAATTTGACTTGTCCCGATCCTTGAGGAAAAGGTCCGAGGATATCAAGTCCCCATTTTGCGAATGGCCAAGGTGAGGTCACGCTGATGAGTTCCTCTGGCGGGGCGGTGTGAAAGTTAGCATGTTTCTGACATGGTGAACATGTCCTTACAAATTTTGTGGCTTCTATTTGTAGAGTTGGCCAATAAAATCCTGCATGAAGTACTTTTTTGGCGAGTGCCTGCGCTCCGAGGTGATTGCCACAAATGCCACTGTGTACTTCTTCTAGGACATCTTTTGTGTTGGAAGTCGGCATGCATTTTAGCAATGGTATTGAAATCCCTCTTTTGTCTAGAGTATTATTTATGATAGTATATTATTGTGCTTCCCGTTTTAACATCTTTGCCTCTTTTTCATATGTGGGGAGGGCTTCTGTTTTGAGGTAGTTAATTATGGGAGTTATCCATCCCTAATCGCGGCCTGTTATGGCTATGACTTTTTCTTCTTCTGAGATTGATGGATTCTGTAGAATTTCTTGGATGAGACTTCTATTGTTGCCTCCTGGTTTGGTGCTAGCTAGTTTTGAGAGTGCATCGGCCCGGACATTCTGTTCTCGGGGTGTGTGACGAATCTCATACTCTCCGAGTTGTCCAAGCTGTTCCCTGGTTTTGTCCAAGTACTTTTTCATAGTGGGATCTTTGGCTTGGTAGCTTCCTGTTATTTGTGAAGTAACTACCTGTGAGTCACTGAAGATGATAAGTTTTTGAGCTCTAACCTCCCTAGCCAGCTTCAAACCAGCTAGTAGTGCCTCATATTCTACTTGATTATTTGAGGCAGGGAACCCGAATTTGAGGGAGAGTTCAATTTGGGTTCCCTGGTCACTTTCAATTATTACGCCCACGCCACTTCTCGTTTTATTTGAGGAACCATCCACATATAGATTCCATTATGTGGGGATTTCCGGTGTGTCTGTAAATTCCGCAATGAAGTCAGCCAGATATTGAGATTTGATGGCCGTCCGAGCTTCGTATTGAAGGTCAAATTCGGACAACACGACTGCCCATTGCAAGATTCTTCCTGCCAAGTCTGTATTCTGTAGGATCCCTTTTATGGGCTGGTTGGTCTGAACTTTAATGGTGTAAGACTGGAAGTATGGGCGAAGTCGTCGTAATGTTAGTATGAGAGCGTAAGCACACTTTTCTATTTTCTGGTAGTTCAGCTCGGATCCTTGTAATACTTTGCTGATAAAGTATATGGGTTGTTGCCCGTTGTTGTCTTCTCGGACCAGTGCTGAGGTTATTGCCCGATTTCCCACCGCGAGGTACAATATGAGTGGTTCTCCTTCCCGTGGCCGACTTAGTATAGGTGGCCGTCCCAGGAATCTTTTGAAGTCTTGGAAGGCTTGCTCGAATTCCGCTGTCCATTCAAACTCCTTTCCCTTCCTTAGAGTTGCGTAGAAGGGGAGAGATCTTATTGCTGATCCGGCCAGGAATCTGGACAAGGCTGCCAACCTCCCGTTGAGTTGTTGTACCTCTTTGACACAAGTTGGACTTTTCATGTCGAGTATGGCCCTGCACTTGTCCGGGTTGGCCTCGATTCTCTCTGTGTGATCATAAAACCCAAGAATTTACCAGCTTCTACTGCGAAGGTGCATTTTGCGGGATTGAGTCGCATTCCGTGTCGTCTTATGGTGTTGAATACTTGTGTCAGATAGGATAATAACATCCCTTCGTTTTGCGTCTTTACTAGCATGTCGTCCATGTAGACCTCCATGACCTTTCCTATGTGATCCGAAAAAACCTTGTTCATTAATCTTTGGTAAGTGGCTCCCGCGTTTTTAAGACCGAATGGCATGACAATATAGCAGTAATTTTCCTTTGGGGTTAAGAATGAGATTTTTTCTTGGTCGGGTGGGTACATTGGGATTTGGTTATATCCCGAGTATGCATCCATGAAGGAGAGGTATTTATATCCGGAGGAGGCATTTACCAGAGCGTCGATGTTTGGGAGCGGGTAAGGATCTTTCGGACAGGCTTTGTTGAGATCGGTATAGTCAGTGCACGTTCTCCACTTCCCATTTGACTTTTTTACCAATACGACATTAGCAAGCCATAGCGGGTATTTGACTTCTCTTATGAAGCCTGCCTCCAGTAGAGCTCGTACCTGTTCTTCCACAGCTTGAGAGCATTCTGGTCCTAGCTTTCTACGCCTTTGTTGTATCGGCCGAGATCCCGGGTAAACTGCTAGCTTGTGGCACATTAGCGTGGGATCTATGCCTGGCATGTCTGCGGCCTTCCATGCAAAGAGGTCGGCGTTGTCGCGTAGAAACTGTATGAGTGATTCTTTGATGTCTCCTTTTAGGAGTGTGCCGATATTGGTTGTTTGGTCCGGGGTATCTCCGGTCTGGATTTTCTCTATTTTTCCGTCAAGTTGTGGGCGAAGCTCTTCCCGCCTCTGAACTCCACCGAGCTCAATTGTGTGGAATTCTTCTCCTATGCCTCTAAGGTTTAGACTTTCGTTGTAATAGCGGTGCGCCATCCTCTGATCTTCTTTTATCGTAGCTATTCCTCCTGCAGTTAGGAACTTCATGCATAGATGTAGAGTCGAGACTATTGCGCTGAGCTGATTTAACGTTGTCTGACCTATTAGGGCATTGTAGGCTGAACTTACGTCGACTACGATGTAATCTATTTTGAGTGTTCTTGACTGACTTCCTTTTTCGAAAGTTGTGTGGAGTGAGATGTATCCCATCGGTTGGACTGTGGTATCGCCTAGCCCGAACAGGCTGTCTGGATACGCTCTTGAGTTATTTTTCTTCTAGGCTGAGTTTGTCGAAAGCCGTTCTGAATAATATGTCGGAAAAACTCCCATGGTCTTTTAGTGTGCGATGAAGATTTGTGTTTGCCAGTATGATAGTGATGACCATGGGATCGTCATGCCATGATGCGACGCCGGATGCGTCTTCCTTTGTAAAAGTGATCGCCGGGATGTCGGGTGCTTCCTCTTTTCCTGCGACGTGGTATACGTCTTTGAGATATGTTTTGCGAGATGTTTTGGAGATTTCTCCCCCGGCAAATCTGCCGTGTATCATGTGGACATGTCTTTCTGGCGTTCGAGATGATTGCGCGGTTGGTCCGACATCTTCTGCTCTTCTTCTTTTTCTTTGTTCATCATCATGGGTGGCCAGATATCGATCTAGATTTCCTTCTCGTACGAGCTTTTCTATGACATTTTTTAAATCGAAACACTCATTGGTGGAGTGCCCGCGGATCCGATGGTATTCACAATATTCAGCCCAGTTTCCTCCTTCTTTTTTGCCTTTGAGTGGCCTAGCTGGTGGAATTTTTTCTGTGTTGTAAACCTCTCTGTATACATCCACAAGAGACACCCGTAGAGGGGTGTAATTGTGGTATTTTTTTTAATTTTCTCTCCATGTTGGTCTTCCTTCTTTCTGGAATCTTTATCCTTATCCCGGGGGTGAACCCGGCCTTCGAGGTCTCTCATAGTCGGGAGTTTTCCTCCATGTTGATGTACTTTTCCGCTCGTTTCTGCAACTCGTTCAGAGATGTGGGGTACTTTTTTGATATAGATTGACTAAAGGGCCCTTCTCGTAAGCCATTAATGAGGCCCATAATAGCGGCTTCTATTGGCAGGTTCTGTATATCCATGCATGTCTTGTTGAATCTTTCCATGTAGTTGCGCAGGGTTTCCCGTTCTCCTTGCCTGATTCCCAGTAAGCTCGGAGCATGTTTAGCTTTGTCCTTTTGGATGGAGAATCTGGCCAGAAATTTCTTAGCCATGTCGTTGAAACTTGAGATGGACCTAGGAGAGAGGTTGTTGAACCATCTAATTGTTGTTTTTGTTAAAGTAGTTGGAAAGGCTTTGCAACGAATTGCATCTGAGGCGTCGGTGAGATACATTCTGTTTCTGAAGTTGCTGAGATAATGGTCGGGATCTGTAGTGCCATTGTATAAGGTCATGTCTGGGAGTTTAAAGTCCTTTGGGATTTTTGCTTTCATGATCTCCTTGGTGAATGGGTCTTGCTCCTTGCGGGTGCTATCTTCGGGAGTGGATCGGCTGGCTTTCGTCTTGACATCGGATTCAAGTTTTAGGAGTTTGTTCTCCAATTCCCGACGTCACCTTATTTCCTTTTGTAGGTCCTTCTCGGCCTCTCGTTGGTATAGGGCTTCTTCCTCAAGTTGTTTTAACTGGTCTTGAAATGCATCCATGGCTCGCTCGTTTGGCAGAATTCTTGTTGTTGTTGATTTGGAAAGTATCTTTTGGGGTGGCATCCACATTTTTATGCGGCGTTCTTTCCTCTAGATCTGAGATGTGGTCGTTGTCATGGTCGTTTGCCATGGTGATGGGATGACTTCCAGGTTCCCCGGCAACAGCGCCAATGTTCCGAGGGTTACCTGAAACTGTAAGTCGATCTCGGATGTGATCTTCTGTAATGGTCGGAGTTGCTGTGTCCGATTTGTTGGACTTGGTGGCGGTGCTGATTCCTTCGTCCCCTGAGGGTGGGGGTACCTGCAAGGGACTCCGATGCTTAAGTTAGCAAGGGTATTAAACAGGTATTGAGTAGAATTAGAGTATGAGTTATACCTGGGTGCTCCAGTGTATTTATAATAGTGCTGCTTGACCTTCTTAGATAAGATAAATTAGTTATATTATCTTATATTTATCTTTTGAGTGAGGTCATCTTATCTTCAAAGGAACCACCCTTCTCCCTGCGGACTTGGACTGCCTTGGGCTTTGGTACGCAGTCCTCTGTTTAGGGCCCTTCTTTGGGCTTCCCTGTCGACTTGCCCTGAACTCTCTGAGAAGAGGTCGGGTCATCCTGACCTGAAAAGGTCGGTCGCTTTGTCTATAGAACATCCCGGGTCGGACAGCTCGACCCAGGGTATGAACAGTTGGTCCATTACCGACCTCTTCACAAAGAGTTCGGCCAAATCGCCAGAAGAGCCCAAAGCAGGCCCAAACGAAGGGACACATCCCAATGTAAAGGTAGCCAAAGCCTAGAAAGATAAAGGCAGTTCCCCTTAAAGATAAAATGACTTCACTTAAAGATAAGATAAGATAACTATCTTATCTCCAGAAAGGTCACTCCACACTATTATAAATACACTGGAGCACCCAGGTATAACTTATACTCTGATTCTATTAAAAACCTGCTTAATACCCTTGCTAACTTAAGCATCGGAGTCCCTTGCAAGTACCACCACCCTCCGGTGACGAAGGATTAACACGACCCTCCAGTCCAACAAGTCAGACACGGGGCTCCGGCCACCACCATCAAGTCAGACAAACAGTGCTGACCAGTACAGAAGATCTCATCCGAGATCGACCTACAGTTTCAGGTAACCCTCGAAACATTGGCGCCATTTCCCGGGAACCTGGAAGTAATCCCATCATCATGGCGGACAACATTGACAACGACCATGACTCTGATCTAGAGAACAAGACGCCGCATAAGAATGCAGACACCACACTAAAAGATGCATCTCAACCAAATAAAGACAAAAATTCACCAAGTACAGAAATCAAGGAGGCACTACAAGCTCAACAAGACGGTCTCAAACAGCTCGAAAAAGAGGCCGAGCATCAACGGGAAGCCGAGAAGGACCTTCGAAGGGAAACTAGGCGACGCCGAGAGTTAGAGGACAAGCTCTTAAAGCTCGAAGCCGATCTCAAAACCAAGACTACTCGATCCAGTCATGAAGATAACCCCCGCCAAGATCAAGACGCATTCACCAAAAAAATTATGAAAGCCAAAATCCTAAAGGACTTCAAAGCTCCCGACATGACTCCGTACGACGGCACATCAGATCCAAGCCATCATCTCAGTAATTTCATAAGTAGAATGTATCTCACCGACGCCTCGAACGCTATTCGATGCAAAGCCTTCCCAACAACCCTAATAAAGATAGCAATTAAGTGGTTCGACACTTTGCCTCCAGATCCGTCACAAGTTTTGACGACCTGGCCAAGAAATTTCTTGCCCGATTTTCCATCTAGAAGGACAAAGCCAAACACACCCCAAGCCTATTAGGGATCAAGCAAGGAGATCAGGAAAGCCTTCACAGCTGCATGGAAAGATTCAACAAAGCATTCATTGACATACAAAGTCCTCCAACAGAAGCGGCCATCATGGGACTCATCAATGGCCTAAGAGAAGGACTGTTCAGCCACTCAATATCCAAGAAGTACCCAACATCTCTAATCAAGGTTCAAGAAAGGGCAAAAAAATATATCAATATGGAGGAGAACTCTCGATTGGGAGACAGCTCAAAAATCGGATTCTCCTAACCCACCAAGGGACAAGGATAAAGAGTCCAAGAAAAAAGAAGATCAACCCGGTGAGAAGCCTAGAAAATACCACAATTACACCCATCCCTTTGGGTGTCGCTTGTGGATGTCTACCGAGAAATATACAACACTGAGAAGATCCCACCACCTTGCCCAATCAAAAACAAAAGAGGGAGAAGTCGGACAGAATACTGCATGTACCACCGAATCTATGGACATCCTACTAACGAGTATTTTGACCTAAAGAATGTCATAGAGAAATTGGTAAGAGAAGGACGATTAGTTCAGTACTTAGCCAATAAAGCGAATGAACCAAGAAAAAGAAGAAGGGACAAAGAGGTCGAACGAGTTGAAGGTCCACCTCACACTGAAGAGGTCGGACGAGTTGAAGGTCCACCTCACCCCAAAGAGGTCGGACGAGTTGAAGGTCCACTTCACCCCAAAGAGGTCGAACGAGTGGAAGGTCTACCTCACACCAAAGAGGTCAGACGAGTTAAACGTCTCACACCAAAGAGGTCGGACAAGTTGAACGTCCACCTCACACCCCTGAGAGACATGTTCATGGAGGATTCGCAGGAGGAGGGATCTCTACATCATCTCGCAAAAGACACCTCAAAGAGGTATATTAAGGAAGGGAGATAGGCTTGAAAAGGACAACGGAGGGCGAACAAGCCTTCCGAGATTTCAAAAATTCTTGGGGCAACCATCCATTCTTACCAGACCACGGGAAAGTGAAGAACTCATATTATACCTCGTAGTGGGAAGTCGGGCAATAGCCTCAGCACTAGTCAGAAAAGATGAAAGTGGGCAACAACCCGTGTACTACATTAGCAAAGCTCTACAAGGGACTGAACTAAACTATCAAAAGATAGAAAAGTTCGCCTAGGCCCTCATACTCACCTCTCGACGACTCCACCCATACTTTTAGGATCACACTATCAGAGTTCGGACCAACCAGACCATAAAAGGCATCCTACAGAAAATAGACTTAGCTAGAAGAATCCTACAGTGGGCAGTCGAGTTATCCAAATGCAATCTTCAATATGAAGCTCGGACAACCATCAAATCACAAGTATCTGGCCGACTTCATTACAGAGTACACTGACACCCCGGGAACTTCCACAAAATGGAATCTCTACATGGACGACTCTTCAAACAAAACCCGGAGTGGTGTAATTATAGAAAGCGATCAAGGAACCCAAATGGAGCTAAGCAACCAAGCTGAATACGCGTTGTGGCTGGTTTAAGGCTGGCTAAGAAGGTAGGAGCTTACCGTGTCCAGTGATTCACAAGTAGTCACCTCACAAATAGAAGGGAGCTACCAAGCTAAGTATCCCACCATGGAAAAATACCTCGGGTAATTCGAAGGACCCTGGACAAAACCAGAGAACATCTCGGGTAATTCGGGGGACCCTGGACAAAACCAGAGAACAGCTCGGACAATTCGGGGGACCCTGGACAAAACCAGAAATCAGCTCGGACAATTCGGGGGATATGAGGTCCGACATATATCTCGGGAACAGAATGCCCGATCTGATGCGTTTTCAAAACAAGTCAGCACCAACAGCTCAGACAATTCGGGGGATCTGAGGTTTGACATATATCTTGAGAACAGAATGCCCGTGCTGATGTACTTTTAAAACTAGCCAACACCAAACTAGGGGACAATAATAGAAGCCTCATCCAAAAAACACTGCAAAATCCATCAACCTCGGAGGAAGAAACAGTCCTAACCATATCAGGCCAGGGTCGTTCCCCCGGAGTCAAAGAAGGAAAACAAACCCTTTCCTTAGGGTCTAACGACACCAACTCATAATTCTTCTCCTCATCCCTATCCCTACGAATTCTATGGAACCCTTAAGTCGCACACAGTACTCAGGGTCAGCCACAGTAACACATTAAAACTATGGAATCCAGCCAGTCAGACATGCCATCTGGGATCTTAGTAGACATCTCAGCAATGTTTTTACGGGAATACATAGGCCAAATAGTCCTACAGTAAGAAAAAGAAAAATGGGGTTACTACCAAACAACTCAGGCAAATAAGGAAATAACTCAAATAATAACAGCTGAACATCAAGTGTCAGATACAGTAGTAAAAGGGAAATCCCAAGACTCACACGAAAGTATAGGGGCACCTTTTGGAGGCAACAACAGAGCAAAAATCCAAATACAAAGTCAAAGCTTTACATCAAAAGCATGCTAACTTCCACATTATCCCACCAGAGGAGCTCATCAGTGTAACATCACTTTGGCCGTTCGCAAAGTGGGGACTTGACCTCCTCGGATCCCTTCCCCAAGGATCAGGACAAGTCAAGTTCCTCATTGTAGGGGTGGATTACTTCATAAAATAGATTGAGGCAGAACCCCTAGCTAATGCCACTACTCAAAGAAGTCGAAATTTCTTGTACAGAAACATTGTTACAAGGTGTGGGGTTTCTTACTCCATCACCACAGACAATGGCACTCAATTCACGGAAACAGGTTTCAGGAAGTTAGTGGCTGACTTGAAAATAAAGTACCAATTCACATCCGTAGAACACCTACAAGCCAATGGACAAGCAGAAGTTACCAATAAAGTCATACTAGCTGGGTTAAAACAAAGACTACAGGACGCAAAGGGAGTTTGGGCTGAAGAGCTCCCACAAGTCCTATGGGCATATAAGACAACACCACACTTCACCACGGGGGAATCACCCTTCTGATTGGCTTACGAAATGGAGGCAATGATCCTAGTAGAGATCGAAGAAAGATCCCCCAGAATGATCCTCTACAATGAAGAGGTCAAATCCCAAAACCAAAGGGAAGAACTTGACCTACTTCCAGAAATTCGAGAAAGAGCTCGGATCAGGGAGGAAGTACTAAAGCATCGAATGGACCTAAGGTCGGTCAGGAGAAGGGAGGCTAGCAGCCAACTGGAAAGGACCATACCATGTTGTTCAGAAGTACTGGGGAAAGGTCACTACAAAGTGTCTGACCTCGAGGGGCGAGAGCTACCAGGGTCATGGCATGCCTGCAATCTAAGAAAGGCGCCAGGCCGAGATCTAAAAGATTGCTCGACCTAGAAAGGTAAGCACTAACATGTACACATTCTTATTCATATATTCATTTTATTGTTTAAAAATTTGCAGATTCCCTACAAAAGTTTTTCCTACCAAGATGCATTATTCTAAACGCAAAAATTCATTGTCTAATTTCTACAAGGTCGACAAGGTGAAAACCAAATTCACCGCCCGACCACGACAAAGCTACAGGTCGGCAAGGTGAAAACCAAATTCACCGCCCGATCATAACAAAGCTACAGGTCGGCAAGGTGAACACCAAATTCACCACCCGATCAGTACAAAGCTACAGGTTGGCAAGGTGAAAACAAATTCACCGCCCGACCACGATAAAAATCGAATTCATCGTCCAGACTTCTACAAAATCAGCAAGATGAAAAGCGATGAAAACAGAATAATGCAAGAAGTTATCAAAAAGTGATCCATAGGAAAAGACCTGACGAGGTCTTAATAAAAATGGGTTGCTAGAAATAACTTAAAGATGGACCGACATAAAGAAGTCGGACTAATCGACTACAATAACAAAAGTTATAAAAAGTAATCCCTAGAAAGAGGCCTGGCCAGCCCTAAAAAGAGGATTACTAGAAATAACTTAGAATGGACCGACATGCTGAAGTCGGCCAAAAAAGCTACAAAAAGTTATAAAAAGTAATCCATAAAAAGAGACCTGACAAGGTCCAAATAAAATGGATTACTAGAAATAACTTAGAAGAGACCAAGACGAAGGAGTCAGCCCAAGCCAATTAAAGTGACAGAGTTATAAAAAGTAAACCCAAGGGATTACTAAAAATAACTCAAGACAGTCCAACGTAAGGCGTGCGCTAGAAGAGACACAGTTCTGCCCAAAAAGCCACGACTCCATGACAAGGCTATCAAAATTGTTCAGACTAACTAAAAAGGGTTCTACGAGAACACTAAAAAGTTGTCAGACAAATTAGCCCCAAGGATCATCTCGATAAACAAAAAGAGGTCGGACAACAAAAGTACCAACACTCCACCAAAGATCCACAAAAAGGACAAAGACATCTCGCAACGGCCAGAGGAAGGCCAGGAATGCTTTGTTTAAAGGTACGAAGTCTTGAAAAAAAAGACACTACTTAAAAAGCAAGAGCACAAATCAAAACGGCACTAAAATGTCATCCAAACAAACTATAAAAAGGTTCCCCATCAGAACACTACCTAAAAAGTTGTTGGATTATGACTAAAAAAGCCCGAACAGTAAAGACAAACAAGTCGGAAGAAGCCTGAAAAGCCCCCTCAACAAACTAAAAGGGGCAATACCAGACTCGCACAAGGAGAAACTACTCAAAGTCAGGATGCTTGAGCACGACTTCCCCAAAGAGATCGAAGCTTTGAAAGCACGATCTCACGGAAAGGTCCGAACTCAAGTAGGGGCACTGTTCATGCATCGGTTTGAGCTATAAAGGACCGGGTTGGCTGGCTTCTTAGAAGGTTGGTGATGAGCGGATAATTTGTACGCTTTTTGGCATTGTTTTTAGTATGTTTTTAGTATGATCTAGTTAGTTTTTAGTATATTTTTTTTAGTTTTTAGTTAAAATTCACTTTTCTAGACTTTACTATGAGTTTGTGTGTTTTTCTGTGACTTCAGGTATTTTCTGGCTGAAATTGAGGGACCTGAGCAAAAATCTGATTCAGAGACTAAAAAGGACTGCAGATGCTGTTGGATTCTGACCTCCCTGCACTCGAAGTGGATTCTCTGGAGCTACAGAAGCCCTATTGGCGCTCTCTCAACGGCGTTGGAAAGTAGACATCCTGGGCTTTCCAGCAATATATGATAGTCCATACTTTGCCCAAGATTTGATGGCCCAAACCGGCGTTCAAAGTCACCCTCAGAATTTCCAGCGTTAAACGCCGGAACTGGCACAAGAATGGGAGTTAAATGCCCAAACTGGCATAAAAGCTGGCGTTTAACTCCAAGAAGAGTCTCTACAAGAAAATGCTTCAATGCTCAGTCCAAGCACACACCAAGTGGGCCCGGAAGTGGATTTTTATGTCATTTACTCATCTCTGTACACCCTAGGCTACTAGTTCTCTATAAGTAGGACCTTGTACTATTGTATTTTCATCTTTGGATTATTTTAGATCCTTTGATAATCTTTGGACATCTAGTTCTTAGATCATTGGGAGGCTGGCCTCACGGCCATGCCTAGACCTTGTTCTTATGTATTTTCAACGGTGGAGTTTCTACACACCATAGATTAAGGTGTGGAGCTCTGCTGTACCTCGAGTATTAATGCAATTACTATTGTTCTTCCATTCAATTCCGCTTGTTCTTGTTCTAAGATATCACTTGTTCTTCAACTTGATGAATGTGATGATCCGTGACACTCATCATCATTCTCACCTATGAACGTGTGCCTGACAACCACCTCCGTTCTACCTTAGATTGGGTGAATATCTCTTGGATTCCTGATACACGATGCATGGTTGATCGCCTGACAACCGAGTGCTCGCCTGACAACCGAGCCAGCCATTCCGTGAGATCAGAGTCTTCGTGGTATAGGCTAGAACTGATGGCGGCATTCAAGAGAATCCGGAAGGTCTAACCTTGTCTGTGGTATTCTGAGTAGGATTCAATGATTGAATGACTGTGACGAGCTTCAAACTCCTGAAGGCGGGGCGTTAGTGACAGACGCAAAAGAATCACTGGATTTTATTCCGGCCTGATCGAGAACCGACAGATGGATAGCCGTGCCGTGACAGGGTGCGTTGAACATTTCCACTAAGAGGATGGGAGGTAGCCACTGACAACGGTGAAACCCTTGCT